>NC_136904.1:76181882-76431882 GCF_949606895.1 Notothenia rossii
AGCACATTTAAAAAATGTTTTTAGTTGAGCCAAAGTGCTGTACATGTAATAAAAACACTTACTACTACAATAACAACAAAAGACAATAATAATAATAAACAGCAAATATAAAAACAAAACACAGGGAAATATCAGGAGTCGTACTCAGCTCTGACTAGAAGGCCTGAGAGAAGAAGTGAGTCTTCAGTGAGGATTTGAAAACCCCTAGGGTCCGGGCCGACCTCACATGGGAGGGTACAGGATTTTTTTTAAAACTTAAATGCTGCTGTTTTGGGCTATTAGGTCAGCTTGGAAAGTCCATGGGTGAAGCGGACTCGCATCTCTGGTCATAAGATGAACTGCACCCTACCTCCCTGCACTGTCGCCACTCTCTCTTTCCCTGCGGTTGAGGCTCAGCTTCCCTGTTCCCGGAACAAATGTTAATCAGGATTAGTACTAGGTGTTTTTAAGGGTCTGTGGCGATATACGCAACCCACCTTGACACAGACACCTTCTTTTTTATACTTGGGTGCGTGACCTTTTTGCAGTGCCATCACAATTCATACATAAAAGATACAAGTCAGAGGTTTATAGGATGCAATGATTACATTAGAGCCACAATCTCTGCTCCCAACAGCACACCGATAAAGCTCATAGAAAAACATGTGTGGGCTGAACCAAGGAAAACACAAGGGTGAGTCACAGCTCACCGATCTACAATGTTGCTTCTCCTCTCCTCACCTCTTCTCTAGGCAAGTATGCATGTGTCTTGCATCAAGGTGGTTGTTCTGTGTGTATGTGTTCAGTGTTACTGTGCAATACCACTGAGTGTGTGTGGGAGAGTATTCTTTTGTGTGGGTATCATTTACAGTTTTGTATGATTCTGTTACATATAAGACTGTTAACAGAAAATAGGAAAACATCTGTCATTCTTCTAGAGATCTTATGTGTGATGTTTAATCAATCTCCGGATATATTTCATGACATTGTGCTTTCATTTTAGTTTTTTTGAGCCTGCTTTAACCGGTTCTGTTGAATGTTCCTCTATTTTGCCGAATGCCTTTTTACAAGTTTGTACATAGAAATGCAGTTAAATGGCCTGTTAGTTAGAGAAATGCAGTAGCCTACTGGGAACTAAATCTCTGGAACAGGACTAACTTGCATCTTTTACTGCATTAAAACTCAGCCATTTTGGTTAGGTATTCCCACTGTTGTTCACCAACTCACTTGAGGAAAAGTTTGCTTTACTTCGCTTAACCCGGCTTTCTGTCTCTATCTGTCCATTTAGGAAATAAATTGTGTGGCTCACATTCTTCAGAGACAAACCATTTTTTTAGTTTAATTAAAAAGACCAATGTCAGCCAGAAAACAATCTATATTAGCATCACACACCACACCACACCACACCACATATGGGAGGAGGCTCAAAATGTTAGCAACAACTAAGATTAAGGGCCTCTTCTGGACAACTGAACAACTCTTATCGTTAACTTTTATATGCCAATAATAAACGGTATTAAACCAATCCTCCATGGTATTCTTAAGTGTGTGTGAGCAGTGCAAAATATAGGACTCACCAGGCTCATTATCAGGTAACCCAAACCCTGTGAGATGATCCAAAGACAGCCATCTTCCCACCCAGTGCCCATAAGATTTCAACCACCCACCAGTTCAGTTTTAAAAATGAAATAAATATCAGTGGCTTATCACACATTTCCCAGAGCCTTTTTTGCATTTCGCTCTCCATCAGGAATTCATTATGCACTGATGACAGGCCTCACAATCTGATAGCACAGTACATCTGCCGTCCGAGAGATCTTGTCAATCAAAGTGTAATAATCTATGATAGAGCTAAATGGAAAAGAGTTTCCCAGAGGTCCCTGATCGGCTTTCAGGCAGGACCCAGCAGAATGAACTGGAACTGTTTTAGGCCTCTCAGATGTACTGTTGTGGGCTGCACTTTTTGTCTGGTATTTCATTTAGTGTGATGTTTTATATTACATCTTTACAGTTTGGATCTGAAGAAACATTGGGTTACATAAATATCTTTGTTTTACAGCCCCTCGCTGGATAATTGCTTTTGCATCACTTTATTGAAATGCTTTAATATCACGGATCATCCTTCCATCCTACTCCTCTTAATGGCTTGTCTTCATGGAGCACGGAGGTTGACGTTAACAACCTCCAAGGTCTGCAACACACACCAGGCAGGAGATGACAGCTTTTCACACCTGCATTTAGATACAGTAGGTCTACTTAAAACATGATATTCAAGAGACAATTCTAAGCCCAAGATGCGCCTATGGTATTTTAAAAGTCAATTTATTCACTCCAGAGTTAGACAGAGGCACTTAGTCACATTGGAAACAACAGGGGGTAAAGGAAATGTCCCTATGCGTCTAGATTATCAGAAATGTCAGGCTCTGTGTAGTTGTAAAACAAGTGAGATGAAGATTATGTATAGTCTCGATTCTAGGGTCAATGTCACCTGAAAAAGGGAGGGTACTCGTAGTCTACATTTTGAAGAAGATAATAAATCAAACATGTTTTTTATACTAGAGATATGATTTAAATAAAGCTAAATGCTTTATTATAAATGCAGTGAAGCTACAAAATAAATGAATCAACAAAATGCTGCGTCATTTGACCCTAGCCGATATCTACATTCGGATTTTCATTGCCTGCCTTGCTGGCTTCCCCAGTTTCCCACCACATGGAAGTGTCACCAGACGCTTTGTAGTGTGTGTGATCTGCAGTTCTACAGCTTACAAGTTTAACACAAGAAAGGAACATGAATTATTCCATCGATGTTTTGAAGTGTTGCGTTTCATCTTTTCAGCAGTCGTCTTTGGGGAGGCATGACGTCTGTCTTATAGTTATGTCTTAGACACTCATGTCTACACTCAAGCGGACCCACACACATTCATACGTGCATACTGTATGCACAAATACACAGACATCCCTTGGCATTAGAATAGATGACTAGATGATGTAACAATCGGATAGATGCTGAACCCTTCTGAATGCTGAGTGTCATTGCATGTGTTACACTAGACTTCCTTTTCCTGACAGACCAATCCTACCAGGACAATTCAGTATGACTGACGCTAATTCCTGTTTAGAGCAGGATCCACACTACACCTGCAACAAAATCATTTCATTTGAAATGTATCTGCCGTTTATTTTTCAGATTTATTGAAAAAACGCCCAGTCCTTCTTTAAAGTCGAATATTCTTTAAATGTCTTGTTTTGTCAGTCCAAAAACAATACATTTACTCTGCTATAAAACTGAGAAAAAACGGGTAATCTCTATAATTCAGAGACTGAAAACATGTGTTGCTCTAATCCACACTGTCATACCACAGTGGCACTTTCTAAAATGACCTGTTGGCTGACTCTTTAGGGGGAGGGAAAGCAGCTCTTTCTTTTAGACTTTAATCTTTGACCATCTGCTCTTCCCAATCCCTATTTTAATCATGCCCTACCTCACACAAAATAATCACCTCACTCTACTTACAGTATGCTTAAATGCAAATGGAGTTGCCGCAGTAAACAAAACTCATTAAAAAAAAAAAATATATATATAGTTATAAGCAGCAGCAACATCTCTTCATCCTATAGATTATGACATCTGAAAGGAGATCATGGAGACACTGCTATTTTCACCACCTTCTGAAGTGCACTCCAGCCAACCAAAGAAAGTAGAATGTTCATGTTATCATGTTACTGTCTCTAATAATAATACATTTGATTTATAAAGCACACTTCAAAAACAATGTCATCTCAAGGTGCTTCACAAAGCTATAAGGAGAAAATAATAAAACAAATAAAATAAATATATATCTAAGGAGCATATTGAATAAAATATGGTGATATAAAAATGTTTATTTTTTGTTATTTTAATAATGTAGCACAAAATTCGGGTCACCTCATTATGCGGCATAACAATAAAAAACACTGTTTAAGTAGAGCTTCACAACAAATGGTAGAAGGGCTTGGTCATGACATTTTCATAAATGTTCATATAAAAACAGTATAACCCAGTCATCCATTTGCCCCTACTGACTTTCACCTGTCTTAACACAATGTGAAAGGGGATACAAAAGAACCTGCACACAGACCAGTGCAGGCAATACAATGGTAATTAGATTACAAGTATTTAGAGCTAGTTTATATATGATTAAGTGTAAGTGGGAAATTACAGGTTTACACCAGGGGAACAGGATTAATGTACTGTACAAGCAGATCACACACACACCCTCCCACTCACAATTGCCTTTTGAAGGTAGGATATATCTTGGAGGGAATTTAAAGATTTGGAAAAGGATTACATTCGGTAAATGTAAGAAAATAAGTAGAGTTACGCGAGATGTTAAAATGAAATCTGCAAAATCCTTTGTTTTGTCACCATGTTTCATCGCAAAGAAAATAAGAAAGCCGTTCTAATTAATGATGTGGGCTCAACTGGAAGAAGTTAACATCCATCCTGACGCATGGTCCATTTTGATCCTAGTGGTCTGACCGACAACAAAGGCTTACAACAGCTGCTGAAATAATGTATTATCACGACTTGTAGCTTTCCCCAGTAGAAGCCGTTAAGCCAAACCACACCTATTGTACACCCGCACAGTAACGATTGCTGTTCTTTTGTATTGTCCATACCATGTGCCCCCTCCCCTGTCAGCAGGCACGCCTTCTCTGTGATTTGCTCATTGCGGCGTTCTGCTGTGTTGCGTCCATAGTCACATGGGTTTACATTCCTATCTCTTATTTTCATCAGCAGGGGCTGGATGGATGATGAGGGGGATAAAGGAATCATGTAGAAGGAAGTGTTTACAACCTGTCAGCTCTTTCCTTTTCCTGTGTATGTAGTTATTTGTTGCAGTGTATTACCTGAAAAATGCAAGGGTAGATCAGCATGATCATTCTCCCTCTCATTGTTTTCCGCTCTGTGTATATTTATATATACAGTACCACCAACTGTGTGTTTGCTCAGCCGTCCCTTTTGCTTCCATGGCAACCTGGCCCCTAGCATTTCAACTGTGATGTGGAGATAACGACAATAATTATTGCTCACTGTTGGATGGTTTGCATTTGTTTTACATGTACAAAGAGAGAAGGAAAGCAAAAACTCATGATGACTGACCAGCTGACAAAGTCATTTTTATTAGCAGTGGAGACAAAGTTGAGTTGTTTCCCCTACTGGAAAACCAAGACTGATACATGATGCCAAATAATTAAACAACAGTAATTATATGAGCTCTGCAAGGCATTCCCACTCTGGCTCATTAAGGGGAAGAGGCGGGGGGTCCTCTGCTGAGTCATCAACATTCATTGTTTTCTGAAAACCTTGTCCATGTCATTTAGAGCAAAACATGAAACGTGTGTTAGAACACAACGTATTGAACTGTGCGCTATGTATGGAATTTATATTTTGACTCTAATACAGTTTTTTGTTTTGTTTATTGTTTGCTTTTGGACATGAAAATGAGGTAAACATTAGCTAAGCTTTTACTGTAATTCAAAGTACTCGCAGTAATGAATTAAATATTTAATTAGATGATTGTCACTAATGTCCTCTTTTGCTGTGCCACCATTCCTGCTTTTCCCTCATTTGCCTAATTTAATCCTATTTCCGTACCGCCCAGTTCCAGCTTCTTGTTTTCTATCCTATGAAACCTATGGTGACATTGAGGGAGAATTAAAACCAAGGTCAAGTTATTGTATTTACTTGATGATCTTTGTGTTTGGGCTAATTGGTTGATGTTTCAAATTGCAGGGGTAAAGGTGCTGCACCATGTATTTAACGCTCAGTGTCTTTGATCACTGCTTATTGAATTATTTTTTTTAAAGCAGAACGTGTTGGATGAAGGCTGTGCTTGGACCCAAATGTTTGTTATTTCACCCGATTGTCTTCCCCAGTGTCCCTTCTAAAGATATGTTCACTCATAATAAGGGTGTCTAAGGTTAACATTACTCTGTATAGTTTGTAGATTTTGGTCCAAACCTTCGTTCATTTTCCGCAGATAAACTGACAATGGGCTCTTAAATTACATATTGATAATTTATGTTTGGTCAAAATATTTTCAGTCGTGGGTCGTGTTTCATTTCATCGTGACACATTTGGTCCATGCCTTTACGACCTGGATTGTTTGCTAATGTCTCCCAGGAGTCCCCACTCCCCATCTCCACCAGCAAGCCATTTCTGTAAAAAAAAAATCAATTTTCTTCCCTGTGGTATGAACCTTCACTAAGGCTGAATCAGCTAATGCTGTTATCAGTTGCCATGGAGACTGACTGAGTTAGGGTGTTGCTGTGGAAACTGAGCGGCTTCTCATCACCACCCACAGCAACCATCCCCACTCCCTCGAGCCGCCAGGTTCGTACAAACACACAATTATTTTCACGCACATACTCATGAACACACAGACGCACATTAGACTCCAGTTAATGTTTCTGTATGATGCATCAGCTCGGATATGAATTCGATTGATAGTGTATCTTTTCCTTTAACATACACACCCTCTACAGTCAGACAGAGACACTGAATGCTTTGCCAGCATTGTTCATGCATCAGAAAGGCCTACTTTAGATTGAGACGGATAGGATTATTCATTGCTCAACATTACATGATGTATGGTTCCTTTCAACCCTAGTGTCAAAAGACACACTAGGAGCAGCATGGAAGTTGTGTATTTTGTGATAATTTTGTCAAATTTAGATTGTTTCATATGATAGACAATCATGGGAGAACGATGGAGCAGGTTGAATACCACGACTCTGTAGCCAAAGCAGCTAAACAGAATCCACTCACATTCATTTTATTATTTACACGAATGCTTTTCATTTTGTCAAATGACCAAATGTTTAGAAAATGTGAGAGGGTTAATAGGATTGATTTCATATTCACGAAGAAGTGTTTGTTTAAGATAAGAGGTACTTTATTGATCCAAAATTGGGATTTATTTGTGCGTTGCAGCAGCATAAAAAAAAACAACAAAACAAGGCATTGCACATAGAGTAAAGTTGCAAATTAGTAGAAATAAACAGTACTAGAATTTTAACATCTCAAAATAGAATTAAAAAAGAAAATGAGTGGATCGTGATGAATATATAAAATCTATAAACTCTGACAATAAAACACTATTGGAGGGCTTTAGACACAATATAAAGCAGGATATCCTGAATTATACAACTGCATGGCGAAATAATGCCGAATATAAGAACTGCGCCGTGCTAAAGTTAGTGCATGGCCAATCATGGGGGTTAAAGACAACATGTTGTATACAAGAACAGACATTCTGCCATGATAGCTCCCAGTTTCAATTGAAATTGAATTTTAGTTTGTCCAAGTGTAATACTCTACACTCATCAATATTGTGAATAATGAGATACACTTAATATAAATGACTATATTCTTATATTAATGGGTATCTTAAAACAATATAAAATACAAAATGGTGACCAGAAAATGTGTGTTCTCATCCCAAGGTTTACATTGAGGTATTGCCAAAAGACCTGCCTGCTGTTGTTAATTCAGCAGTGGTTGTGTTGCTCTCTGTTTTAGTTTCACCACTGATGGTAATGATAAAGACACATACAAACACTACTCTAGAGGTCCATAACACCGGTTTGCACTCAGTCCCATATGGTATTTAACGTAAGATCACTAAACACAATATTGGACTACATTCAAGTGTGTCAGCACAGTTTTCTCAATTAGGTTTTAGTGCTAATAATATCTCGACTGTACTATATGTAGGTCAGAGGACACATTATATTAAGGCTGTACATAGGGGACAACATATTTTTGTTATCGTAAGCATTTAAAAAAAAAAGAAAAAAGAAGTGTAATGTGAAAAGTAATAAAATATGTTTTTTGCCACGGATTTAACAATGGCAGTAAAGCTGCAACCACCTACACATCACAAACACAAGCTGTCCATATGTGTCTGCTAGTGAGCTGTTGTGAATATGCGTGTGCACGGACTGTACTATACTGTAGGTATGTGCGAGATCACAGAATGGCAAATGTTGATTTCCCTGCTGGTAGTATAATTGAGTGGTGCTGTTTATATTACAGCCCACGCTAACTCATAAAGAAGCTGTGAAAACGCTTGCTCTGTTGTAAAGAGCACCGCCATCTGAAGCTGTACAACGTCTGACGCTGACGGGGCGAGCTTCTCATGTGATGATACATATGGCGGCTTCTTTTTCACCATGGCTGTTGAGAAATGCTGCTAAGGCAGGAAGACAGAGATAGAGGAAGGGACAATATGAGGGTGAGATAATAACAGCGGTGACAAAGGCAAATAGAGGAGGAAGAGAGAAAGAAAATCGGAATTCGAGCAAGGTCATTTATTCTCTGTAAAGCCTTCGTTATTACTATTTTTGCCCCTCTTCTTTTAAACACAGTAAATAAACGAAATGCATTAAACAAGAATAGAACAGGGAGAGAAAATAGGCTTCCATAATTTGGAGTAAAAGAGGTTGTGTTCAGGGTTTTTACACTCTCTCTCCTTTCTAATCCCCCAGTCAATTTCCTTTTCTCTGTTTCCATTTATTAATGGAAATCAGGGGTATTTTGGTATCTGTGGTGAAAACACTTGTCTGAAAGTCACAGTGCTTCAGTAGGAGGTTTCAAAAACCTCTCCAAAACATATACATTCACAGTTTGGATAAGATGCCGTATTTACTGCGATAAAACATAATGTTTCACTACTAACACAAGTGCCCTTTTGAATGGTGAGATGGTTTTTTCCCCTTTCATGAGGCTGCTTTGAAAGGCCAATTACTTTTGTATCTACACCATTCGTTGCATCATTCTTAAGCTTTTTGCCCTGGATTCATTCTTGTTCTTGGATTCAAGGGTTAATTAATGATATAAGAATATAGGACAGAATGTTGAACTAGGGCAGTTGATGCTAAATTAGGCCTTTTATGGACCGAGATATACAGACCCAGATATCTTTATTATTTAGAACCCCCATATAAACAATCAAACTGCCTTACATGAGACAACACCTGAATTAAAACACAAAAACAAATATCCATTCAACGTAGAATGTTTAAGGTTTTGAACAGTGTGATAATGATGGATGGAAACCTGCTCTGTAGTTCAAATTAATGTCACAATAACTCAAACTGCATCTTGTCTATTGCAACATAGATAAACCCTCCTGATTTTCAAGTTATTACATCAAAATGCAAAATTAAACATTCATTTCACCAGCATGTAATTGAAATGGATATACATGCTTCAGCTGAGCAGTTCAGGGAAGCATCACTCAAACCCCCCCCCCCCCCCCCCCCCCCCCCAGCTGAATAGAGACTGATGTGTGTTCAGAACGGACCACAGAGGCCTTGGAGGAACCAACCTTATGGCTTCTTGTGCCTCACTGTTCCAAAGAGGTGACATATGAACACACATACTGTACAACAGAGGCAGAAGTACAGTTGAAGAAGGATAAATATGGCTGCAATTTCAGTTATAAAATGTTCAATTTGGGGACTTATTGAAAAGAAGTAGGACACAAGACAAACAGTAGAGCTTGTCCTGACACCTGGTTATCCCCACTTAGTGCAGCACTGGTCTGTGTGTGTCTGAAGTCATGAATGGGGCGGACTCTGACCTTTTACTTCATGAAAGGTTCAGCTGATGCTCGCTGCATTAAAAGAAATATGACATTTTACATCTTCCTTAAAAAATAAAAAAGCTTTTCCTCTTTCTTTCCAATTAGAGTTGAACTATCCCCAACTGTATCATTTAAGATTGTTTGATACCAGTGATAATGTGATAATTGTGTTTCGGTAACACACCACAACAACCAAGCTTGGTCACCTCAGACCAAACTTCTAATTTTAAATTGTACTACTATAAGACTTAAATTCAGTAATGCCCGTATACAAAAAGGATTAGCCTTTCATACATTGTTTTGGTTGTTTTCGGTCCAAATCAGGCAAGTAAAGAGCACCGCTGAGCTGTTGGGGCAACAAGACAGTCACCCAAAATAACGGAGCAATTTGTGCAAATGGTTTTATGTTGTCATTTTGGGGTGGGTGTCCTTTTGCATACTCTTATATACGAGACAATTAACCGATTGAACTTAATATTAATTAATATTCAGACATCTTGCACCCTGGGAGCTTTCATAACACGTTATTACCAATAAAGCAATATCTGTCAGATCCAATATATCACATTGGTTTAGTGGTTAATCAGGCTCTATGTAATTTGAGGAATCCAGCACCTTTGTCGAAAATCATTTAATCAGATAAAAAATTGTTCTTGTTTATAACAGCAGGGCAGGCAGGAAGCTGAGCCAGGCAGCCCGCTGAGGTGTCAGGTGACTTGTAAGGTTTAATGGATCAGAAGTGAACTGCAAAGGGCAACCAAATAGGCATAAACACGTGTTCTGTTATCCGAATGTATGTTCTGTATCACAAACAATATAGGTTGTTGGTTATGTAGCTATACGAATAGTGTGGTCTTACGACAGCAAGACATTACATTGAGTTGACATTTTAAATGATGATGGGAATTTAGACAGACAATGTGCCATAATGGTGCAAAGCCTTAGGAATTGTTGTGTTCCTGAAAAGCTGTCGTTGTTTTGATCAGATGCAGAGTGGCGTTAGTCTGATGAAGCTGTGGAACAAGCACTGACAATGAGTACTTTTTGGTGCTTTGAACACTACTAGCAAAGGACCATCTAGTTTCATTATATTTAAAGAAAGACAGTCAAGTCTATGGCCTTTATCTTAAACACTGGGCAACAATTGAGGTGAATAAATATCACTGCATGTTACAAGAGACACGATAAGTTTATATTTCAAATGTTCTCTTTAAAGCAGCAGTGTAATGGCTAGAGTTAATTCATGCTTTATGTGCATACCTAAGACGTTAAGTGTCTGGTGGACTCTTTAATATGCTCCCCCCTGCTGGCCCTATGTGGCATTGTATCTAACCCTATTAACCTTTCCTTTAGGGCAGGGGTGGGGAACCTTTTTCCTCTCAAGGGCCATTTCAATTTTTACAACATCCTTCGAGGGCCGTACAAATTATTGAACTCAACGTCTGCTTAAAAAACTCAAATCACAGCCCATTCATTTCGCGTTTCTTTCATGCTGTGCAAAGAAAAAGCAACCTCTTAATCCAGATATTTGAACATGACCCGCGCATTCATGCACCGTGGCATGACCACCAAAACAGAAAGATATGGACACAAGATGTGTGCAAATGTATTTAGTTTCATATCCATGTGGACATGATTTAAGTGGGGGGGGGGGATCACTTCCCTTTTAAACTGTATTCTTGTTAATTAATAACAACTTTTTTTTACTGTCATATTAGTATTGTATACCTGTTAACTTTATTCTCTTATTTTTCTATAACTATAATGATCATATAAAGATGTGCCTTTACCTCACTGGTTGGAGAAAAAGCTTCTTATATTCGTTAGCATAGCTAGCTAACCAGATGCTAATAACAACAACGTTATTGACTGTATGATCAGTATGACAGATGAACAGATCGCCACTGGGCTTTCAACTAAAGAAGACACAGCCACGCAAAAACGGCGGGATGTGTACAGCTCCTTATGGGTATTGCAATTTGTGAAGTCCCGGCCCGGAGCCGCGTTCTGGTGCTCTCCTTTAGAACTACGCTCCTGTCAGACGAGACATATACCACGTGATGACACGTTAGGCTCGTGTTGTGTTCAAGGACCCTGACCTTGGCCAGGAAAAACAAGCTTGTTTAATTATTTTGCGGTCTAGATTTCTTGAAATTTTTTCTTTTTTGCGTTTGTTTATAAATTACCTCGAGGGCCGTACCAAATGGTCTCGCGGGCCGTATACGGCCCGGAGGCCGGAGGTTCCCCACCCCTGCTTTAGGGGAACACGATTCAGCATGAATGGGAAAGAAGACAACATGTTTTGCTAAGACTGACATGGCTTTTTGATAAATAAAGAAACAGAAAAGATAAGTCTTAAGTGGTCTGATTGACATGAAATAAAATGGACAGCTTGTGTGTCTGTCTATGCATTTGTTTTTTGAGGGTGGAGGGTATTTATGCTTGTGGCCTTTTTGGTTAGGCAGTGGCCATTGCTACAAGGCTAAGTAACTAGTAGTTAGGGTTACTCCCTTGGACCAACTTAAGTTAAGCTTAAACAAGCATCTTGTTGATCAACGTGTAATATAATATCTTTAAGAGACAAATGCAACAATGTGTTAAATCAGCATTTGAAAAAAAAGAAAACACACTTTTGTTGCTACTTTGTGAGTTTGTGCATGCTATTATCGACAAGCTCATTGTGTGTAATCACTGCTTTATTGGTGTGTTAATTGTGTCCATGGTCCTTGTGTTACTATCTGATGAATGAGATAGCAAGCATTCAAGATGAGGTTTTTCTAGAGGTGGGTTTCCTTGATGTTCACAACTAATGAATGATACTATGAAGGGACCTTGTCTTGGCTGTAGTTGAGTCAGCAGTTCAGGCGGAATATTCTACTTTCAACTAGGAAGGCTTCTATAGATTATTTTGAATCTTTTTTTATCAACACCAAACATTATCACTGATATTTGTATCCATGACTAATTCCTCCCACTGCACTACTGTACAGTAACATGTCATCTTTCTGTTGATGCTGGTCCTTCACAATGAAGTTTGGTCTTCTTTCATTTGTTTACACCTGCTATACCCTGATGTGTAAAGGCTTATACACACAAGTAAAAATAACTTGAGGGGGGAAAGAGCCAACAGGACCATTTTAACAAAACTGTTGTTCATATTGGGTTACTTCAATCCAGATGTGAAAATATCTGTGTATTGTAATCATCTAATGAGATAATGATGAAAAGGTCGTAACATAAGGAAGTGTGTGCCCTTTTAACATCTAACTCTCCTTACACTGGGACTATCTTACAGTAACCACTAACTATCAGGATTAAGTCATAGAAAACATATTTTTATCCTTTCCTGTGATCAATTTGGACAGCAAAGTCATGGAAATGTGTTGCTACTTAGTATGTTGACATTGATCATTTATGTAGTCTATCACTAGTTGAGTGCTATTCACATTGACATGAAGTCAATGCCCTCTTACTGAGACCCCCATAGTTACACACAGTGTCCACACGTTGTCCTTCATGTTCACACTGTGGCTCTTGGACTAGCGCCAAGTAGTGTGTGTGTCTGCTTGTATGCTCTTGCGTGAGTGTTAATAGAGTTTCTTTTAACCTTTGATGGACTTGTGAAGTGTGCTAATGAACCCCTGCACATGTGGCATCACACACACGCACGCAAACACTCACACACACACACACGTCACACACACTGTGAGCTCTTCCTTTCTTGTTGTCACTTCATGTCTTACTCTGTGTGTTTCCCGACTCTGCGGTTTCCAGCTGTGTGATAGCACTGGCCTTCCTTTAGATCCGCTACTGATTGGAAACCGCTTTGAGACCTACTCTTCCTCCTCAGCTGCTCTCACCTTGCCCTCCACCCCTTCCTTTCCATCTGTCTCAAAGATATACAGACCGTGTGTGTGTGTGTGTGTGTGTGTGTGTGTGTGTGTGTGTGTGTGTGTGTGTGTGTGTGTGTGTGTGTGTGTGTGTGTGTGTGTGTGTGTGTGTGTGTGTGTGTGTGTGTGTGTGTGTGTGTGTGTGTGTGTGTGTGTGTGTGTGTGTGTGTGTGTGTGTGTGTGTGAACCAAGGTGCCACCTGCTAGAAAAATCTAATCTCTCTCCCTCTCTCTCTCTCTCTCCACCCCCCTCACTACTGTTCTTCCCGCTTGTCCTCTCTCACCCTTTCAGGTCTCGGATGTTAGCCTTTCTTCTGAGCCGTTGACAACATCCCATCTAGCCAGGTGAGTCTCTCAATATCTCCCCCCGCCCTATCGCTTTTGTTTAGTCATCTCATCCTCCACCCCCCCCCCCCCCTCCTCTCTCTCCTGCATATGCCTTTGGGTTCTGCTGCAAAGATGCTGCGTCACCGTGCCGCTGTCATACCGATACATTTGTAATTTTACTGAAGGACAGTGAAACAGATATCACTCGCTCGACCCACCTGCTTATCCATCTCTCCCTGTCACCTTGTCAGCCTGACTAATGTGTGTTTGCGTGTAAACATATGTTTGTTTGTATGTTAATATCAATCATTCATTCAAGACACAGAGTATGGGGATTTATATTTTAAATTGGTTTAGTCATTTTTTGTTAAGTGTGTGTATTTATGTGGAAACAGCAGGGTTTATTGGGGGTTTGTGCGTGCATGTGTGTGTGTGACATGAATGTCTAGACACTCCCAGACAGTCATTTTGTTTAGCAGTTTCACTTTCACATGGTTCAGGGGCAGAGTGGAAAGCCGCGATATCCTCACTATTTGAGACACTGTAGATTAATCCTCTTTGTCCAATGTCTTGTCACCTCTGTTAATTAGAAGTGATACATTATTATTATTATTATTATTATTATTATTAGGGGAAAGTACAAAATAACTTCAGATGTTTTGCCATTTGATCCCTTTGTGTATAGGAGCAAAACCAGTCTTGGTTAGGGAATAATGACTACGGGTAGACGACTGACATTACCTTATCTATCTAAAGAGGTCATAATCTTCAAATTCCTAGTACGCTTGCATCTTGACGGATGCAATTTACACACATTTTCTATGAAGTCAACACATCAGCATCAAACATGTATAATTGGAATAATCTGATTTCACTCTGTACCAACTCTTCATTCACTTATTTGAAAAGGATACAGTTGCAAAAAAAGTATTAGCTTGTATAGATCATTAAGACCTATAAAAAGAACAAAAACAACCTTGATTGCTCAAGAGTGTCTTTGGAGGAGGTAGGGAAGATAAAAGTCCTTACAATGGTTTTATAACATTTGAGGTCAATTATTGTCCCCCACGCACCTCAACCTACGAGCTGCACAACAATATTGTCGATACAAACTCAGTCTTTGCTGCATAAGTGTTGAGGATTCCTGCTCTAAGCAGCTTCCTCATCACTGACAGTAAATCAATGAGACTCCTCATATTTAATTGACTTTTTAGATAGTACTAACTGACTACAGGTGACAGTATTCACTTGCAGTCTTTCACACTGATGTCTCAAATATTCATAACTACATTAGATATTGATCATTCAGCTCCTTTGTACCAATAGATGTATAAAGAGAACATAATACATTGTTGAAGGCGGTTTTCTGATCATTTCTAGGAAATGTGCTCAGTAGTGCATGAAGCAAAATGGCTTGTGTATACAATGACCTGAATGTTCTGCATCTGTATGCCCACTAGTATTAACTTCAACCCCACATACCGACCTCTCGATCTTGCCTCCTTCATATGAACAGCAGTTCTCTCTAATTCTCTACTCCAATATTTTTGGAATTGACCACTTTAGGACATAATGATAAGAAATTAGACATATTACATTTTTTGTACTGGGAAATAGCTGATTATGCATATATTTGTGTCTTTATCCATGCGAGTCAATAGGAATTTGTATTCTTGTGTCCACATGCATCATGGGAATGATTCGGTAGTGGTAATTTTATGTTTCGGACACTATGGACATTGGCGCTCTTTCTTGGGGCTTATTTGTACCCCCCACCGCTCTTTCCCCTTTTTATTTTAAGCACATTCACAGCAAAATTCTGCATGAAGTAACAGGGTGCAGTTTATACGTGTATGACAATGGGTACATTCAAACAGAACAGTTAGCCTTCCTCTGTCTGTTTCCCCTCGCTGTCCTCATGAGGGATAATGTCTGTGGCATCTCCCGTCAGATCAGTTTGACCTTCTCATGTTTGTTCAGCCTTTCCTTACTCCTAAGCCCTTATGTGTGATGGAGTTGGTTGAACCAGTAAAGAACCTGACCCGGGTATTTTTCCCTTTGTTTACATTTTAGCCTTCAAGAAATTATATTTACTTTATGACCTGAAAATACAAATTTTCCCAACAACTTGAAACTAGAAAATGTGATCTTGTTTTGGGGAAGAAAATCTATTTGTGCACATACAAAATAACAGCCTAAATGTGCAATTTATTATTGATTACTGTATTTTCCTTGAGTAATGAAAACATCAGAGGATGTGTTAGCTTATTCAACATTACTGCATTAGAAATGTGAGCAGTGTGAGGGTTTCAAATGCTATCAAGAAATTCTGAATAATTACAGAAATAAACGTAAATCATGTACAATAACGTATGTTCAAATCTCATAGAGCCTTCCATTTGGAGGTGGAGTTGGAGCATCTTATCAGAAAAATATACTATTCCTAAAAATAATTCTGTATACGGTCATACTTGGATTTCACGCTAAAATGTATTTTATTTTTGATACACAAAAGCAAAGCAGATGAAAGTGAGACGTAAGCTGTTGGATGGCATTACCTTTAGACTGTAGAGACAGCGAGAGAGTTAGTAATGTTCATGTTGTCAGCCACTGCAGCAGTGATGTAATGGCCCAAACCCCCCCACACTCCTTGGACTAGCCTTTCATCCTCTTTCCTTCTCTCTCCCTTCTTGACCACCTCTCCTTTGCAACCTTTTCATCGGTTTGTGTCTTGTTTTAATTGCTGGTCGCCAATCAATGTCCTATCTGTTTTAGTCATGTGGAGAATTGTTATTCACACATTTGCCGGACATAAGGTCTTGGAATGCTATTCATAACTCCCAAAACTTGATTAAGATAACATTGAAATAGTGTCTCCTTATTAAGTTTGAATGTTATCTTAATGTACTTCCTTGCTGAGAGTTAGAAGAGATCTCTCCTGTCTGTCTTTTAAATATGAAGCTACAGCGACTAGATAGTTAGCTTTTCAGAAAGACTGAAAGCCACGCCTTCCAGTTTAATATTTAGCAGATAGACGTGCTACCAGTGGACTCAGTCTTATCAATATCAGCTGATGATGATTGGTTTTCTATTTTTATAAAAAACATTTCAACAGACTTACCAGAACTGTGGAAGAAAATGCCAATCAGTGCTGATGTCATTGTTATCAAATGATCAAAATCTGTTCAAAAGTCCAACGCTAATATTGCTAATATTGCTAGATATGTCGGCACTTCTATGTATGACATAATTAATTGCTTATCTTAAAAGAAACTACAGTCACATCTCTTTGACACAGGACCATTTGACACTTACGCTAGGTGCTCTTTGTATTACTGTAGGTATTTGCAGACTCTACCAACTGTCTTCCTGTGCCAATGTGTCATGAAATGTGACATGTATAATCTACACCTGTGTGCAGGTCAACTTATTTTGTAGGATCCACAGTTTCTACTGTTTTGCAAGTCCAGGGCAACTTAAATGGTGACATTATACTCTGAATATATGTTCTGTAATTTATTGATCTTTTTATATTCTCTGCGTTCGAGCTCCGATAAATGTTCAGCGTAGGACATCGAGGTTAAGTTGAACATTACTGTAATAAGCCAGAGTGGAATTCGCCTTTTCATAAAAACTCACAGCAGTTAATACTGAAAGTACTCAACCCATGTCCTCCTTAAATTGGATAACACAGTTTCATTCTTTTCATTAATTGCACAGGTTTTAAGCCAGAAATCCTCAACTGTGCTCAAGGATTGTACTCCCTCAACACACTAATGCCAAACATGCCAACTGTTGTGAATGAGGTACTGTAGCAAATGGCTTTGAAATTGGTATTCTAAAATCCCAACAAACCAAATATCATTGAACCATAGTTCAAAAAAGAATATCTCCTTTCCAAACATTTGCATCTTGCACAGTCAACCTAAAGAAAACTGTCTTGATTGTGCGTCTTGTGACAACGTGTGTTTACAATCCCAATGTTTTTGGGGATGCTTTGTGCGCCATCTTTCTTTAGTGATTACAATTGCGTACACTATGTGCATTGGCCGACAATCAAATTCATATATTTTCAATAGATCGCGGCAACCTGTAATTCTGATGGAGAACAGGTTAATGAGGAGCGGGCTGATAAATGATCGGCTAATGAAGAAGAATGTTCACTTTGCTCAGCTCAAACTCTGGCAACACTCCTAATGAATAGCACAGATATTACCTTTGAGCTATCCTTTACGTTTGGTATCATCTTTTGCAGGCAGTCACATCGACATGGTGAGGAACAGCTTGAAATAAATTGGTGGATTACTGTCTTTTGAACTACAAGTTCCACGCATGCAGTAATTCCTTGCGGGGAAATCTCATCTCGTCGCTCAGAGGTGACATAAGAGTTTTATTTTTTCGCTTTCTATCATAAGTTCCTTTTCATATTCCAGAGCATTTTGAGGTTCCTGGATCTCACTGCATGAAAGGATGATTGAGGGTTTGTATCTCTTCCCAAAATGCTGGTTACCTCTTTCTTAAAAAGATTTTTACCTTTCGTCTATACCTACGCATTATAGGGGAAGGTTGCTCATTTTTATAAACCTCCAAATGAAAAACAACAGATTAAGTTGAATGTCAATGCAAAAACGTAAGTCGTTTTTGGAGAACTCGCTGAAAAAACAGATGCTTTTTTATTTGAAAGGAAAGTCTCTGTGAGAGTTTCTAATGCAGCAACATATAGGCAGAGGTGCCTTAGCACAGGGTTATTAAAAATGTAAGCTTTACATAACTATATGATCCTGAATCAAACCCACTAGGAACCTATGTTACAGTATTTACTGAATAATTTTAAGCTCCAAACTTTTATGTTAAAAAACCTTGAGGAATCAGCTAATATATTTTAACTCACACTGGTCCAGACAACAAATAAACAGGGTTCTAAGCAGTAAAGAGCTCTGTCATCTGAAACCACACACACACACACACACACACACACACACACACACACACACACACACACACACACACACACACACACACACACACACACACACACACACACACACACACACACACACACACACACACACACACACACACACACACACACACACACACACACACACACACACACACACTGCACCCTGTAGACTGCATTAAATATGGGCTGGCAGGTGGCTTCTGGATGTGCAGTCCCAGGAGACAGAACAAAGCACTTTCATTGCGTGTGTGTTTGTGTGTGCGCTTGATCAGTTTGTGTATTAGTGCGATGTGTGTTAGAGGTGCAGGGTTGCATACTAAACAAGCAGAAAGGACCTTCACACTGAAGGAGGAGAGCATAGTTAGGAAAGACTTCTAGAGAGTGTGGTCTGTGTTCCTATATGTTGAATTATTAAATTGTACCGTACCTAACTAATGGTGGAGATCTACAATACTGACCATGGCCGTACATCCATTGATAGTATAGAATCTCTATATATATTCGTATTTTCTTTCAAAAAAAATACGGTAACACTTTATATTAAGGTACACAAATGAACCATCAACTAGTTGTTCATTAACATGCATATTAGCAGTATATTGGCTCATTAATAGTCATTATAAAACACTTATTAATGCCTTATTACACATGACCATATTCTACAAGTAATAAGCCATTAGTTGAGAGTTTTTTCTCAATAACCCTCTAATTAGTGCTCATTTATTGCAAGTAAGGGAGTTGTTGTACATGAGTTTTGCTCTTAATATGCTCTGCTCAATATGGGCCTAATAAGGCAGTAGTACCACAAGAATAGTAATTCTACCATAATAACACTTAACAAATATCATCTATTCCAACCCAGTCTCATGGCATTTCGTTTTCACCAACACGATTTTTAATCTATTGATTCGTGTTCACCAACACGATTTCCCCCTTTTTTTCGTGTTGCACAGCACGATTTTAAAAGCAATGTATTTCTATTTGTAGTCTCACGGCATTACGTGTTATAGGAAGACCGGAAGCTGTGTGGTTCATAAAAGCATGTTCTTACTCAATATCAAGCCACAATTATTGCTTTTATTTTAAATCGTATAATTTTGGACTTTTGTTGCCGTCTGTGAGGAAAATAAATGGGGCTGAGAGCCTCAGGATACTGAAATCTGTATATTTGTAAAACTTTTTTCCTTCTAAGTTGTTATTCTTTTCAAAATAACACACTGTTATTTACTCACCAATAACACACAATTATCTTTGTTTTTATTTATTTGTTTAATTCCATAATCTCTGCTTTTTTGGCGTCCGTCAGGAACTGAATTTCAAAATAAAAATAACCGGAAACAGACGTAGGCATTTCGAGCGATAACCAAGATCCTCAGCTATGGTTTAAGCTCGCCGATTGGATGTTTTAGCCGCAATGCATGCTGGAATTTGCTGTATGATATGAAATCCGGAAAACATTTTAAAAGAATAAAATAATACTTAATTCCGTATGTTCTTGCTTTTCTCTTTGAAAGTCATCACATAACGGCATTATAATACACGGTCCGGCTGCATTACATATTACAGATCTGCCGTAGTTCTTTATTTATAGAGCCCTGATGAGAAGACCTTTGGAAAAACTGGAAGAAATGCCGCCGAAACTGAAGACTTGACGTGGATCATATATATATATCAACAATTAAACAACATCTTCAATTTTTCTTCACACAATTCGTCTCCTTGCACTATCAACACTAATTCGGCTGACTTTTACATTTGATCCAATTGGTAGATAGGTTATATTTACACCATAACGGTGCACAGCTGATATAAAAGGACTTGTAGTTTTTAAAGATATTACTGATTTTCTTTGAATATAAGAATGTAAATACTGAGTCTGAAATAGTATAGCAATATGCTGTAAAATTATGTGAAAGCATGAATAAAACTACACATCTTCAGATGTTGTACATACATAAGTGTCCTACACTAATAATAAAAAGTTATTATGGCTGTGTGCACCTTGTGTGCACCGCCTAGTGGTTAAAGCATGTTATTGAATTATTGTTTTTATGTTATATTTGATTAAAAAAATATTAAGAGTACATACTTTCATAGGGGGAAAGTAGAAGGTCTGTGATAGAAATATAGAATATAAAAAATCAAGAAGATACTGTAAGTGATCTCTACAATAAAACAGTTTAGTGCTGGATGTACAAAGATATTAATAGGAGGAGGTGCAAAACAGAAAAACGAATTAACCTTTATTCAAACATTAAATAATACTTTAGATTAAGGTCTTGTTTTAAATAAGAAAAAAGCTTTGGGGGTATCTACAGATAAATATTAAGCCTGACAAAGTACTTAACGTCTAATATATTGCTTTCCTGCAATGTTGACTATGTTGAAGCAGTTATTTTAACTGATATTATACATATGAATTATACTCTTATGTATGTATATAGTATAAGAAATGTGCAGAATATGACAGTTTAATGGTGGTGGTACCATGGTGGTACACACATATTGATAGATGTCTTGTAATGCGCTGTTGAGGAACCTGTGACCCAAGTTTTTCATTCATTGCATTCACAGTTGTGTATTATGATATGTCAATAAACCTTTGAAAATCTTGAAATCTTGAAAGGGATGTGCAAAATAGCCATTATACAGTCTTTAATGAACTATTAGTAGAGAATAACGAGTAATGAATATACTTTATAAAGATCTACAGATACATGTTTAGTCTTCTCAAGCACCAACTATGAAATGTCTCTCCTGATTGTTGGCACTTGACAATCACCTTCCCTGAATTTTACTCAGGTGTAACTAAAGTCTGCTTTAAGGGTTGTTTATATTTCACATCAGTAATCAGAATCTGCAAAGTAACTCAAATAAATGTAGTGGAGTAAAAATACCAGGTTAACCTCTGAATTGTAGTGGATTAGAATTACAAAGTAACAATGAGCTGTCATGTGGGTATATATTAATGCTGCGCATTATGGACACAAGCGATTTTCACCCATTTATTAATTATATGTTTTACATTTGATAACACCAATGTGTTTAATACTGGCAACTTCTAATTGTGGGAAAAACGAAAACGTTCAGTAGAGACGTCCCATAGCATGTGTAGTCCTGGGGGGGCGTTCGATTCCAGTTTTGGATAGTCTGGCGTGGTTTCGTTCCATTTCAAACAGCTGTTTGACGCTCGGCGTAACCTTGGCGCACTGCCATTCCAACATCCAATCCCAGAGCTTGAAGATTAATCACGGGGACTGTAGTCCTAAACGATAGCTGGGTATTATGGGTAGTGTAGTGTCTTCGGCCATCCTGAACTCGAAATGCGTACATCTGTTTCCGGTTATTTTTATTTTGAAATTCAGTTCCTGACGGACGCCAAAAAAAACAGAGATTATGGAATTAAACAAATAAATAAAAACAAGGATAATTGGGTGTTATTGGTGAGTAAATAACAGTGTGTTATTTTGAAAAGAATAACAAATTAGAAGGAAAAAAAGATTTACATATATACAGATTTCAGTATCCTGAGGCTCTCAGCCCCATTTATTTTCCTCACAGACGGCAACAAAAGTCCGAAATTATACGATTTAAAAT
The DNA here is from genome assembly GCF_949606895.1 of Notothenia rossii. Taxonomy (NCBI): domain Eukaryota; kingdom Metazoa; phylum Chordata; class Actinopteri; order Perciformes; family Nototheniidae; genus Notothenia; species Notothenia rossii. Next base: position 76,204,273 of record NC_136904.1, read on the forward strand.
AAAAGCAATAATTGTGGCTTGATATTGAGTAAGAACATGCTTTTATGAACCACACAGCTTCCGGTCTTCCTATAACACGTAATGTCGTGAGACTACCAATAGAAATACATTGCTTTTAAAATCGTGCTGTGCAACACGAAAAAAAGGGGGAAATCGTGTTGGTGAACACGAATCAATAGATTAAAAATCGTGTTGGTGAACACGAAATGCCGTGAGACTGGGTTGTCTATTCTTAGGTAACAAGTTATGAAACTATAAGTGTTAATGGTGTATAAATAACTCAAAATTAGGTATTTCTATCTAAGAATATGTTCCCTATTTTAAAGTGAAGTCTTGTTCATAACCAATAAACTAGTAATTTGACACTAATTGAGAGCCAGGGAATGACCAGCCATGCTCCCTTATTTACTTATTTGCAGTCCACTGACATTCAAACGGAATTAAACTATAAAAAAAGAAGTTACACGGCACTTAATGATCTCATACATGCAAGTGTAACATACAGAGATTAACACATAGGTGTAAACTAAGTGTAAACAAGGTAAATATAGCTAATGCTAGCTGTGCAATAAGCATAATAGGCTACAGGCTAGTATGGCGCATTGTTTCATTGAGTTTAAACATCTCCAAATGTCATCACATAAACACAATACATGTTACTAATCCTTACAGTTAGAATCATTGCTTTCTGAGGGACTTGACCATTTTACTATTCAGGTTGCATAGGGGAAATCAATAGTCTAATGTCATGCTATTCAGTTCACTTTTCCTACTACCTGTAGCCTACCCGGTTTCCTGTTTAACCTTCAGTACACATTTTACAAAAATATATATGTGCAAATATAAAACATACAGGGCAATATCACCTTGATATTGGTAGCTGAACTGTCAATAGCCTACCCCAAAACATATTCTTAGATATAAATACCTAATTTTGAGTTATTTAGACACACTTATAGTTTCATGTTACCTAAAGATATTTGTTAAGTGTTATTATGGGAGAATTAATATTCTTGTGGTACTACTGCCTTATTAGTCCCATATTGAGCAGAGCATATTAAGACCAAAACTCATGTACAACAATTTCCTTACTTACAATAAATAAGCACTAATTAGAGGGTTATTGAGGAAAAACTCTCAACTAATGGCTTATTACTTTTAGAATATGGTCATGTAGAATAAGGCATTAATAAGTGTTTTATAATGACTAATAAAGAGCCAATATACTGCTAATATGCATGTTAATGAACAACTAGTTGATGGTTAATTTGTGTACCTTAATATAAAGTGTTACCAAAAATACGTGTATATATGTTTTGTGGATACAATAAATCATTTAGTGTATAAGTGACAATGCACAACAAGACCCTCACTCCAATTGTCAGATTTCCCAGAAAGGATGCACTTGCTTGCCATTAAAACATATGTAGGTTTTAATATTCTCAGATCTATTTTATTCAACATTCACATAATTCTTAGTCTGCTAGATATTTTTTTTTAATGATTAAGGAAAACAAAAATAACATTCAACCTAATCTGAGAAATTGAGGAGTGACTCTGCCAGTGACTGCCCCCGGCTCCAAAGATTCACTAAACCTGCTTGTGGTTTCTCTCTGCTTTCTGCGGTTGTGCCAGCACACTCCCCATTTGTATCAAATGAAGTCACCCAGCAATGTTTTTTTCCTCTCTTTCTAATAATTCAGAGTCATTTCGCTTCAGGGCACTTCATTTGCATTTTTATTGGAAACTCTTGACCATACATAATTGAAGTTACATAGGTTGATCATGTAGTGCAGTGTGGTACATCTCACAATGATATTTAACAGGTACTCTTTATGCAGATTTGTTAGCAATTTTCAGGCTATTCTGTACATTTTAATCTGGCTGATTCAATTTTATGACTTTTTCCTGCCACAAATGTTTATAGTCATTTTATGATTTACTGTATTTTTTCCACTAAACAATTTTATTTTCTAGAGAGACCTACAAGTGATTAAACAAATAAAGACAGAGAGGTGAATGCACCATAGAGTAACATAAAGCATCAAACTAAGGTGAGAGATGTTTCTCTGCCTGAGGGTGTGTTGTCTCCTGCTGTAAAGAGCTGTGTGGGTACCAGGCTACATATTAACACAGAGAGCATACAGGCCTGTCCAAGGTTGCTGTCTGATGTATGACTCAGTTGTGACCCTCAGTTGTTGTCGAACCGAGGCAAAGAACGAGAATACCGTAGGTCTCAGCTTCTGTAAACATTGTTGGTTTCGAAGCTCTGAGGCTTTGGCTCTCTTTGCCACAGGCTGGCATTGCATTCATTACTGGCCCTCTGCTTTCTTTTCTCTGTAATGTAGCACAGAATGGACTGAGTTAGGATGGTTCTTGAAACTAGAGAAAAGTTGAGTAAAATCTTCATATTCCCAATTTGTTTGCATGTAAAATATAGCTATTCTTTCATCATTTGTCAGAAACGTTTATCCAAGAAAAATACTGTGTTGCCACGTTTAAAAATGTTTTTTTAAAATTAGATACACCGCCATATCTGTTGTTAGATGATGCCATGTTCGTAAGTTAGAATCATTTTTAAAATTAACAAGTCTTGACAAATATCTTGAAAACACAACAAATCTCAAATAAAAGGTTAATAGTCAAGATAACACCTAGATACTAGTAGACTTTTTAAAATGATGCTTTGTACATCTTGCTGCAGACAAATGTGCTACACTAGCTTGGTTTTAAACCCCCCCTCATCTCAGAGAAACAACATTAAAGATGAAATGAAAGAAAATGGTGGTTCAGTCTGAATATTAGGCTTCTGCTCCACTGTATTAATCAAGTATATTAGCAACCCAGTGGTGCAAGCATCCTTTTAAATCTCTCCTCCAGATCTCCCTCTTTGCCTTGCATTCAATGGATAAGAGTATAACCACTTTTTTGTTATACGGTAAAGAAAAGGCTTGTGGTGCTGCTGACTCACTCGGCTTTGACCCTTTGGAAAAGCGAAAACCATCATCAGACAGCACTTATGCTCTCTGCCAATAAAGAGAAATTGTATATTAACTAAAACGTTATTATTAAGATACAGATCCTGAGACTGAGAGTAAACTATTGGTAACTGTGATGAAAAACATAGAGCTTCAGCATGTATCTAAATAGAGAAAATAAAGATTGACATACAGTAAATGACACTATGTAGTTTATTCAACAATAGCTTTGTAGAGTTTATATAATTCAGCTATATATTGATTAGGCTGTAGTTTGATGTGTTGTGGGTTGGTAGATCTTGTTATATAAATCAGGAACACTTTCGATGGTGCTCTATGATTTTTGGTAATTTCTTTGTGCCTGTTTTCTTGATGATTCAAAAACAATAAATCACCATGCATCCATCTGGGATCAGTGCACACACTGAACAAACAGTACCTTATATGCAACAGATGATTGTTTCTGGTGTCCTTTATACTCAGCTGCCAGTTTATTGGTTTCAACACGTTTAAATAAATACAGCCAAGAACTAAATCCTACCCTCATGAAGATCAAAATGTTCAAGTTTTGTTTTTGAGAGGTATTTATTTATCTGAAAGGTTGTAGTTTGTGGTGCTGTTGAGTAACACTGTGTTGTAATGTTCTGTTCTGCCTCATCTATGTTGCTTCTCAAAGCATATCAAACTAATACACTTCATATTCCTTTACACTTATCTGAAATTGTCAAAAATGTCTGAATGATCAGCTGCTTTTTTGATCAACTGTTGTTTTTTTTTTTTTTAATTACAATAACTTGATCTGCATTTTCCTCTTTTCCAGGTTTGACTAGGAGGCTGTCCCTCCTTGATTTTCGGTATTCCTCGGTACTCATCTTGACGTCAACCCCTTGAGATTTGGAGAGAGGATTTCTTACATCCAGCTTGACTTCAAGTCCCTGACCACCTGATCAGGTAACCAAGGCAACATGCCATATGTGTTGCCAAATGTGTATGAATCTTTTAAGCAAAATCACTGATCAAATGATTCAATTAAAATGAACAACACAAGCTGTTTGAAATGCTTATCCATGATGTTGATAGTACTGTTTCGCTTTTCAATGAACACTATAGTACTCCTTGACATCACTTGTAAGGTGAATGTAGAGCTTCAGCGTTTACACTGACAGTTTCAGAAAGGTCTATCCTCCTGATGTGTCTCTACACAATATGGATGTACTGTCAAACACTCCCTAACTGTACAAACAAGATATTCTAGGAATAACATGTGGTTCTGACCACAGGAGCATCCAAAATCAATGTTGGCGATATTATAATAAAGACATAAACCATAAGAGTGCACCAGGATTAGTTTGGCGTCTTGCTGTGCATGAATACATGAAGCCAAAAAACAGCCAAAATCTCATGCGCCATATATTGAAAGCCCGTTTAGAACCACATTAATTGATCCTAGCATTTGAAATGTGGTGAATACCTGTCAGAAAGAGAAAAAGAAACATTTGCAACAAGAGAGACACACAGAAAGAATGGCCGCAGATGAAATGGCTGTGTGGGTGGATGTACATGTGAGTGCAGGCTGCTAGGAGCTGTGAGTGGGAAGTGGGCACTGAGTGGGAAGAGAAGAGCTGCTTTAGTGAGACGATCAGCACCAAGGCCTGCTGAAAGGCAGTCACGCTTTCATGGCTTCTCTTTGTTTCCCGCACTTAAACAAAGACAGAATTCCAGGTAGGGAGGGTAGCGATGGGTGCTGGATAAGAGGGTTTTGATACGTGCCTGCCAACGTCTGTGTGCTGTATTGGTGAGGGTCAGTAGCTGATGCTTCCAATAACTTTCACGCAAAATCATATTAACAGGACTGCACAGAAACATGATAGAATAGACTGAAAAGACTGGACAGAAATGGCACATTTGGGTCAGAGCATGTACAAAAAACAAGTTAATAGGAGGCCTTACAACTGAGGCAACTTGTGCAAGAAGCTTTTTGGTTTCGTGGCTGATTTACATACGTTTTTGTAGATAACAGGAGGAAAATATTCGTTTAAATCACTATTTTAACATATGAGATACACAAATTCTTAATTTATCCTTATCCCTATGTAGTAAAGAAAGTTGTAATGAACAGTGGTGTAGATCCCTGCCAAAAAGAGCCAGGCTCTCAGTGAGCCTTGACTAGATAAAGGTTAGCTGCAAAGGGATTGTGAAAGATCAGGGTCATGGTTAAAAGAAACCAGCTCTAGGTAAGAGACATGATGCAGCCCACAGTCTTTGGTGCGAAAGTCAGCCACTGTTCTTTTGGAAATATAGATCCTTTAAGCGGGAAGAAAGCCGTGTTTTTTTGTTCTACGCTCTCCTTTTACCATTCTTATACGGTTATAGGCTTTTAAAGGCCCATCTAGAACTAATTACATAATACCTGGTTTAAAGCTGCTAAGAGGCATTATTTTATGCCGCTCAACATCTTTTTACCTTCATGGCAAAAAAACACAAGTGTCCACCTTTCTTTGAAGAAAAGCCTTTGAAGCTAAATCTACAGTAAACCTAAGCTATTCTAATTCTTCCTTTAAAGCTGCTCTAATAAGGGCTTCTTTTGAAAGCATCCTAAAGCCTGCTCGAAGCGAGCTTCATTTCAGGTTAGAAAAAAGGATACAGTAAAAAATAGATACCAATGGGATTGACACTAACATATTAATCTAACCCTATTAGATAGTAAAATCACTAATGCGTTACTGTGAGGATCTACTGACAAACACACATTGGCTCCAACAGAAACAGTACTAATGAATTGTTTTACCTTTTGACATTTTCCTTTGTTTAAAGGAGTTTGATAAGACGATTGCCACCGCTGTTGTTTCTTCATCTTAATCCATACAAAATATCTGTTTGCCACACTATTACATTTTGCACTTGCACTTGGTTTTGTGCTCATTCTCAATCTTTATACTAAACTAAGCTCTATTTACCTTACAGGCATGAGATTTGTATATTAATCTTCTCATTGAAATGTCGGCAAGAAAGTAAATAACCACATTCCTAAAAAAATTAAACGTGCATGCATTTCATTGCTTTTACATGCCTATACACATATACAGACATGCAAGCCACACTGTATATATATACACACACATTCACACACACACACACACACACACACACACACACACACACACACACACACACACACACACACACACACACACACACACACACACACACACACACACACACACACACACACACACACACACACACACACACACACACACACACACACACACTTAAAGGAACTATATCTTGCATCCCAAAGCTCCTCTTCTTTCCCCTAGCTCCTGCAGTGAGACGGCCCTATGAGGAGAGCCCCGCATTGCAGCATCTGTGTGACACACACACACACACACACACACACACACACACACACACACACACACACACACACACACACACACACACACACACACACACACACACACACACACACTCGCACACGCACACGCACACACTCACACTCACACTTACACTCACACACTCACAGGGAGATGGTGGTGTGTGAAAGTGCTCAGATCGTAGGAGTGAGAGCAGAACGAAGAGAAGGCTGTAGCCTGATGAAAGGTGGAGGAGGAGGAGGAGGAGGGGGAGGGGGAGTAGAGGAGTGTGTAGGAGGAAGAACAGTGATGGGACGAGGCAGAGGAAGGTGAAGAGGGAAGAAATAATAACAGGTGGGAGGAAGATTTATAGGTGAAAGCATGCAGTGCACTCAGACAAAAGAAGAGGAGAAGAAGCCGATAAGAGCCAGGGACAGGAAAAATGGACTTCTTAATTAGCTCTGTGATTACCTTGTCTGTGCAGAGTGTCTATGGCTGATGTATTCACAGACAGTTTATCAGTCCTGCTTCATCTCTTTAAGCTGGACACACATTGTGACACTCTTTAATTGACAGGGGAGAAATTGGTTTGAAACAAATGAAACTAAACTGATTGACTGAAGAGTGTTTTCAGAACAGGCAAGTTAATCTTCAGAAAACTTTTGATTGCTGTATGATGGCATCATTGGATTTAGCTAATTGCTATTTTTGCTGTCAGATGTTGTGTGGAAGCAGCCTGTAATTAGACTTCAATCCACTGATATCTGTGAGCTCTTGCCTGATCATTTGTTGGTTGAGATAATTCATGTTCACCTATAAAACCTGCCAAACTCTACAAATCTGGAATGCTACAACACAATTACCAGAAAACACTGGGTTCAGTCAGTGAGCTGTGACTTTTACACAAACTTACCAAACACATCAGCCTCTCTCAGTCTGCATATTCAAGAAACGATTATGAGAAGTTGTAATTACCAATGTGTTATTGTTGTACTTTTAATCTGGCTTAAAGGGCTAATAGCTTTAGACCTTTTTGTTATTTAGTTCTCTCTCAGAAAAGCGCTTACTTTTGACAGTGGACTGGTAATATAGAAGCAATGGCAGAATTATAAATATAAACTTGTAACCTTTGCAAAAACATGCAAATGCACTTCACCGAGGTCTTTCTGCTATGTGACAAGTCTAAAGGGCAAGGCCTGTTCCTAATGAAATGTTAAATGTTGCAGTCCGGCTGAAACATAAAAAAAAGGCTATTATGAGTCTGACAGCTCACCTGCTATTTTGAGGTGATTGGAATGACTATGTGAAGTTTGTGCTCTCTTGTGACTCTGCCGAAAAGAGTGTGTCCTTGCCAATACATGTTCTTCCTTTTGATTCAGCATCACGTATTTCCTATGGATTGTGCCTCCCTGGAAAATATGGTTGAAAAAAGTAATCGAGTTGCGCTTTCCCCTCCCTTTGCAATTGCTGTCAAGGTGCCCCAGCAAGGTATCAGACCTAGTGGACATCAATAACTGTGGTTAAACCGGACAGATTACAGCGTTAATGTATAGATCTGTCTCAATGTGGAAGTCCTTATGAAGCTCATTTCATGTTGTTCTGTGGTGTGTATTCATTCCACCTCTAGAGACACATTTAGCCTGACAGTCGGGGGAGGGAAAGTGTCCTGAGTGGTGTATTCTGAGGACAAAGTGATGAAAATGTCCCCCTAACGCAACATCAGAAGTTTTCTGATTTCAAAAAGGTGTTTTCCCAGAAATACTGCAATAGAGCCTTACAATAAAAAATAAAAACATGCTTAGTGGATTATTTATTCTCACAGCAACAGTGTGTTGGCAAGTGCAGTTCGTCACAACTGATTAATTCTTCTGAAATAATCAATTTGCCGATTTGCAATAGGTGAGAAGGAGCAGAGATTTTTATGGGCCTTCTGTGTACTCGTAGCTCGTAACACTTTTCAGGAGATGTAACAGTTTGAGGCTGCCACATAAACTGCATAAAGGCATACACATTTTGTGCTAAGAATGATTAAAGTGCAGAGTAAAACAAAAGTAAACAAAGAAATCCCTGTTCGAACTCATAATGTTGCTCAGTCACTACTTTGATAAGCCAATGTTGAAAGCACTGCATTTAAAGGTTAATATGTAGGTAGCTGAAAATAATCCATTGAGAGAAAGTGCAGTTTCAATCCATTATAATGTACTTTGGTTTCAAACTGGATTACTAATAAATGGAAACAAATCAATAGTTGTAGTGTTGAGATTTTCTTTGAAGTGTAGATCTGTTCGACTCTACTGTAATACCTTAATGAGTCGCTATCCAAAATATCTAGCAGCAGTGTTCGCCGTCTGCTCACTATTCATCTCCATTCTTCCTGGGCACAGAGAGAGGGAGCGTATCAGCATCATCAACCCTCCCTCTGGCAAAGGGCCACAGGCTTTTTGCCAAATGCAACAGACCTGCTGTCTACTGAGACACTCGACGTCTGACTCTATCAAATTGCCATCTCATACAGTCTCACTCCAACTAGACACAATGCCTTGAGGATAGTATATTACCTGGACAATATACAGTTGCAAGAAAAAGTATGTGAACCCTTTGGAACTACCTGGATTTCTGCATAAGTTGGTCATAAAGTGGAGGAAGCCACTGCTGTCCAGAAAAAACATTGCTGCACGTTTGAAGTTTGCAAAAGAGCACCTGGATGTTCCACAGCTGGCAAAATATTCTGTGGACAGATGAAACCAAAGTTGAGTTGTTTGGAAGGAACACACAACGCTATGTGTGGAGAAAAAAAGGCACAGCACACCAACATCAAAACCTCATCCCAACTGTGAAGTATGGTGGAGGGAGCATCATGGTTTGGGGCTGCTTTGCTGCCTCAGGGCCTGGACAGATTGCCATCATCGACGGAAAAATGAATTCTCAAGTTTATCAAAACATTTTGCTGGAGAACTTAAGTCCATCTGTCCACCAATTGAAGCTCAACAGAAGATGGGTGATGCAACAGGACAACGACCCAAAGCACAGAAGTAAATCAACAACAGAATGGCTTCAACAGAAGAAAATAGGCCTTCTGGAGTGGCCCAGTCAGAGTCCTGACCTCAACCCAATTGAGATGCTGTGGCATGACCTCAAGAGAGCGATTCACACCAGACATCCCAAGAATATTGCTGAACTGAAACAGTTTTGTAAAGAGGAATGGTCCAAAATTCCTCCTGACCGTTGTGCAGGTCTGATATGCAACTATTGGAAACGTTTGGTTGAGGTTATTGCTGCCAAAGGAGGGTCAACCAGTTATTAAATCCAAGGGTTCACATACTTTTTCCACCCTGCACTGTTAATGTTTACATGGTGTGTTCAATAAAAACATAAAGACATATAATTGTTTGTGTGGTTTTAGCTTAAGCAGACTGTGTTTGTCTATTGTTGTGACTTAGATGAAGATCAGAACACATTTTATGACCAATTTATGCAGAAATCCAGGTAGTTCCAAAGGGTTCACATACTTTTTCTTGCAACTGTACTTTTGCCTACTATCCTGTGATCTACGATGTTCTGCTGTCTGCTTGTCTCAATGTCTTCTCTGAAATAACTCATCCTTTCTCTGTCCACTCTATTCTTCTCTGTGGTTCTCTCCTCATTATTTGGCCTCCTTGACATTTTTGCATCGTACCCTAAACCTGTATTTAGCTTTGAATAAGGGGAATTGCAAGGCATGTTAATCTGTAATGAGACACTGTACTACATTGCAGCCCCAGTTTGTTTGATGTGATGGGCGTGGTTTCACATGATAATGTTTCCTAATGCCTCTCCAATCTCTAATCCCAGTTTGCTGACTTTTCATAATAGCATTGGCCCCTATTGTCTTCCATCCGGCTTTAACCCGGCAGGTGGTGCTGTTTCATTCAAACGTATTATTTTCGTTGTTCATAAACAGAATACAGATTGTACACTTAAAAATGCTGCTCACATCTGATCAACGGGCCCCCACCCCTTAGCTGACACCTCGGGCCTGGCCACCTGTCAGAATGATCTTGTCGCGTCTGGATATCAGCCATCGGGCTCAAAGTGACCTTCATCATCAGACAGACATCAGTGAGACACAGCTTTAAGACAGCAGTCTCATCTCTGGGTTTTATGACCCTGTTAATATTGAGAGTGCTCTTCAGGCAGGGACATGGTGGTGTAACAAGCAACCAAAGGGACAGTGACAGTTAAGGGTCAATGCCGAATATACTGCTGTGGCTTTCGGACAGAGGGAGAGAGAGTGAGCGTTTTATGAGGAGGCTGGTGCTGTGAGTTGCGGAGTCTCTGTAGAAGCTTTTTTCTCACTGATGTTCCCCTCAGTGCTGACTCATGCAAAGCTCCATTGACTCCTGACTTTGATCCATTTAGGCTGCAGGGGGCTTAGAGCCGTGACATATTCTCCACAGTTCTTTTTTTATTATTTCTCTCTGTTTAATGCTATTCTTCCCCACTGTGCTCGATTCTTATGGGATTCTATTTCAGGGGTTATCAACCTTTCTGTCTGATGTAACCCTACGGATCTGTCACTTAACGTTGCCCTTCATTGACTACCCGACATGCTTCAACATGTTGTTTCTCATGGAGCTTAAATGTATAGTTTTTTTGTAGAACTTTTAATTATATTAAAGCATATTGTAACACTTTTCAATGATAGCCTATGGATATTACATGTTGAGGGTTTGTCTGTTTGCAGCCATGCTGATGGCATGGTATTTGGGATGGCCATGTAATTATGTTGGTCACTGAATCATAGAAAAAACTATTGGATGAATATTCATGGTGATCCCTCTGACTTCTCCTCTATCAACATAAAGTTTACTTTTTAGTTTTTGATCAAAATATCTTAACATCCATTTGACTTTAAACTTTTAGAAATACATTCATGTTCCACACAAGGATATTTGTACAAATTTGTGTGATGCCCTGACTCTTTTTCAGTGCCTCCTTTAGGTCAACATGTCAGTTGGACCAATTATTTGCCATATGTATTTCCTCCTCCTCTCCTTGTTTGGTCTTTATTCTCGTCTTTTCTCTCACCGTGCAGACAGGGAGCAGTAGTATTGAGTGCATTGTGAATGCTGTAGCTGGTGCTCACTGTAGCAGCTCCTCAGTTCCAGGCCACAGTTATTGACTCTTGTTTTTTCCAGCAGACTACCCTTCAGTCTCTGAGGACCGCAGAGCTCAGTTACAAACCACTCCTTCTCACATCCCCTTATGCACAACTACACAGCAGCAAATGTTTAAAGCACCCTCGCTACAACCCACCTGCGAAACATTTTCTTTGTTATGGTCTGCATGCAGGCTCACAGTTCTCTTTTTCTCTCTCAGACCTTTGTTAATCTCCATTTACGTCCTTTGACATCAAGACTGTATTCATTTGATGTTTGAAGGCCAATACTACCTCGAACAAGCATTATGTCCTAATATACATGTCAATGTATAGGAAGAAAGTGGAATATCAATCAAAATAGCCAGGCATATTAATTACCCACAGAAGAGTAGCAGAGTGCGAGTTAAGGACTTCAAGTACAAAACCTTGTGTATCGATCTAACCCTACATCAAACCCATTCATCTGCTTCCCCCCACCTACTGCTACATATGGCCCAAGAGATCATTGAATCTTACTGACCGTTCCTGCCTCAGTTGATTATGTGGGTCGATCAATCCATTCCCCCCCCCCCCTTTGCCTCTGCTTGATCTTTTCCCAATGCTGTTCTGGTCAATCATCGGCTCTTAGGGGGGATTTCATGTAAACCTCAGGTTATGGTGAGGACTAGAAATACATATTGTTAAGATCATAATGCCCTTCTTCCTTTTGAAGTGTGTGTTTTTCTTGTTTAAATATGTGTTTATATGTGATTATCAGAAATGATGAAGGCTACATGATTCAAGCTATTTGTCCAATGCCGAACTGGATCTTGTCAGATTGATCGAAGTCCACCTCAGATCCCTGTAACCTTGCATGAGTCACACAAATCCAAGGTCTGCACTGTTCATTTTCCACAACTTGTGATTATCACCTGGGAAACTGGCTATATGAGTCATTACATACACACACAAATCAATATGGTTTAATCCAGTGGCTGTCACCTGCCCAATAACACCCAAGGACAGTATTTCACACAACCACCTACACACAAACTCACACAAGCGCTGATGCTCTTTCAGAAATGTTGACAGTGGAGCTTCATGGAGCAGCCGCAGGGATTATGACTGACGAAAAGGAGATTTGAGAATGTGACTGATGCAGTGTGTCCTCTGGTCTGCACACTAGTCATTCTCCTCTATGATACATTGCTAATATTGCAGTTAATAATGCCTCCTCCCCTCCTCCCTCCATCCCTCCATGTCTCTCAGCCAGAAGGAGAGACCCCACCCCGTGCCCATTCTTCCCTGCTGCTAGCTAGCACCAGCATGGCAGACAGTCGAAAGCCAGAGGATGGTGCCCCCCAGTGGGACCCATCAGGGGGGCAGGAGGCCGCCGGCAACCATGGAGCCAATGGCTACTCTGCCTACAGGACCTGCCAGCCTGGTGGTACCCAAATGGCCACGGGCCCCTACTCCACCCGAGAGAATGGCTTCAATGGGGAGCTCAGTGGGGCCCCCGCTATAACCGCAGGTAAGATCTGTTTATAGCATTTAGATTATTAACTTTAATGTTACAGTAAGTTCTAGTGCGTTAACTGGAATCTGCCTGCATTATCGGATTGCTAAAATAAGAGGACGTGATGGGGTTTGTTTGTGTGGAATTGTAATCGCTGAAGAACAACTTTTTGCAATTAGCATTGGTGTTTTTTTAGTGTTTGTTTTGATGAGGAAAAGGTATTTACTCTTAGTCATATAATTTCCTCAGCCCATTTTGTACAGAAAAAGTAAAACAGATGAGCCCTCACCGATTTGTCAAAATGTCAAGTCTAAGTTACAAATTACAAATTAAACAAAACGTGTAACTTTGAACTTTTCTCATGTAAATTTGGTCCATTATGTACAAGACTAAACATACCATGCTTTAAAGTTATGTAGTAGTACTGTAGTTTGTGTCAATCATGGCAAGCTTGGCTCACAGTTTGATTCTGGAAAGAAGTCCAAACCAACAGGAATATGTCTGCGTTTAATTTGTAAATGTGTGTAAGATGGGCTTTTGTTTATGAATGAGTGTGTACACTTACTGTATGAATGTGTTTGTGTATGTGTTCCTTCCATGAATCATATGGTGTGTGTGTGTGTGTGTGTGTGTGTGTGTGTGTGTGTGTGTGTGTGTGTGTGTGTGTGTGTGGGTGTGGGTGTGGGTGTGTGTGTGTGTGTTGCATATTCATGTGTAAGCATTGTCTATGACTTTTGACAGTGTTAATATGTTATGTGATATGGTTTTATGAGTGTGTATGATAGTTGTGTCTTTTTGTGTGTGTGTGTGTTTGTCCTGTCTCTTCTTGTGCGTGGGTTTGCAGCACTCCGAGTCCTCACTAGAATTGCATACTGTTATTAAGAGTGCTATAATTACACAAAAAATCTTTCTCTCTACCCCCTTACCCTTCCGACCCTCCCTCACTCACACCCTGGAGACGAGAACATTAACGTACCAATGGTGTTACCATGGAAACGGCTCCCCTATAATTTACTTTGCCAGGGCTATTTTTTTGTTGTATCTTACCACAGACAAGAACGTTTAGCATGCGATGACAGGAGCCAAATTAACCTCCCATCTCCCCGTTATTAAAGCTTAACCTGACACCAGTTTGAAGGCTGATTACAGTATTTTCAAGTTTCACTGCTCATTGACATTTGACCCTCTTTATTCCTTCAATGTCTATCGCTAATTATTTAGTATCATTCATACTTGATCAAATGATGTGATCAAAAGGGTGTGAGGAGAAGATTCAGATAAATCAGACTCTTCTCCTCACACACATCCATTACATTTATATTATACTGAAATCACATAATGACCCTCAAATTGGGATGACGCTAATGGCTAATTTCCACTACAGCACGGTTTAAGCATGCAGTGCCCGGCCCTTTTTTGGTTGCGTTTCCACTAGGCGTAGTTCCGGTTAGCGGGTGCTTTTTCACAGTTTTTCCGGCTCTCCAAAATCGAGGTTCTTTCCGGGCCAACAACCGGGCTGAGTATGCTAAACTAGTGAGAGAATCGCTGGCAACTACAACAAGATGAACATATTTGACAGTGATTTAATTGCAATAAACGTTTCAAAATGATGCCGAAGTAACAACATACTAATACCGGTTAGTAAAAAACGTGAATTAATGCTTTGACAAGTCTCCAGACAGACGGCAGGCAAAAAACCTTTTAAAATGCTTATGTTTTCTGAATGGAGATCGGCTAAGCTAACGTTGTATATGCTCCGACCGTCCACACTCACAACAACGGCCTATACAGACATAAATAAACCAGCGACTGTATTCACCATGACACAGACAGTCTGTGGTTTGTAGTTGTTTAACTTTTGTCTAGTTTCTGAACAGATATGAGGAGCTGTGAGCTTGAGTGCTAACAGCTAACGGCTGATGTTGGTTTTGTGTTTCGCATTGAAGATGACGTCACGGCTCCACCTACACTGCGCTACTATAGTTACTACCTCAGTTCCTAAACCGTAATGGAAACGCAGCATAAAGTGAGCCTAGCCTACCAAGGCCTAACTATACCGTACTAAGCCCGTGCGAGGCCCTGCAGTGGAAATGCGCCAAAAGCTCAGAGATTACTTATATAAAAAAATAAAATGTTAATGTTCGTTTTTATATAACTTGTACTTTTTTCGTGAAGAATGCTGGTCGAACCGACTGGTCAGTTAAAAAAGAAGTCTCTTTTAAATGTACATCTCTAGTTTATGTTATCAGGCACATTTAGAGTCCAGAGCCCAGAACATTGCTTGGATGCATGGCTCTCTAATAAAAAAAGGAGAGGCTACCTTTAAGCCAGTGGGCCAACATAATAAGCAACAGCCATGGTCTCATGTGTTCCTCTGGGTCTTTATTAGCACATATCAAAGATATGAGAGCTGTAAACAGCCTTCTTCAAACTTCAAAGGAATGACTTGAAACTGATGAGCATTGAGCAAGTAAACATTATTTTTAATTTCTCTGAGAGAGGAAAGCTAATGATCTACTCTAAGTTTTATCCCTGCAATTTAGATCTGTGCTTTCACTCCCGTCTCATTGTCCTCATCAGCAGTGGTGATTCTAGAGAATGTGGGGGCCCTAGGCAAACATTCCCCCTCGAACCAGCTTTTTATCACCACGCACAGCCGATAGGCCCCCTCCCGGAGCGGAGCAAGGCAACAAAATGTAAGATAAGAAGCAGCATTTTACGGCGCGCTATGCATGGGGCCGCCTTCAGGGGGTTTCCCGACATGTCGTTGCAGTAAATTAAAGGGTGTTTCATGTTGTCGTTGCTGTGGACCTTCTTAATCTAACTTCTTTGGGGGCCACCTTCTGGTCCGGGGCCCCAAGCAGTTGCCTGCCTTACCTGTCGGCAAGCGGCGCCCCTGCTCATCAGTAAATACAACTGACTTGATATAAATCCTTTCAAAGCACCATTTGTCTCAAGACTGAAAACATGTTGCCAGCCTGCTCCATGTGTGGTATAGTCACGTAGAAAAAACAATTATAAAATAATTGCTCATAACGATGCACTGATGTATAATAAAATGAACGAGTTTCAAATGAAAGTTGCCCTACACATAAAAACAATATTCCCCTCTCCTGCACCTTTTACAGACAGTTATATGCAATGATCAATAGATGTTTTATAATCATCTGCATAAAAAAATGACATTTTGTTTCAGCATCTGAGTGACGGAACTCGCCTGCAGAGCATGGTGTCAGCACACATTAGCGTAGCTCCAGGGCAGGGCGGCAGTAAGTGGGGCAGGATGGGTGACAGAAGGGCTGATGGTGGCACTCGTAAGCCTTCCTTTGAAAAGCTCTTCAGACACAACAGGAACTACTGAAGCACGAAATTGCACTCTTGACTTTCCTTTTAGGCTAAAGTTGAAAAAGCCAGCGAGCCATGCTGAAAGTGGTCAAGAGAAAAAGATGAAGAGAGGGAGACGGGGAGAAACAGATCGAGTTAATAGAAGGAGAAAGAATGCAAAGGGTCGTTCATCTTATTCTGGAGAGTAGTTGGCTTGCATGAATCGAGGAAGCCCTTCTGTTATGTTAGCGATATCGCATTGACTGATGTCACTGAGCTGTGGCAATTATCTGGGCATACTGTTGAGATGACTGGACAAGATTTTGTGTAGTTAAGGACCCTCCATCTCATTAGCCTCAACGAGTACGTTTGGCTGCAGCAGAGAGGAAATGTGACCAAACGAGTCTCTGGTGTCTATGCACAGACTGAAAGGAACAAATCCAAAGTTGGAGGATTTCTGAATCACAACTTTCCCTCGGAGGGGTTTACAATTTTTTATATACGGCACCTTCTATTCTAAGACCCTTTACTTGAATAATGAAATACTTCACCACAAATAAATATAGAAGCGTTGGGAACAGTAACAAAGAAGGGATTATTTTTTTCAAGACGGAGAAAGATGGAAAAGATGTTGCAGAAAGGACCGAAAAATATATGTAATAACATTAATGTATAAAACACAATGACGATATTATGAAATAATTTTGTGGTTTAATATGATTTAGTTAGAAAAAAATGCAAACGGTTTAAGAAATGTTGGTTTTATTTCAGTAGGCAAACATCTGGGCTTTGTTAGATTAATTGTTCGGCTACGTCACTGCAATCGTTTCCATTTATACTGGAGGCTGCAGACTGAGACACTGAAACAACTGGATGTGTTGCTGGCATGTGAATTACATTGGGACCCAAATCAGTGGCCCACCAGTGTGTTGCTATGGCAACCACTTGCTTTACACATTTCGGGTGCAGGCTGGTTTAATACCAAACGGCACTCCTGCTCTCTCCGTACCCTCTCAGTCCAGCTCTGTGTGTGAGTGTGTGTGTGCGAGTCAGTCTGGCGGTGTGTTGCGTTGACTCGGGGCTTCCAGTCGGTGTCTCCGCTCAGAGAGGGAGCGCTTTCAGCTTCTGTCTGTCATACAGGTAATACAAGCTTTTACTTCATTACGACTGTGTGTCTTAGTGGATGTAAGCTGGTACTGGAGATGATGAATGCAGATATGCAGAGGATTCTGTTTAACAACGCGGCTATTTGTGCATGTGGGATGTACCTTCTGTCAAAGCCAATGAAAGGCGGCTGCTCTGACATTTGACATCACTCCGTCAGAGAGATGCTGAGACAACCAGACCAGACAAGTTGTCATCCCCGCAGGCTAGCTTTGTTAATGTTACAAGGTCATTTCTTTTTACAGTGCCGTCGCTTTGTGAATGAGCAGTACATTTTATATAGCCAGACTGCCTTATTGGACCCAGTGCCTGTGATGTTTCTTTTAAATGTGTCAGTTTTACTGTGTATCTAGAAAATAAATTGCATTTAATATTTAACCCTCACAAAGCGTATGCAGAAATCAACTGTAGAACAACAAAGGGATTAGTCCAGTAGGAACCATTACACATTAGATTACTTCATTCCGTTTTAAACTTTAATATATGCTACATATTATATTACAATAGATTTATGTGTGAAGATTATACTCCAAAAACTGGTCAGGTATGTCATGTCATTACAACTGGATACTCTAGCTTTGCGCACTTACTGTATAGTTTAAGAATAGTTTCTGTATGTTTTTTTTTGTGAAGATTTAAAACTTTAACTAAACAATTTTTCCTGAAAACACTTTTATTTCATATTGAGACTTATGTGCCATGCATTCATTTTTCGAAAGCAAGTCATTCCCAAGGTTTAGGAATTTGTCGAGCGTTGTCTCACTCAGGAAACACAAATATTCATATATTTTTGGAGCATTATTTTAAACCAGGGCAAAGCCATAAGCGCCGTTTTTTATTCTTGACTCCACAACCATTGATTGTGTTTAATGTTGATCTTTAAGCTGTATTTTCCGGTAGAGGCTTGGAATCATTGAATAGGTGGTACACGTATATCACAGTGTGCTCTTGAAAATGGGAAATAGCTGCTTTGAGTAGGTGAGTGGGCAGTGTTAAGTGTTCCCGGAAGAAGTGTGTGCATGTGTGTGTAGATGCATGTGTGGATGCCTGCCAGCTTGTTTGTATCGATGTGTGGGCGATTGTTGGATAGAAAGAAACAGCAGCAGCAGTAAAAGCATTGCACTGCCACCCAATCCCACATAACCACTGTTTATATGCAAATGAAAGTTTGTTTGATTAGAACTCTACAGTTCACCCTGCGTGCAATACTAAAACTGATCCATGCAGCCTGATGTAAGCTGTAAGGTAGAAATTGTAGGCCAGTTTAGTGAAAGGTCACTTTTGGGGAGACAATGGTATAAAAGTCCTACTGTATTTCTATATGAAAACACATGCATACATAATTATCACAGATTTTGCCATTTCTTCTTCAATTTCCCTACTCTTTGCTCTTGGCAGACATCACTTTGAGCTTACTTTCTGCTGTATTTTCTTCTTTTACCATCTGTGTCAGACAGCCAGAAAGTCTTGAAAGACGGATTTTTGCATTTCAGTATCACATGTATCATACCGATTTTATCTCACCATAACTTCCATGGTTCAAATCGGACCAGGAACCTTTCTTTAATGTCATATCCTGTCCCTATCTCTGCTCCTTCTGTCTGTTTATTTATGTCAAACTAAATTTTGAGAAAATGCTGATACGGCTGGATTGTTTTAGTATGAATTAAAGTATAGAAATGTTGTTGTTGGGCAGAAGCTAAAACATCCCTACAGTACATGTCATCTTTAGTCTGCACTTGGTTGCTGGGTCTCCATGGCAACACTCACCGCCTAATCATCCCTACAGCAAAGTAAAAATCTATTCTCACTCACACTGCTTTTATTAGACGTTTTTAATGCTTGTTTTGAATCAAATTGACAGATGATATAATCTCCCTGATGTACTGGAGTTTTGGGATTTATACCAAACAAATTCCTTCTATTAACTGCTTCTTTGAAATGTTTTTGTTCTTGCAACAATCTTGAAGTTGATTAACCTTTGTGTCTGTTTTTCTGTGTTCAGAGCAAGTGTCAGCGCGGATTGTGCAGGAAGTGACGGCGGAGGCAGTGGCGGTACTGAAGGGAGAGCAGGAGACTCAAAGGCTGCCATCAGGTAAGACGCATGCACGCACGCACACACACACACACTTATTAACATTGCTATGTACATTTTATATTCTTAATGTTCAGTCAGGATCATAGTTAGCCTTATCATGGGACGACAGCTAACTAACAAAGTTAATATCAGTCCTGGTAAGCATACAGTAACTACGGATGAGAATGGGGAGAGATTATCATAATGTGTTTTGGGAGAAAATGAGAATAGATAAGAAATAAATATACTTAATTATTAAAGAAGATTTTCAAAAATAATAATTATTCCTTCCTCTATCTCGCACCTACCTTTGAAGTTGAAGACACCACAAATTTGCCCCCGTCACCCCCCCCCTCACCTGCTGCCGAGCACTTTGGTCCTCTGGAACAAGGTAGGCCAAGAATACAACGCGTGTTCATGAGAGTATTTCTCTAAAAGAGAAGATTGTGATTTCCTTCTTTTCCCCGACTGAAGCCTTGGGATGTTTTGTTGGCCAACACATTTGGGTATTGATGTTGGTTGGCTCTGGGGCTTCTCTTTAACCCCCCCCCCCTCAGGACATGCCCTATAGGAGACAAACCACACATTGGTCGCCTAAAGAAGTCTTTACATACCAGAGTTGCTTAAAGCAGGAACATTATCTCCATTTTTCAGACATCCATTTCCTCCTAAATCCTGCTTCCTCCTCATCGCACAGCTGGAACCGATACAATTTGTATCTTCATCGTCATCATCATTTATCTCTGAAAGAAAGAAGCGCTCACACGCATGACCGCCTTGTGATAACAAGTGCACTCTTCTTTACCGTCATCTTCTTCCATTTTCCTTTCTAACATCTACACCTGGTCTTACCACACACTTAAATGACAGCCAATTTAGGTAACCCTTCAACTTCTTGTTGTTTGTCTTTTTGGTTGAGTTGTGTATTTTGTTCTGCATGTCTTCTGTGTTTTCTTGTGATGTCAATCTTCTTTGCAATTATTTGTTTGTATTGTTAGTGTTTATTGCTATAGATAACAATAAAATAAATGAAATGTAACTTGAAGAGATAGCGTAAATTCAGATTTGTTCACTTGTTTTTAACTTGTATTGAAAGTTGCAATCATGTTGTCTTCTTGTTAAGCTGTGAAAAATGTTCACACCAGCTGCATTATAGTCTTCTTCTCTTCTATGTTAATCAGTGGGTTGTACATCAAAGCAATTTGGCTTCATATTATCAGCCCATAATAAATATTGGCTGTAATTTCATTATCGAAATAATACATAATAATATAAATGTCCATTTGTCGGCTTACTTGTTGTCGAGCATCGCCTGTTTTTCTTAAATAATTACATTTCAAACAATATGTTCTTTGCTTTTCGATTTTGACCATTCTCACTGTTGTACTACTTGGTTCTGTATCTCTGACATTGCAATTGTAGGCTATGTAGTCACTTCTTTTGCAGCTACAAAATGGTTGTACTACAGTGTAACAAGCTCTTCCGTTTGCCTCACGCTTGGCCTGTCTCTTCATGTCTGCTCAGAATATAATGAGGAGAGTCAGTAGATTGTTCAACCAGGCACTAAACCCAGATGATCAGATGGTTGTGGTAACATTGGGTTTTAGTATTCGAAGTAAGGACTGCGGGTGTCCTATAGAAGGAGGCAATATCGTGCAATTGTTAACTGATAGCTTGCTCTAAAGTGTTTTGTGGTGTTGTTGTATAAGAGTTCATAATTCAAAACAAGTAGGCACTGAAGGACTTAGCCATAAGATTGGCTGATGGTTTCTTTGAGTTTTGTTTAGGCCACTCCTGCTGCATTTGTAGCTTAAATGTTGTTATTAGTGTCTTTGTTTTATGTCTTTTACTAAGGTTGAATCATTCTTACGTGAAGCAGATTTTTGTTATCTTCCTCAAACATTGCAACATTTTACTACAGTATGGCTGGCCCACAAAGCATTGTGAATTTTGAGTTGCTTTTCACTGTCACCTTGTCGATGTCCTGTGTGTTTCTCTTGCTCTCAATCAATCTTTATTTTCATCTTTCATATCCCCGTGTGATGACTCTATTTGTGTTGCTTCTTTAAAATATGTCTGTTATTGTCTTAGTTTTTTTTTTCTACCTCAAGATTGATCCCCCTTTCACTTAAGACATGTCCATCTTAAATACAATGTAGGCTACTTCTATTAAAAGTAATAATAAAAAGTAGTAATTTCCTGAAAATGCAAGAATGGCAGCGAGCCCCAGTTGAACTCATGTGGTATGACCTCCTGTTTGGCATTGTCTCATAGCTATACTGAAAGCTCTAACCAAGGACCTTATTCAAAAAAAAATATATATATATCATATTTTTTAATATTCATCAATAGATGCCAAACAGCAAAATATACAACAACAACAAGAAACATATGGTGCAGTTAACTCGTTTTTTATTTTGTAATAATCTTTTTCTAAACTTGGATGGGTGTTTAAAAATACATAAAATTAAAAGTCAAAAATAACATGTGCAAAAGTTTCTTGTTAGTTATTTTGCACAAAAACCCCTGATCAGGTGGATTCCTGTCAAGTTTTGAAAGAACCTCAATCTGCGTCTTTATATTAATTAAGATGGACATTCTTTGGTGTGTTCTCCATTTTCTATTGTTTTCGTCTTCATTGTCCTTCCGTCCTGTCTCCCTCTCTTCCTCTTCGCTCTCTCTTTCAGTCCGTGTGTCCAGATTTCCCTGCAGTTCTTCTCCTTGTGTCTGTCTTGTTTGTAGATGTAGGGGATGAGGAGGAGGCGGGCCCTCTCCGCCGTTTCCAAAATTCTCGGGAGAGGTGCAAGTTCCTCGCCCCCTCCATCTCAGTTTCCGTGCCTGAGGACGACCCCTACCACTCCGACGAGGAGTACTATGAGCACCCTTTGTTCAGCCCTGAGTGGACGCACTCGGGCTCCCGCCCCACAGGGCAGGCTGTGGCCTTTAGACAGATCGAAGGTGAACCACGCATGGTTCCTGTTTGCCATTCCCCCACCATTCCTCTCTTTCTCACTCTGTTTCCCTCCTTTCTCTTTTTAACATCTATTGCCTCTCCTTCTGTGATTTAACCTCCATCCCTCCCGTCTCTCCGTCCGTCAGTTTGTCTCTTCCTCCGTCAGTTCGTCTGTCCTTTTGTGTGTTGTGTTTGTGTGTCCTTGTGGTGTCTGTTTGTTCTTGTAATTTTTGTTTGCTCAACAACTGAGCAATTTCATATTTGTTTAACAGTCATATTTTTTTTCTTTCATCGATTTCACCCAAAGTCATTGCTACCTGTGGTTGCCATGCTGTTAAATCCAACACATAGCAATGATGTCTCTAAAGTAGGATTCATTGGACATCACTACAGCTCTCACTACAGCTCTCATCAGTAAGTCCCATTGCCACCAAGGTTTACTTTTGTGACTTCAAATAAGGTCCAAATGGTTTTCTGAAGTACAGTGCATGATTAATAACATCCATGCACACAAAACTTTCAGAAATCCCCCACACCAATCTTAAGCTACTAACAAACACACCCACAAAATAAATCGCTTTTCCCCCCCAACATATGCATTCATTCATTTAACACAAGACATTACAATGATTATGTATACATTTAAAAAAAATAGCATAATTGTACTACCCCAGCCTCCCCAACATATTATAATCACCGTTGACAAAAATCTTGTAGTGTGTTTTGCTTAAAGTTATAATATGTAGAAACGTCTGGGTGCAAAGCAACTGAACAGAATATTTGTTACATTCAGAACGCAGCATACTCAAAATGCGCAAAGCTGCACACCCTTATCCACCATTAAACAGTAAACAAATCTGGCCTGTGCAATGTCCTGAATCTTGAGGCATTTTAATTGCCTGTAATGGACTGCAGCTCCTCAAGGTTGCATTTTCTTAAGAGCCAGGGATTTCAGAAGTGCTCTGAACAGAAGTGCCTCTACAAGAGCGCAATTTTAGACCTTGAAATATTACGACGATATTTTCATTTTCCAACCTCAGTTGTCAATATGGTAGATATTATACAGATATTAAGAAATACATCTCTGCATGCCTTTAACCAAAGACTATCTTCTTAGTTTCCTTACTGGGTACAATAAGCCCCAAATGTAGAAAAGCAAACAAACAGAATAAAAAACGACTTGCACACAACACTGTACTATGTGTGTAACGTACCTACAGTATATGTGTGAGCAGACATACACTTTAGTTCACCTTTTCATAGAGATGAAAGTGTCCAATCATAAGTTGTGTTCTCACATAACCCAAGTCTGTGTTGCCTGTAGTCTAAATGTGTCCCCCTTTTACCCTGTTTTGGAGAAGAAGAGACCATGGAGGCTCTTACAGCTGAATACGAGGAGGAGGTGGAAGATGAGGAGGAAGAGGAGGAGAGTGCAGCCGAGTCCGAAGCAGCTCTTGATGAGCAGCAGTGGAGCGGGGAAGAGCCTGAGCTGGACAGCCCCCAAGCTGAGCCTTTAGAGCAGGCAGAGGCCATAGACGAGGCCCAGGATCTAGACCTGGAGCCGGGAGAAGCAGCTAGTGCTGCTACAGACAGTTCTGTGGACAGAGATGAGGAGGAAGCAGGGGGGTGGGAGAGCCCTGAGACAGGTGTGTCCTGCCCTCTGCTCTCCCTTTCTGCATGTTACTGCATTGTCCAATGTATAGAAATGCCAGATGTGTCAAAAGGAACATATAAGCACATAACATAAGCATTATAATTCAAGTGGAATGGCAAGTTACCCTCCCTGCACTACTCTCTGGCTGCAAGGCAACACAGGCTTGTTGGTGAAAAGAGTCACATTCTTTTAACCTATGCTTTAACTTTTCCCTATTGTGAGCTATTTCTGCGCTTTGATATGATTTTTCCTTGCTGTTGTTTTTGGGGCCGGCCATTTTGTATTGGTATGATCAAGTGAAGTGTTGCTGAATGTAACAGTGCTCTTTTTTCACCGGCTATAAGCCTTTAGGTTTCTTGTTGTGTTTACACGTGGCTTGGTGCTGGTATGCCAGTGCTATGCACTTTTTGTAACCATGAATCATACTTCCTAAACCTGGGTCATTCATATTATTATCATGATCCTGTGCACATCATATGCAGGGGATTTCATGGTTGGCTGTTTCGTGTTAAGTGTGATAGAGTTTCATCAAATGCCTTATCATATCAGCGTTTGTTTGTTTTTGGCACTGTTAGTGACATTGTATGGCATTTCTCTGTCATTCACTAACAAGGTTCTTCTCTATTTGGGTGTACTGATATATGAGTCATTTTTGAAGATGAAAAATGTATTCGATATCAATATATTTATAACTATGTGATATATTTGAATTCGTGAAAATCGCATTCTGTGGTAGCCATTGTAGAACGAATGACAGAAATGTTGTATTTCTTTCATTTGATGTTTTGAAGACTTGCATGAATATCCATCCCATTAATTGTTCCCCATAAATCAGCCTCACAGTTTCCTCATGCCGGTTCCGTCACATGCCATGCCATATTATCATCCATCTGTGACTTGGTGGACCCCATAAACTCGCCGTACTTCTTCAGCGATGGCCGTATCATTGTGCTGTAAGTTTCTGAGGAGAGCTTTGCCTGTTTCTGTGGTAACGGCTTTCCTAGTCCCTGGCTTAATAAATATCTCACTTAAAGCATGCCAAAGCTTTGTTATTATCTGTTGATAAAAACAGCAAACTTACAGATGTTCTTTCAGCTTTAAAGATGGACTCAGACAAGCAGGGAAGCGAGAAAAGTGGTTCCATGAGCCCGGACAGCATTGGGTCGGAGAAACGTCCAGAGGAGTCTTTTGAGCCCCAGATGCAAGGGTTCTTTGCTGGGGAACGAGTTGTACCAGAGAGTCCCACCATGGATATGCCATCCTTTGTACCTCCAAATGTTCAAAACCAAGCCAAAGAATCTGCCAGCTCACTCACACTTCAGCCTACATATGGCGAGCCAATCACAGTGTCAGAGAAACAGCCATCAGTGGAAGTGGTGGAGATCATCAGCATCAGTGCTTCCTCAGATTTCTCATCACTGGGAGACAAGAGTCAGGTAGAAGTCTCAACGAGGGACTCTGCAGACAGATCTGGCATGTCAGCATATTTTGAAACATCAACTGTGGAGGTTGAGGAGTCTTCCCAATGTAAGGCAGAGGGTTATTACGAACTGAGCAGATCTGGTGAAGAGAAGAGTGCAGTTGACGACAGGCCCCCGGAGATTAGCTACAGCACACTAGCTGAAGCTCAGGATAAACCGGAAACTAAGGAAAGTACTTCAGAAGACAGTAGATTGTTCATAGTTCCCGACAAGAGTAATGAATGCAGGCTTTCCCCTGGTAAACTGGCCTTAGAGCAGAGGAGTTACTCACTTAACATTACCATTGGAGCAACTGATCCGAGCGGCCGGGGCAAACCTAGGAACTTCTCTCCACTGGCCACAGATATCATGTCCTACACTAGTGGAAGTCTAGACGAGGCAGCAGACTACCTCCCAGTCACTACACCCTCTGTGGATAAGCCTCCACCCTTGCCTCCACTGATATTGGAAACTGCGGCTTCCATCACTTCAGATTCTTCATCTCCTCCAAGGACCACAGAACCAGTTTCAGTACCCAGCCCTGAACTGGAGTCCCCAGAATCACCACAGTCCCTTAAGAGCAACTTTAAAAATGGCGCTGTCATGTCGCAAGACTTGCCTGAGATGCTGGATCTCGCTGGTACCCGTTCCCGGCTGGCATCAGAAAACACTGAACCAGATATCACCAGGAGAAAGTCAATTCAAGCTGATTTTCAAGCCTTTGCAGATGATCCACTAGCAAGCATGGTTTCAGGAGAACTAAGTCCTAGTGCCAGAAAGAGTGAAAGCCAGCTAGAAGAAATGGGCTATTGTGTGTTCAGTGAATACTCAGGTCCAATGCCATCACCTGCAGATATGTTCGGCCCTACAAGCGTTTCTGCACAGGCTTTCACCCACTCTGACCTTGAGGAAAAAGTGGCTGCGCAAGCTAGGAAGTTAGCAGTCAGAGACACGTCTATGGAGGACATAGGGATAGATGATGTCACTAAAGAGAAAGACCACAAGCAAGTAGAAAGAAAACATTCTGCTGAAGAAAAGGGAAAAGAGGTTGCAGATGAACAATCCAAACAATATGTAAGCGACACACCACAGGCTCAGCCAAGTGAGTCCTTTGTGACACCAACAGTCACTGTTACTTTAGAAGAAGGCGGGAGGGCGGGGAGTGAGACCGGACGACAAGCCAGTGGCGAGGGCTCAGCCTCAGAAACCGAGATTGCAGACTATGAGAGGCAGATACGTAAATTAGAAATGGAGGACAGGCCCCTTAGTATGGAGGAGGAAAGGGAACTGCAGGAACTTCGAGAGAAAGTAAAGCTGGTCCACCAGGAAGCCTATGAGGAAGTGGATGCAGAAGATGTGTACCAGCTGACTGGCGTGGCAAAGGACCGGATTGCTAGGCCTGTAAAAACATCACCTGCTTCGTCTGTTGATAGCAACATTGATGATGACAAGCTGCTCTCTCCAGTGCTTTCACCATCAAAACTTAAACAGAGAGAAGTGTATGGGTCCCCTAAAAGAACAGCTTCACCTGTGTTAGGAATAAACAAAGAGAAAGAGGAGTCAGAAAGAAAAACGAGGCAAGAGCAAGAAAAGGAAGCTGCGGAGAAGAAAATGAAAGAAGAGAAAGATGAAGCAGATAGGATAATCAGGGAAGAGGCCGAAAGGAAAGAGAAGGAAATGAAAGAGAGAGAAGAAAGGGAAAGGAAAGACAAAGAAGAGGCAGAGAGGATACTGAGGGAAGAAAAAGAAAGGAAGGAGAAAGAACAGAGAGAACAGGAGATAAAAGAAATAGAAGAGAGGGAAAAGATGGAGGAAGAGAGACAAAGGAAAGAGAAAGAGGAGAGAGAGAAAAAAGAAATAATGGAGAAGGAATTGAAAGACAAGATAGAGAAGGAAAAGATAGAGAAGGAACTGAAAGAGAAGGAACTTAAAGAAAGGGAATTGAAAGACAAGATAGAGAAGGAATTGAAAGAGAAGGAAGAGAAGGAAAAGATAGAGAAGGAACTGAAAGAGAAGGAAGAGAAAGAGGATAAAGAAAAGGAACTGAAAGACAAAGAAGAGAAGGAAAAGATAGAGAAGGAACTTAAAGAGAAGGAACTTAAAGAAAGGGAATTGAAAGACAAGATAGAGAAGGAATTGAAAGAGAAGGAACTTAAAGGGAAGGAAGAGAAGGAAAAGATAGAGAAGGAACTTAAAGGGAAGGAAGAGAAGGAAAAGATAGAGAATGAACTTAAAGGGAAGGAACTTAAAGAAAAGGAATTGAAAGACAAGATAGAGAAGGAATTGAAAGAGAAGGAACTTAAAGGGAAGGAAGAGAAGGAAAAGATAGAGAATGAACTTAAAGGGAAGGAAGAGAAGGAAAAGATAGAGAATGAACTTAAAGGGAAGGAAGAGAAGGAAAAGATAGAGAAGGAACTTAAAGAAAAGGAATTGAAAGACAAGATAGAAAAGGAATTGAAAGAGAAGGAACTTAAAGGGAAGGAAGAGAAGGAAAAGATAGAGAAGGAACTTAAAGAAGAAGAAGAAAAAGAAAAGATAGAGAAGGAACTGAAAGAGAAGGAAGAGAAGGAAAAGATAGAGAAGGAACTGAGAGAGAAGGAAAAGATAGAGAAGGAACTGAGAGAGAAGGAAGAGAAGGAAAAGATAGAGAAGGAACTGAAAGAGAAGGAAGAGAAAGAGAATAAAGAAAAGGAACTGAAAGACAAGGAAGAGAGAGAGAAAATGGTAGCAATGGACACGCCTGATGATATATCAAGACAACCAGAGGTGCAAGCAGCCAAGCAGAATGTGGCAGTAGAAGCAGTGGATGCTAAAAAGGGGCAAAAGGAAGAGGAGGAAGAGGAAATAGAGAAAGTAGCCGCAGGATCAGCAGTGGCAAAGGAGATCCCAGAGACTCGTGCTGCCATCGAATCAGTGGTCACAGTTGAAGATGATTTCATCACTGTGGTCCAGACCATCGACGAAGCAGATGAGCCGGGACACAACGTTCGTTTCTCTGGTCCACCTGAAACAGGAGCCTCAGAGGAAGAGGAAGAGTCTGTAGAGTTGGCCCAAGAAGCTGACCTGGAGGCGGCAAGTCTAGAGGAAGTAGTAGATGTTCCTGAGACCCCTGCCTTCCCTCTGAAAGAGGCTCAAAGCATTGACACCGATGGACCCACAGAAAGTTATGATAGAGATGAAACCACAATGGACGACTCCATCTTGGACAGCTCCTGGATTGACACACAAGGTGAGATCTCTTTGATGGTTTGTCTGTTCAAAGTGTTCTTTTTCCTCCTTTGCTCTTCTGCTTCCAATAAAAACACATTAATACTGTCTTGTATTTCCCATGTCCTTCTTTGCTACACCACAGATGATGATGATAAGAGTATGGCGACAGAACAGTTTGAGCCTTTGCCTAAGTCAAGTGCAGACAAAAAGGAGAAGCAGACACAACAGAAAAAGGCGGAGAAACAGCCGGTCAAACCAAAGGCCGGACGGGCTAAAGGCCGAATCTCTACACCAGAACGCAAGCTTGTCCGCAAAGAACATATCTTCGTGCCGAGAGAAGACAACAAGAAGAAAAAAGGTTCTCACAATTTTTCATTCCTTTTGAATTCTTGAACTTTACAGATGAACATGTATTTATTTATAAATATTGATATAAAATTCGTATTTGATACTTGCTGCTCGAAATCTGCAGGGATTGTTATACAATGAATATTTTTTATTTAGTCTGCTTCTTGCTCCTGTCTCTGTAAAGCCAGACAACATGTGCCTTAATAGTGTTTTCTGCTGTAAATCCAAAAGAACACAGCGTCTTTGACTATATTGCTTCACTATACAAATACACACAATTGCACTCCTATAATAACTCACTGACAGTGATTTGAGTCAACTGTTTTTAGTATAGTCCAACAAATGTGTTAGCTAACTTTTTTTAAAAATCTTATTCTGCAGAATTACATACTTTATGTTTAAGCCTCTATCTATGCTTATGATTCTCTCTCTGCTTTTGTCAATGCCTCGATTCCTCTGGTAGCTGTGATAAGGACCGAGTTTACAAAAAAAATGCAGACACACAGTCAATCGCCATCCAAGAGAAATGTGATGAAACCAGCCGCCCGCCAGACCCAGCATCACTCCTGTCCAAGAAGGAGACCCACAGGTGACACATTGCCTTGGTCTGTCAAAAGATAAAAAAGAAAGGTGGCACGATAGCCACCAGTTTCCATCCAGCTTCATTTGGATCACGGCATCCATTTTGTCTTGTTGGTTACTTGGTTTGCTTTGTCCTGTTTCTTGTTTTTCATAATAAAAAAGTCCTGCCATACATGTTTTCATTTGCCTCCATTTGTGTTGTGCTCATCCTTGATGTTGTTTAAAGGGCATGATGTCCTGCAGTTAAAAGTTTGGGATTTGAGGATTCACTAAACTCTTTCCAAGTTCTCGTCTACATCACTACTGCAAGTTCAGCAAAAGCAAGATGTTCCGCTGATTTTAAGCTACTCAAAGGCATTTTTCCTTACTGTTAACATTGCCTGCCCTCTGTTTATATGTTCTTGGTGAGCTTTTACATTATTATACTTATACTTTATATAAATATTTCAAATTATTTTAACTCAAATGTCTGTTAACTTACTGGTCTCTTTAAGCTTTACATTACAGCTTTTTTCAACCTATCGTTGCCAGGCTACTAGTAATCCATGGTTTCGTTCTATGGACCTTATGTTGTAGACCGTCCCAGAGGCAGGGTGCTCTTCATTTTCCCCAACGGGCTGGATTCTGTGTCACTGGTGATGAGGGCTCAGTACACTGCTGCATTGCCCCAATTAGATCTCCAGGGTTGCCTTGCATAATACAAAATCCCCCAATCTGTGTGATATCTTGCCAAATCTTTACAGAATAGAGCCCTTAGCAACCTGCTCCCACAGAACATTCGATTTTCATATAGCACACCATGTCAGGTTTGGGAATACAACATTGAGACCCAAATATGCTCTTATATCCAGAATCCTTTAAAGTAGGACATGAAAACGGTTCTCATTTCTCTCTCTTCAGTATATAAAGGTCATAACATCTGTCGGTGTCCAATAATGTTTTGTTTCTGTCTCTTTCTTAGAGGCGCTACCAGACAGTCATCAGCCTCTGAGTGTTGCCAGACAGTCTCGCAACAGAGCATCGGTGAGTAAACTACATTGAACCCAACATTGGTGTGAAATCTGACTCCGAAACAACTCAGCGAAATACCACATCGAAGCTTTAAAGACAAACAGCCAGAATCACCAAGCAGGTTTGCAGAAAGGCAATTAAATAAACCTCAATCAGATAGAAACCACCCATTCTACTCAACAGCAACAAACAGTACTCTGCATCTTCAATACATCTGTAGACATAAGAATGCTATGCAACAAGAAGTGCTTCTGTATTACAGATTGCTAATAATGCATCATGAAGTCAGCAGATTTCAATGTTTACCCCTTTCTTCTAATTTGAAACTAATACACAAGTTGCCTCATGCATCGTTACAGCAGAAACAATTGACAACACATTAATTACGCAGAATAATTATCATCAGAACTGAGACTTCTTAAGAACTTATTGCAAATGATCTCTTGTGACTTCCAGGGCAACCTAATCATCTTTTTAGATAAACACCTGCCTGTTTGTACTGTTTAAGCAAGTGTTGTCTCCACTCTGACTATCTTAACCCTAACCCCCGCATGAACAACACTGCATAGCATTTATGCACAAACACCACTGTTTTCTTTTGTGTTTTATGAAAAAATATTTATTTCGTTCTTTGTAAATTCTCTGCTATTGTTGCCTTGCTTAATGGGTTTTGCACAAGTACACAAGGCAGATCCATTTAGAGCTTTTTGTTTTTTACTGAGTGGGTGTCGGGTCACCCTGTGACATTTCTCCAGTGGCTATGGTCGTGACTCCATTCTACTCCTCCGCCATGGTAATGACAGTTATTGTGTCTAAAATAAAATAGTATCTGCATTTCTAAAATGTCATGTCATTACTGCATACTGTAAGTGTGTTCTGTCAGTCTGAGCCCACATGTTATTTTACTTCTGGTTTACACATTCTATTTACAGTCTCCCAATACATCTGTTACCATGGTTTGCAGTGCAACCTGAAATCTTGCATGAGTCTATACTTGTTTTTTTGTTTGGCATTTTGATTGTATACATTTAAAAAACAAATGTAACTAGCATGTTCATAATCAATGTGCATGATGTGTTGTGATGAGCTATAATTCAATGTTAAACAGCCATGATCCAATGCTAATATCTCATTCCTCATACCACAATCGGATCTTGTGCACTGATAATGCATGTTTTAGGGCTGTTATTTTCACCACTCTTTTGTCACCTTGTGTTGTATATTTTGATGCCATTCTACTCACCCAACAAGCCTCATCTTTGTACCATCTCAGGGCCATGCCCATCGTTCTCCACTAACAAAGGTCCCCGCCTCCATATCCAGAGTGACTGCCTCATTAGATAGACCTCGCCCAGCCTCAGCAGAGCCTCACTGCTTCACAGTAATACAGAAACTCGTAGCAGAGGTAGGTGAATGGTAGAGTGGAAAGAAAAGACATAAAAACAGATTCATAGTTGGATTAAAAAACACTTCTCTGCGATATTGACCACCTAAACCTATTGTATCCCTATTGATTAAAAACATTAAAAATAAATAACAGCCTCACTACTCTAAGGATCTACTTTTTGTCCCCCACGTTTGTTTCCTACAGGATGGTGGGTCATGGAGCCCTAAAAAGAGGTCCTCTGTGCCGCGGCATGCCCCCATTCTGAGTCACCGTGCACACCTTGAACACGAGGAGAGCTCCACCTCCATCACCAGCTCCGGCTCCTTGGCTCCTCGTAGACCCACATGTAGGCTGCAGATCCTCTAATCAGCTTACTAAACGATGTCTCGGTATTTAGGTGGTATTAGATCAAATCAACAGCAACATGTATCAGCCTTCAGTAAAGCCACAACAAATGGATTCTACCAGTATAAAAGTAGTTTCTTTTAATCAATGCTGATTATTATTTGTGTAGTTTCTTGCATTTGACTAAAGAGAGCTCTAGTCTGCCAAAAACTCTCAGTACCTCCATATGTCTCTTTGGGCTTCTTTCTGATAATCTATGCTGCTGTGCTCAAAACTAATTGAGGTGGCTTGTGTAGGATCTACTCTCCTAGAAATGAATAGGAAAAATAAGTCTTTAAGTATTCAATAACATTCTGTAGCAGTATTCTCCAGCTCTCTCAAGTGCCTTTTAACCATTCTCTATGTCACAGTGATTTTTTGTTTTGTTCTATTTACTACTTACCGTATTACAGGTCAAGGTGAATGAATTGGAGCATGCAACACTCTCCTTTTCTTCTTTATTTCTCACCCTCAGCCTCCACTTAACTACACTTTTCCTTTCCTGCTCCTGTAGCGTTTCAAACCGAGATGAGGGCGGAGCACAGGACAGGACGAGCCCCTAGCATGACAGGTAGAAGGGATTCTTAAAACTTCTGACACTATGGTGCTTTATTGCTATGTTTAACCTAAAATAACTAGTGACTTCAATTGTTTATGGTTAAAATATTTGAATCGGAGACCTGCATTTAGTATTTTCCAGTGTCATTCTGTATATCTGGTGGTCTGAAAAGTGACTTTCAAAGGCTTAAAGTCCTAGCGTCTGACAAACTAATGATTGACTCTTCCCATCGGTTTTTTTCTCATTTGAAGTTAACATATGTTACCATAGTTTCTTCTGTTGAATATACTGCAGCTTTAGCTTTTTCCTTCATACTTATATTCCTCTCCATCAATTACAGATTCAGTGCGCTCCCGATCAGCTCGCAGTGGCCACTCCACCCCTCGCACCCCCGGCTCCACAGCCATCACCCCAGGAACCCCTCCCAGCTACTCATCGTCCTCAAGGACCCCGCGCTCCCTCAGCCTGATTTCCGGGGAGAGGAAGGTTGCCGTGGTCCGCACCCCACCCAAGTCCCCTGCCACCACGCCCAAACAGCTCCGCATCATCAACCAGCCTGTGCCTGACTTCAAGAACATCAAGTCCAAGGTTGGCTCCACAGAGAACATCAAGTACCAGCCCAAAGGAGGACAGGTGACGCTCTTCTCCCTTACTTCCCACAAAACCTTTAGCTCCTATTTTATTGTATGTGAATTTTCTTTAATCTACGCAATGTTGCAATCCTATTTATACTGGTTATTGCTTCTAAAAAGTCTATTTTTGTTGGTACCCATAATAACACATTTGATTTACTACTATATAATCGTGCCGTTTTAAGTAAGATATCTGTAAAGAAACTTGGCGATTATCTTCTACAAGAACTTAACCTTATTCTTCCTTTGAACCTTAAAGCAACAGTGAAGGATTAAGTGGACAATTAAAACAGAAAACACACTTGCCATGACACTTTGGATAAATGGAAAGAAAAAACAGTAGAATATATACCATTGATATGAAACCTAATTTATCTGTAAATGTTCTGATGCAAATTGAATTACTAGAAGTGTTTATGTCTAAAGTCTTCTGGCTTTTCTTCGACCTTGAGAAATGTTTTTCCCATTGCCCCCTCTCTCCTACCTCTCCACTCTCGTTGTCTTGTTGTATTCTCTTAGTAACCTCTTTCCACTGTTATTCCTTCAATCCTGCTGACTAGCCAGTTTTCCACCAAGTTTCCAAGCCAGTAAAATGCTATAAACTCTTTGAAAAGCTCTACTTTGGATAACATCACATTGATATACAACAGGGGGTAGATGGAAGAGATTCAATTGTGTAGCATTATTTTCTTTCAACCAAATACCCCATGTCTCCATGCTGTCCATGTTGCTCTGTGTGTGATGGATCTACACAAGAGTAGGCAGTTGTCTTAGAAAGCAAATATAATTAAAAAATGTTGATGCTGTGAGGTTAAAATAGCCTCTTCCTTTCTGCCTCTCTGCTCTCCTGTGATCCAAATGTGC
This sequence comes from Notothenia rossii, assembly GCF_949606895.1. Classification (NCBI taxonomy): domain Eukaryota; kingdom Metazoa; phylum Chordata; class Actinopteri; order Perciformes; family Nototheniidae; genus Notothenia; species Notothenia rossii. The sequence goes on from NC_136904.1 coordinate 76,238,851, forward strand.
CCAACGCAGCTTTGACATCATTCAGAAAGAAATCCAAATATATTCCAAATAAGGTATTGCCATCCACGGATCAGTAAGTTCCTGAGGGATAACAACTGAGGTGGAGATTTTAGAAGTATTTCACCACAAAATGTAATATGTTGTAAAGTAAAGTCTTGAGGAAAATAACAGGCCTTTAGGATTCAAATATGTACCTGTACAGGACAGGAGGCCCCACATTTAAATAAAAAAGAAAGTGACCTGGCTTTGACATCTCAGTGAACAGTATTGATCCCTTTGATTCCCCCCCTTGAGCTCTGGGAACTGAGAACAACACTTCAGCTAACAGAAATCTGCACTTCAAATCCTGTTTTCACCATGGCTGCACTTAATCTGCATTCACAGGGTTCACCCCAAAGTTTGACAACTATCGTGTTTCAGTATGAAATACAGACTCAGCGCTGTAACAAGAAGAACAGTGAAAAAACTGCAGTTTGTCAGTAGCCATCAGCTCTTACAAGCCTTCACTGATGACCTGATTAGGAGTCTAAGCGTTTGCCTGACATCTTTATGACTTGCCAGGTCTCTGCGCCGCTCTGTGCAGCCAGCCACAAAACAGGGAGGGATCATGCTCCAAAAGCCTTCCTGTCATCTGCAGGAGAAACGGCCTGACTAGAGCTTTTGTGCAAGCATGCATTCTGGTTCATAATCAGTTACTATGCAATATGGCTTGCAGTATTGTTCCTAGCATGCAAGTATTTATTGCAGTGAAGGTGTCTTGTGGTAAAATAAGGATGCAGGCTGTGAAGAGAGGGCGACGGCTCACCACATAAACTTTTATTCTCACATTTCTGATATGATTATGTGGTGTAATGCAGCTAAAAGTTGTCATATCGTGCAATGTTAAGTATCTGTAAGAGGTTGCCTTGCATATGTAGTCCAAGTTCAATTTTAGCTTTTGTCAATGGCTGTGGTTGGCCAATTCTCGAGGGGAGATTTTATGATGTGTGCTTGTCTTTACCTGCAATTACGTCCCTTCCTTTTTTTAAATCTCTTTTCTGCAACACAGGGTGTTATGTAAGAATATGACCTCTTCATGAGATACATGCAGCACTTTATCCAATTATTTAAACATTTCTTATGTCATAGATCAGGATTTCCACAAAATATCCTATCTTTTAAGTGAATTATTTAGCTTCTAATGGATTTAAAAGGTAGTACTTCTTATACATTTGCACTTTTCTTCTGGAGCCAAGACAGGCACAGGTAGCAATTGGCTGGTAAAAGTAGCTCAGCATAAATCCATATCCATATCCATATCCATCATTTAATCTCCAAATTAATTATAATTTGCTTCTCTAACTTCTGGATGTGTAAATTAGAAACAGTAATATTGCCTTATTAACAGTTGGCACTTCAATATGTTTCTTTTTAAACCATGAAATTGTAATGTTTGTATTTCAATGAGGGGTATTTTTCTGGCTGCAGTTGTTACCTAATGTTGTGTTTTGTCTAGAATACATTTGATGCCTTTACTCACAGCACCACAGTGTGTGTGTGTGTGTGTGTGTGTGTGTGTGTGTGTGTGTGTGTGTGTGTGTGTGTGTGTGTGTGTGTGTGTGTGTGTGTGTGTGTGTGTGTGTGTGTGTGTGTGTGTGTGTGTGTGTGTGTGTGTGTGTGTGTGTGTGTGTGTGTGTGTGTGTGTGTGTCTGTGCGTGTGTTCACATGTGTGTGTCACCCCTGGGTGGCGGTAGGTGTCTGCTGTCGGACACAAAATGATGTTGGCAGCTTTCGTCTAAGCACAGGGGTGACTGCCTGGTCAGAGCGGTCATCCTGAGTGTCTCCAGACAAAACCAAACTCAGCTGTTTGTGACAAAAGCACCTCGGAGCAGAATGATAAGTTACTAACTTAACTTGAAGATATGAACAGAGGATATTTCTCAAGTTATATAATGACCATTTTAGCTCCCTGCGAGTTACCAAGCCATGCTACGCTTCAGAGAGATGATGCACTCAAGTTCATGAAGTCTTTTTATGTAATGAACCAAAAAATGCAGCTTTTTTGTTTTACTTATCTGCTGCAGCTAACAGACATGAGTAGTTCATGTAGAGTTCTCTGCACTGAAGCCCCTGGATGAATTATGTAAGGATGGCGGGATGGGAGTGTACTTTGCTTTTTCTTGACAGCAGAATATTTGAAAGGTAATGGTGACATGTAAGATCATCTTAGAGCTTCCTGCACACACAGTTAGAAAGTCGGAATAAATAAGCTGATGATACTGCTGTATTACTCTCAATTTACCCGGCTGTCCTGAACCTACGACTGAAATATTTCTGAAAAAAATCCTCTGTCGTATATTGCTGTTGTTGTCCAGGACGCTTGCGCAAGACATTCACCTGTGTTTTCAGCTCAGTTACAAAAAGGTTCCTAGTACTCTGCTAAGTTGTGATTGGCCTTTACTAGCTTAGGCATGGTAGAATCCTTTCCAGCCATAGTGGAATTTTAAAACTGATTTATTCTGACAGCAGGATACTCCTCTCCTGACCTTCATTAGTGCCTTGTAGTTCTGTGGTCAAAGTAGTTCAGATCCCCCCCTACCCTTGGCAGGCCTCTGCCCAGCCACTGCCCAGTCTCTGACCTCTTCGTTTACTGTCCTCATAGAAACACACGGAACTAAATATCCTCACAGAGGCCAAACACAGGGTCTCGTGGATCTGGAAGTCAGTGCTTCGCCTCGTCTCCCTCACTCTGTGCCTATCAGCAGCGCACAGTGTGACCTGGACAAAAGACCTGCTGGTACACCTGAGCACTGTTAATTATGACACTGCATGTTTGATAGAGTGTGCCACTAAATAATGAATAACCTAATTTAATTTTAAACCTTATCACTTAATACAGTTAATACATTTTATAAAGAATGATTGGTTGATTAAGTGTGCAAATGTAATAAGGCTTAATAAAGCCAAAGTAATTTACAAATTAATAATTCTGTTAATTTTGCTTTTGCTAAATTAATTGATATTTGATTTTAAAAATATTTAAATGAAGTCCAGCACCTTGGGATTGCTGTGAGCAATGAAAGGTGCTTTATAAATCGAATTTATTATTATTATTATTATTATTATTATTATTATTATTAACTCACACAGCAGCAGCTGTTTGGACAGTTGTTATATCCTATAGTCATCTGTTGTGTATCGTGCCTCCACACATGACTCTATCATGTGTGTTAAACATCATTATTTGTAGGTTGCTACATCTTTGAATTCAAGAAATTGTCTATAAATAAAATGCTTATTACTTTGAATTGTTTCAGCATGCAACAAACTGTACATTTGAATATGATAGTCAGCCCCATAAGAAGAGGTATGTTTAAAAGTATTTCATTTTGCAAAACCGTACTTCTACATTTTAATTGATGAACAATTGTATTAATTAATTAATGCACTTAAAGTATATGTGATAGAATTAGGAAAGTCTGCATTTCCACGCTAAAGACTTAACTTAACCATGATGGGAACACAATGACAATCACATTTTCTGGTTCACTCTCTCATGGGGCACAAGTTTCTTAGAAAGTTTGAGTTTGAAGGAATTCTACAAATATATTCTGCAAAGTGAAGCAGGAGACTGTTGTAAACAAACTAAGATTGAAAGGCTTTTTTTATTGTATCAAAATTCTAGTCAGCAACAGAGGGCATTCCTCTTTTTATATAAATGTTTTGTTTGTCCTTCTGAAGTATTTCTTCCAGTGGCGGTATGATAAGCATTCATTCCCCTTCACGATGTAAGAGGCCCATACTATCTCTGTATTTCTCCATAGAGTCATATTTTAAACAAGAAGCCGGACCTCACTCACATAGAGACACAATGCAGCTCCAAGGATAATCTGAAGCTCTCTCCCCGTGGAGGCAATGTATGTACCATTATGTCTATCTAGTGGTTTTCCCCCTCTTGATCCCTCAAAGTTTGAAGACTATGATTTCATTCTGAATTGTTCCCACAGTATATTTCTGTCCTACTAAGAGACATGCAGCACATTGCCTTGTTGGGCTTTGCAGATCTGGATACAGTGCTAGGTCCTCTATCATAGTACCTTAGTTTGTCTCTTCCCTACACACACCTATATTTCCACTACTGTTTAAGCCTTCTGTTGTTATATGTAGTTCATTGTCTCACTGTTCACACTTAGCATGTTGTTAAACCAAAGTGACTTTTAAAGCTTAGTGTCACCATTTTATTTATTAAGTGTTATACTCTCCTGAAATACACATGGGCAGCCAAAAAAAACCTAGCAGCTGGTTTGACAGCATCTGATTTTAGCCATCTTCTTGCTGTGAGAGCCATAAAGCCCAAAATAAACCAACTGTCTGGCACCAAAGATGCCTTACTGTTAAAGAAAGCCAGCTGACCAAAACCTGCTGGCAAATGTCTGTTGCCCTCAATGCCCTCAGCAAGTCACTTACCATCCAACAAATGTGGCTTTTAATTGGAGCGGGTTCAATGGCATCTTTTTAGCTGTAGTTAGTTTCCTGTGTAATCCTTTAATACTATATATCTTGTGTAATGTCTCTTGTTTGGTAGTTAGTTGTCACTGTCTTAGTGCTGCTATCTAGGATGTTCCCAGAGACTAGAAGTTGGTCTACCACTAAGTGAAATGCGTTAGAAATGTTAGCTTTTGCTTTCCATGGTAATGGCTTTGATTTTACTTTTCTTCATGGCAAATGTTGGATTCTGGATGTCGTCCAAATTTGATTTTGGTTTGCCCACCATTCTTCACATATTTTACCTTGCTTCCAACTTAAAATGTGCCCCACAGTTTACAGCAACAAAAATAGCTACACATTTGAGAGAGAGATCTGTACTCTAATTGAATACTTTTGTTTTTTAATCGTAAAGTGTTATACTATAATTTCAAAGCATTTTAAAGTCTTCCTTTGGTCCACTCAAGTTTATCTCCTCATGGTCTCTTCTCCTCCTGTAGAGCTCTTTAGTGCTCTGTGCACAACATGTATCGAATACGTATGTGGTGTGTAAGTCTTGTTCCCACTTCTTTAATTGTGCTGCGGGATAAATGTATTCATCGTTAGTGTTATGTACTGTACCAACTCTGCTGTGTCTGCATCTCACTCTTGCTTTCTCTCGTTGCAGTAAGAGGTATTACCAATGCAGCACTCCCATATTTTATCATACTCGCCCCCTTAATTAATCATTTAAATATTTACTGGTTCATATGGAATCTACTTGAGTCTGAACAGAGGATCTGCACAAAATATCAACCTCACTCAAGCTCTGTAATAAAGTTGTCTTAGTCACAATATCCCTTATTTGCCATTATATGGAATCCAGTGTTTTGAAGGAGGTAAGATTGTTTTCTGAAGGTGGGCCGGGATTAAAGAGGATCCTCCTTAGGACTAATAGGTCATATCCAGAAACGAGGCTGATATGAAGCTCATCCTGGGTTGTGAGATTAATCTAATTGGCCTCTTAGCTTAGAGCCATGGTATCTATCGAAGCTGTTTGTCCAGAGCAAAAGTGGGACCTCCAGGTTGAATATCAATGCCTCAGTTACACTTAGACAAACTCGGATGTCTAGAACAGAATATTTAAACAAGAGACATGAATAAAATGAAGTGCCAGAAAGCCCAAGCCTTCTCCCACCTCACTCCTCGCCTCCGCCCGCAGGTTCTCATCCCCAATGTTAAACTGGACTATAGCCATGTTCAGTCTAGGTGTGGGTCCTTGGACAGGCGGGGCTACTCTGCAAGAGGTGGAAAAGTGAGTCCTGTTCCGCAAGTCCATTGTCTCAGTGTTAATGTCAGATTCCTCTGTTGTGTTGTGTTTGTCAGTGTTTCATTATGTTGTCAAAGGAAACACGTGCCACCTTTTTATATGGATGTCTAATCAGCGTTGAAGGTCAATTTAATCAATTGAAGCAGTCAATTCCTCAGTGTGTGCTATATTGACAGAGGCCCAGGGTACCAGCAGGAAGAGAAACTAGAAATCCCAGCTGAAGGAGGACATAAGTTATTTCTTACCTGCGTCTTCATAACTGTCACTTTAAATGACAGCGCTACATGCAGGGAGGAACAACAGATTGACAGCTGAAAACTCAGCTTCCTCTCTCAATATAGCAAACACTGAGGATATTAAAGTTGCAATCAACCTTTATCGTCAACAGTGATTGGAAATAAATATCAAAGGTGGAATTTCCCTTTAAGTCCCTCACTCATTGGACCAGCAGTGCAGGTGCTGTTTACCTATCAACATCATTCTCCAGAAGTGATTTGTGTCCAGTGAACAATTGGAATTTTAACAGCTGGATGTCTCCTCCCCCAGCACTTGATTACATTCAGGACAATAAGATCATTTTCCTTCTGAAATAACACCAACAAGAATGGGTGGAGGCACCCCTTCAAGGCTTACAAAAAAAAAACACAAACACCTTTTATTCATATTATACTAACACTAGTTTAACTAATTATAAATGCCATCACTGTAGTTGATGGATTTCATTAAGATACCATCGCTGAAGGGATGAGCCAACCTGCAGTTGACACAAACCTCACGTCATCTCTCATGCTGCATTTCTGTGTTAAGCCTGTGTAAGGGACTCGTGGTAGATGAACAGCCTATTGTGGACTTTGTGCTCACGTTGTTGTGCTTTCCTATTGTGATCAACAATCTGCCCTTTTCAGCATCAGTACAAGTGAGACACTTTTGCTGTCATTTCTTTCTTCTCAGGCTCTGCGAGCAAGGAGACTAAAATCATTGGTTACAAAAGACATCAACTATATTGTTGACTTGAAAGTGATAGCTGACCACAGGCAGGTTGCAGTTAATAACCTCTGGACGTGGTGTATCTCTTCCTGTTCTTTCTGCTGTTTCTAAAGTGTTTTTATCTCTGCTCCTTCAGCCGGTTCACTCCTTAGATATCCCTCTGTAGTTTTCTCTTCAGGTCCCATGGATGTGTCCCATAGATACATATCCCTATGTGGCCATTTTGAACTGTTCTCTACTGCCTTACTCACTGTTGTCCATTATTGACAGGTTTTCTGATTAACAAATGTATCTCAAGAAGACAGTTACAGCACATTGTATTCTATCTTGGTTTGGTTGGTTTAACAAACATCTTTTTTCTGCACGGCAGAACACAGTCGTTTGATTTAACCGTGGTCTTATGTTCTCGTGCTTCCATGATTATGTTTTCTGATAATTACATGGAATTAGATCGCTGTGTTGTAATGTGAATCCGATGTGAAATATTACAGAAAAGGGAAGATACTATTTTGATCTTCTATGAGAGAACCTTTTAATCTCAGTGGGAGTCTATGACCTCGTTGTGCACTGTAAGCTCTGACCTTCTCCTGACTTTGCTTCTTCAAGGTGATGATACAGAACAAGAAGATAGATCTGAGCCACGTGACCTCCAAGTGTGGCTCACTAGACAACATCCATCATCGGCCAGGTAACCCTTGAAAAATTGATTTTTAATGAATGAAAAAGTGGTAAATGGAGTCAGATAACGTCTACAGAAACTATTTAAGTCCTTAATGTTGGAAGGAATAACATTACTTTTGAATGAACACTGCAGACCTATATTTAATACAATCCAGAAAAGATTTAGGAGCACTATCAGCATGGATTCCGAATGACACTGTGTGCCCACAGCTCCATCTGCTGGTCTCTTTGGGTCTTTCCATTTGATATCCTTTATGCACTGCTTGCTCTTTCATGACATCATTAGGCATGTACTTATCAAATGGCGTTTGTTTCAACATACCAACGTTTTGTACAAACAAACTCTCCAACCACCTAGACTTTTCTTTCACCTTGAACTTTGGAACCTTAGTCAATATCTCATGCCAATACTCTGTAAGGATTTGACCCTTCTTTTCTTCTCCCAAGGGGGCGGTCATGTGCGTATAGAGACAGTGAAGTTGGACTTCAAAGACAAAGCCCAATCCAAGGTGGGTTCCCTGGATAATACTCAACACACTCCTGGTGGAACCCGTCTCCCGGTAAGTGTCAGCTTCATAATCCAATCAATGATTTAAAGGAAGTGAATTATTTGAGAGATTGTGGTGCTCTCCACGTCTAGATATAGCCTGCCATGTAACTGATGCGTGATGCATAGGCATTACAGTTGCCTTAAGTGGATTAAGTATGCATATAATATATATATGTAAAGAATGTGCTTCACAGCCAATTTTGAAAAATGTTTTCCTCATCTGCATGTGAAAGCAGCCGCAGACATGTAGTATACAATGCCATCAATACATAATGTTGCGGTCAGTTAAGCTCTGAAGGCAACACTGTATACAAGCTAAACCGTCTGAGTAAAGTCTGGAACAGAAGGGCGTAGTTCTCTAAAGTTAGCCTTTGGAGTAGTGCTACTTATTGAACCTGACTCAGAGAGACTCACACACATAATAATAATTCTACACAAATTTTATATTTCTTCCTTCCCAACCACATCTCATATCACACCACCCGCCTCTGTTAGATTGAGAGCCAGAAGCTGATGTTTCGCGACCAAGCCAAGGCCAGGGTGGACCACGATGCTGACATCGTGGTCCGATCGCCAGACCTGTCGGGCGTGGTGTCCCCGCAGCGCCCCCGGGACAGCCAGCTCTCGTCCTCTGGCAGCCTCAACGTGCTGGAGTCTCCGCAGTTAGCCACGCTGGCTGAGGACGTCACTGCGGCTCTGGCCAAGCAGGGTCTGTGAATACTGGGTCTCTGGATCCCTGCTCTGCAACCCGGGCATCTCCATCACGATCCCTAGAAACTTTTCTGCCCACTCCTGCCACCCTGAAGCCAACTTCAGCTAAACGACAGCCTCTAAACATCTCAACTTCAACATCCATCACACAACTTTAAGTAGAGACTCGAATTAGGAGCTTCTGTACTTTGGTCTTCTTTATTTGACAAATATTTGCTGTTTCTGATTCATTAGGTTGGCCTCTCTCTTTTTGAATGATGTTGCATAGAATAGTTCAGTCTGAGCACTGGTCCTACATTAAGTGGGCGGACCAGGTCTTTTGCTTTACTGGTCCTGGATCAGTGTTTTTAAGAAGCTACAGCCTTTTTTTTTCTACATTAAATAAGAAGTAATGTGGCCAGCACACCATGCAGCACGCGTCGTTCTCGCTCAGTTCACGTGCATGGACGCCAAAGCCCCTAACAAGCCAAGCATCCTTACTCCAAGTCATTCTTGTCCACCAATATATATATAATATTTAACAAATATATATAGAAAAATGTATAGAAATCAAAGGTCTTTGCCATCCACCTGTCCTAAAACATTTGAAAAGGAAGTGACAATATGGCTATAAAATGAACCTGTAAAATCGCATTACTGCAAGAACTAGGTCATGTTATGACAAGCATGTATTGATTCTAATATGAAAAGAGGCTATTTTGTAACCAAAAAAATGATTTTAGTAAGTTATTTGCTCAATTATTGGATAAAGATTAAACAAGTTCATGTTTTGTAGTTATTAGTTGTTTACGGTGTAATGCTTGGTGACGATGTTGGACAGCTGGTTTGGTGTTACTGAGGAATGCATCTCAGTCCTGTTGAAAAGCATCACACACTTGTACCTGCTCAGTAGTTAAATATAGGTGCCTGTTTATACATCAGAATATTGCTAAACTCTGGAGCTTAATCCGCTTTCGACAGCTAAAATGATTAGCTGCAGATGTTGAGCTTGCGTGAATGAACAGTACAGACATTTCTACGCAGGCTGAGGTTGCACCATGAGGACGTTCTGTTGTCTGGGTAACGGAGGCTGACGCTACAAATGCGACCTGAGACTGAGCAGAAGTTGAAGCCACTCTGAAATCTGTCTATGTGTGCGCGTTTGGTGCAGATCCCATGCCGTTTTACGACGTACGCTAATGTATCTGGATGTTTTGTTGCAATACTGTATGTGAGAGATGAAAGTGGAAGAAAAAATATTTTGAAAATGTAAAAGACAATTCATGGAGAAAGATAAAGCGACCGGGGGAACTCGTATCGTGTTACATCTGTTAGGATAAAAGTGTTTGGGTGATCTAGTTTCTTTTTTTAGACACCATTTGTGGTATATCCTGCCTCCTGCCTAATATCTGCCCTCACCTGCGACTGTTTGTTTGCTTCTGTGTTTTCTCTGCATACCCCATCTCTGTGTGCCCCCTCCCCACCTCCTGCTCCACCCTACAGCAACTGTAAATGTATTTAAAAGGTCAAGTAGATGTACGCAGTTTTTCTCTTGTTGATATGACACCAATTACAATAATTAATGACAATAAAAAGGAGAAAGAGTGATACAGGAGTACTGTTTTCTTTGTAATGTTTCAGTGAAGTTTGAAATGACTCTTATTTCCTTTTCTGTGGAAGATTAGAAGATCGATACCTCTCTTGGCAGCAAAACTGCTGCGTCCTTGCTCCGTCGAAAGGTGATACAAAATCTGCCTAGCAACACCCTTAAGGCTCACTCAACACTCATTCATTAGTTAACCTTCAACGACTAAAAGTGAAATGAATGTTCTATGCTAATCCACTATTATCTGTAGCTTCATTTCTGACAGACAGACCTAACAGTTGTATCAATCTTTTTATCTAACTCTCGTCAAACTATTCTTTACACATGCATCTGCATCTAGTTACAGTAATAGAGTCAGACATTTGGAAATGCAAGGGGTGATTGTGAAAGGTTTATTGTGGCAGAGGATACAATAAGTTAAGACCTAGGGGAAGGGTTGGGTGTGGAGTGGATTAATTGTGATGGCCACTCCTGGGCCAAAGCAGTCCCTACACTGGCAGATAGAGAGCCAGTAGACTGTGGCAAGAGGGGTGGGGGGGGGTGGGGGGGGGGGGGTCATCATTATCCCACCTTCCCCTCCATCACTGCTCCACTTTGAAACAGTTGATGATATAAATCCCCAATGAGACAGTGGGACTTGTGAATATGAGGAAAGAAACATCTTGGGGGGGAACAAGGAAGACTTCCCGAGCAGTGGGAGGAGGAGGAGAGGAAAAAAGCACCACTTTGGACAAAAATGTGTAGAACAAAACAAAAGGCTTCAGGAAATGACATCTCATTGTCCTTTGTTCCCCCTGCTTCCTCAGGTGGTACAAGAAACAGCGAGAAGATGTCGCGACACCATGGGGTCTGCACAATTAGGATGCTCACCAGCGCAGAGCAGGTCCTTACACAGACATGATGTGCTTGACAAAGGCTGCAGATGGAGACCAGGGCAAAACACACAGGACAGAGGGGAGGGGAAATAAGTGAATGAGGAGAAAAATCAGTACACTATCAAATAAAATCATTTAAAGGACGTTAAAAACCAAGAATAACATAACTGTTGAGATATTGATAAGAGTACATTAACATGTGTTCCAATACTTGGAATTCACTTAATTTCTGCTGAAAGTGCAAATTGAAACCAACATTTTTAAGTAAAAGGAATTGAAAGGATTTTAAATATAGGCGAATCATAAAAAACAGATTTCTTTTGAATTATGGACAAGGTCAAAGCAGCAAAAGTCAAGATATACTGACTTTAAGTACCTAGTGTTGGTCAAGTTGGGATCCTATATTTCCCATAAGATAGCTCAACAACATATTTCCCCATGAGTACATCATCAGGAAGATTTTAATAAAAAAATCTCAAGATTTTAAGATACTTGTCAGAGCTTAAGCGGACTGACATTCTTAAAATGAACTGGACTTCAAGAATGAAAACGGTGCTGGGGATTTTTATAATATAAATACAGTTGTTTGAGTAAAGTTGGTATTTGCAGCTCACCCTCGTAGTTGACACAGCCGTTCTCGTCCTCCTGTCCTGTCATGAGAGCATCAATCTCGGCCTCTGTCATCTTCTCTCCTGTAGGGGGAGGCAGAGGACAACCAGGATTAATAACACACACGCGCACACACACACACACACACACACACACACACACACACACACACACACACACACACACACACACACACACACACACACACACACACACACACACACACACACACACCAAGTCACACGCACACATAGTGACACACACATTCATGGAGAGACACAGCGGTGCTCATGGCCTTGACTCACCCAGTGTTGACAGAACAATACGCAGCTCAGCACCCATCACTGTGCCGTTGCCCTCCTTGTCAAACACGCGCAGACCCTCAACGTAGTCCTCATATACGGCCTTGTTTGGGTTGTTGACGACGGTCTGCATCATGGGCAGGAAGCCCTCGAACTCTACTCTCTTGGCGGTCATGTCTGCATGGAAAGAGACAGAGATTAATAATTTTATCCAGAGGTGAACAACCCAGGCAGGTTTGAGACACAACCTGAACATTTTCACCTTCAATAATTCAACTCCACCTTTCTGCTACAGGTGCTACCTCTCATCAGGTGCTGTAAATGTTTTTTCTTTCTTTGTCCTCTATAATCTCATTTGGTATTTCTGAGCGTGCCACAGTAAGGAGTGAGCGCCATTCTGCTATTTTGGTTTAAAGGTTACAGAGATTTACACCTGCAGCAGCGCCTGTCTGCACAGACCAGATCAGAGACACACTTCAAAGGTACACTTCTCTTTTTATTATGACATACAGTGTACGAACCAACATTGCATTCAGGAATCTGATTACATAAGATACAGCTGCACTGCAAGAACGATCTTTTTGCTATTCTCTACACGTGTCCTCTGTAGACAATAGGCCCCCCCCCCCCCCCCCCCCATACTGTTAACAGTCTCCTGTTTCAACATTTTGCCCCCTTGCCTTATTTCAGCCACTTCTCTGGCATCATAGGTTTTTTTAAACTATTAAATATGACTTTGTTTTTTTATTAACTTATTTTGTATATTACTCCTATTAATAATCCATTGTGAAATGGTATTGGTATTACTTCATGTACGCTTTATATTTGTTAATCTTGTGATTTTTTTTTAGCAATAACTTCCTTTGTGATGACTAAAGTCATTTTTTATTTAATCCTATTTTAGAGCTGATTAAAAAAAACAACAACTGCTGATTGGACTTAACATTACCAATTCCATCCACAGATAATTTATTTCACCTAATACCAATGTTAATGTTTATCTCTAAAGAAATATCCCTTGCAGCACTTCGACTTCCAGAGCTGAATGAAAACTGAACCATTACTGGTCATTGCAAACTATTTAAACATATTGTTCAGCTAATGATTGGTTAAACTTTGTGTTTTACAAAGTGTGGCCATTAATGACTAGTACACTGATATCCATTCAAAAACAAGAATAAAAGCTGTTGTTGTACTGTATGTCGGAATAAGAATGAATATAATAGTTTACATAGTTATACTATCATTTTATTATTTTGCTTGAAATGATCAAAATGAACATGAAAAATGGGACAAAAAAACATTTCAGCAAAAAATCTTCAAAATCGGAAGACTTGAAAACCCTGGCATAATCTCAAAAATCTTCAATTTATTCGAAAAATGAAACTGAATGTATATCTACCTTCAGGAGTGGGGTTTCCCAGCATCTTGGCGACCTCCTTGTTGGTTGGGTTCTGTCCCAGGGCGCGCATGATGTCAGCGATCTGGATGTAGGCAACCTTGCTGTCACCAACCCTGTCGAACAGACCAAAGGACTCCCTGTAGTCTGCAGAGAGGAGAGGACATCATCACCTTTGATATTCACTAACTGATTTGTGTGTAAGGTGTTCAGCTGTGAGTGTGTACATAACCAAACTACACTTTGTGATTCGTTCTCCCCCTTGCATTTCAATATTATGAACTTTGTGTCCATTACTGGGAAAAATCACAATTGGTCAGTGGTTGGTCAAAGAAGGTAGATAGAGCTTAGGCAAAAGACTTGCTCTTAAACTCACTTGTTTATGAAGGGGGTGTACGGTTTTTATTGTGTAATAATTAGGTGTGAATAAAAGGTGCTGAAAGAAAAACGTAAAAAACTACATTTGATACTAAAAACAAGCGTAAATCCCAAAAAACTGCCAACTGACTGAAGTCAAACAGGTAAAACTGTAACGGTGCGTCACAAAGGGTCGCAAAATTCCGGGAATTTTCAAAGATGGAAACTTTCCACGGGAATTAACGTGAATTAACTGGAATAAACGGGAATTTATGGGAATAAACTGGGAATTGAAAGGTTGGCTCTTCATAGGGAACTTAAACATAGTTGGGGAAAGTATATTTTAGCATAATCTTGACTAAAACAAATACATGCCATTCAAGTACACTTGAATATCCATGCCAAAGCACACTGCTTACTGCATGGCTATTGAGACCACACGAAGGTTCGCAACAGGCTCACAAATGTGAGAGTGGAAAAACTGTTTGGCATTCGGGCAAACCTAAGGCTAACATTTTGAATGGGACTTTGTGGGGATTTTTGGATGGGGTGCATTTTTGTTCATTTTTTAATGAGTGGGGTTGGGGTGGATGAATAACATTTAACTCAACATTCCTGTTTTCGTTCTTCAATGAAACAAATAATTGTTCATCAAAATAATTAAAACTTGTTCTGTTCTACCTAAAAAAAAAATGTTTTAAAGGAAAATCTGTCGTAATGCCATGTTTTTTTTGTTTAATTTTGCATCGAATATTTCCAAAATTCCCCAGCTTAACTTCCCAAGGAAACTTTCCGGAAACTTTCCAATTTCCGCCCCTTTGCAACCCTAGTCCACACGGTTCTGCCGCGTTGAATCTCGCCGGTGAGCATGTCTGGCACGCGACCAACAACCAATCACATTAATCTCCCGCCCTGCACAAACAAGGACACGGTTTGATTGGCTAGCGCTTGTACTGGCATATGATTTGTTTGCAGCTTCCGTCAATGCTTAAAAAAAGTTGAACTTTTCTCAACTTTTGAAGCGAGTAACGGAGGCAAAGCGACGGAACCACAATGCAGTTAGGCAAAGCTTGACCACCCCATTCAAAATGAATGGGAAGCGTCTCAGCTGAAGCAAGCGACGGAACCGTGTGGACGTTACGTAAGGATCCAAACGCACACCGTAATTACTTATCGTAATAGGTGTCGCCAAAAAGAACAGAACCAAGATCTTTGAGGTTATGCATTTAAATTAACAGCATTTCAAATTAAATTGCAGAAGCCTGGCTTACACTAATCAATATTTTTGTCATGTATGTCTTTTTTTTGCTAATAATGTCTTGTAAGGTATTTTAATCTATTCAGCTCCAGCTACAGTGCAACTGTATTTTAGTTGTTAAATTGTCTTGTTAAATATACATATCAATAGATCTGCATTTTCTGTAGTAGCCTATGTGTTTGTTTTACATTTGGAGACAGTGGTTTGCACTTCACATAACTGTGGGTGTTGCATGCTAGCAGGTGTAGGCAACTCCTCTGCGTACAGGACTGTCCATAGAAACATAAAACAAGGGAAAGACATCTCTTTAGATGCTGGTATTATGGACTGACCCCTGCCTAGGTCTGTCACCACCCATACTATTTCCATTGCAGCTGCCTCCCTCTCTCTCTGTCTCTCTCCCTCGGTGCTGTAGACCCTTTTAAAAGACCACCTTGGAATTGATAAACATAGATGAGAATATGAGCCCCCTCCTTTTAAAGGCAAGGCCCTCTGTGGGGGAGCCGAGTAAAAGTAGGGAATGCTGACTGCGGTGTAACTGGCAGCCGCTCAGACGCACGTCTAGTCAGGTGGTGTCTTGACTTCAAGGGTCAGACGGGCCTAATAGCACAGGATTTGTACCTTAAAAATAATTTTACATAATTTCACACTTTTTTGTTATATTTATATAACGCTTTTTTTGGTACAACCTACCATTCTACCAACCACTTCTTTAACTCACTAATTATATTTAAGATCTATGGTTTGAGATGTCACCAACAATCGGCCAGTAGGCGTTATGCACTTTACATAATGACACAGGTATTGGTTAAATGGATTTGTGGTTATTACACAGAGCTCTCAACAGTTATGGTTATTATGTGATAAAGTAAAAATGCTAACCAATCCCTAACCCAGAAACAAGCTAATCTACTGCTCTTGTAGAGGGTGACAATTCACACAATCAATGGGTGTCTTGAGGATACAACAAACACTAATTTTGTTTGCTCTATTACATTCAAAATGTTTAATTGACAACCGCTGACTATCACTTGACGTGCAGGTTTTCATAAATGTATAGATAGGGCAGGGCATTCAGACAAAAACATGTTTTTTTTAAAAGACCACCATGTTAGGGATCCATTATTTGGGACATATCATTTTAGTTTTTATTAGTTTTAGCCAAGGAATGTGACAGAAAAAAGACTGATGCAACCATCTGTCATTAACACCGACTTTAAGTCGGTTTCACGTTGGCATTAAACTAATGTTCATCTACAACGGAGGGACGATTGTTTTACGTTCAGCCTTATTGGTAATTGGAGATTGTTTCCCGTCTTTGGGACTAATAAAGGTATTCTGATTCTGGACGATGACTTTTAGGGTTTGTGTGTAGTGTCACATGGTAGCAAAGGTACATTGAGATGTACTTACCATCAATCACGTCTGCGGCAAATTCAATCTAGACGCCAAAACAAAACAACCCCATTAGTATGACACTTAAAAATGCGAGCGTAGTGACATGCCATTTAATCAACAACACAACTACTTGTATTCAAAAGGCCAACTCAACCAGGATTCTGCTTTAATCTCTATAATTAATCAGGTCTACACACTGGGATTAAACTTGTCTCTTTGCCAAAATTAGCTTCACAGAGTGGCACCTGATCTGTGGAGGTCCATCTTTAGCTACATTAACATGTCCACATTTGGTGTCTCCCTGCATGGCCATCACACCTAAGTCACTATTCTTTTAGTCCAATCCAGGGAGCTGGGGGCGGAGTCTAAACCATGGTGAGCTATCCATGGTTCCAGTCATCTGTTCATCTGTGGTCCCTCAAACATGATGCTACTCTCAGTCTCTCAGTGCGTCCATTCATAATTTTCTACGTGGCCAGTAATGTCAAGATAACAATTAATGGGTATTAAACCAAAACCCACATTTCATAAAAGGTTTTGATCACAACTATACAATCTATGCTTTGAGGAACAATTATTTTGCATTTACATTAACAAACATTGACCCCTTTATTACGAAAGTTGCCTTTATCATATTCATATCTCCATCCCTCCCTACAACAATACTCATGCGTTCACGGTGATTTGTACCTTGACGGCGGACAGGTCGACAGCGGCAGGTGCTGCTGGTGCGGGTGCCGGCTCTGGTGCCGGTGCAGCTGCAGCTTTTGCAGGTTCGGCCTTCTTGGCGGCGGCGGCGGGTGCCTTAACGTCCTTCTTGGGTGCCATTGCAGCTGATATTAGAAGTACACTGTTCCTGAAGTACAGACAATTCCTGCTTGGAATGACAACACAAGGAGTGTAGCAAAGATTGGAGGTGACTCGGAGCAAGAAATCGCCGCTGGGGCGTATATATATGGGGCTATTTTCCCCTCTTGACCCCCTTTAACGCTTGGATTGGACGGTAGAAGGAAGGGGTGTGTCTGTGGATGGGTTCTCTCTAAAGATGGAGTAAATGGCACGAAGCCAGAACGTGTTTATTTACGCCACACAACTGTAATCAACATGAAAACACCGGGGGAGTGCGTGGAAGTTTACCTGGGGATACGCGTTTTACTCGGTTACACTTTTGCGCACAGCTTTACGCAGCATTACGCATGATCTGGACCCATCCGGAAAACATTACCGGCTATTTGAGGATGGTTTAGCGCTTAAATGTGTTGATGTTTAAAGACAAATAAGGTTTGACCCAGCTTGCCCTTTAGCCTATAGTTCGTGATGAACAACTCTGTAATTGGCACTCCTAGTCTCCTGGAAAAAACTCAAGTCAAACTATTGTGGTATTGCTTAATATCTTTTTGACTCCGGTAATCACAAGTTTCTGCCAGGTAGAAATAATTTGGATCATAAATAAGATATGGGAAATAAGGCAGGAGGGTGCAAAACAGAAAACAAGTTGTCATTTGCTATATAGATTCACTATACATCTGGCGGAATTTGTAGTGTAGGGTTTCTTCAACTAATGTGATGATTTATGGTCCTATTCTCTGACATTCACACAAACGGTTTAAAAGTTTGCCAAAAGGACTTTAAGCAAACTTTAAGTTAGGTTTAAATTGTGTAAGTAAAACATTTGTTATTAATTATTAATGTTATTATTATGGCACTTCATTATTGTATTTTTTTAATTGTAATTCATCCTTATTTATGTTCATATCTTGGGCACATTGTTCGTCATGAATAATCTTTGCCTTTTTTTTGTAAACATGTTAAGTCTATGTGTAACTTTACTTAATTTATCTTTATATCTGCAACAGTCATGTCTCAAATTTGACAGCTTGAATCATAAGCAATTTCAAAATGCTGTAGGTAAAATCTCCGAAATATATTATATTTGTGTTTATTGCCCTTTTTTTTAACTATTACTGATGTGGTTATAACTCATCTTTGACTGTCACTCTGCTTGACTCATCAATTACTATCTTTCCAAAGATATAAGATATATTAGCCAGGCTGAATTAGGGGTTACATTTGAATAAAATGTGTATACGCTGATGCATAGCATATCTAGAATATCTGCAATTTGATGTAATGGTGTAGCTATTGGGAAAAAAGTAGTAATGAAAGAAACACATTTAGAATATATATGTGTGGAAAAGGCAGGGGGAAATGAGCACCATGAGAGTTTGTTGAAAGAGAAACTTGCAAAGAACCAACAGATCAAACGAGTCGATTTGTGTTTGAGAAACTGTAAAGGAGCAGGCTTTGGGTGGACAGGTGTTGGAAGTGGTGCCTCTCAGATCTAATAATAAGTCATTGTTTATTTCAGTCCTTCACAAAGTTTGTTGGGTTGAGCAGCACCTGTGTTTAATTGGTTGGTTTGTCCCACTCTTAAGACGGATGTGACGTAAAAGCACAGAGGGATGAAGACCTGCAGGGGCTTTCAGCTGCTGATGCCAGTAAACCAGACAAGGCTAAGAGTGCAAATTCAGTCTCCTTAATTCTTGTCTATATCCGTCTCCCAGTGCCAGTAGTGGAGCGCTGCCACAGTGACAGGGCCTGGTGACGAAGGAACTGCATGAATTCCTCCACCCTGCAGCAACCCCCGCCCCCCCCCCCCCCCTCCCCTCCAATCAGCCATCCCCCCCATTTCGCTGACCCCATCTCCGTGAGGGCAAGCCAGAGAAAGCCTCGGTCGCTCAGCTGTCATCAGGGCTCACCCGGCACCCCACTGCACCTTTCGAAAGTCTCACTTCCCTTCACGGAAACTGCCCCGGTCCCTGCACCTGTGCTGGAGTCCAATCTGAGCTCCACTAAAAAGTTCTTATGTATTCAGCATTAAGGGAAGAGCTGGCCTTTATTAAGATGTGATAGCGTGCCGGCTTGTGAAAAACAAAAGAACAAGACATCAAGTTTGTTTGACAATTACGTTTATTGTGTGAATGATACACATTCAGTTTTTTCACATTTTGCATCATTTTAGGTGGGTTTTTTGTGAGTTAGTTTTAGGAATGTTTCTGTTATTGTTACTCTAACTCCAGTGCCAATTAATAGTTCCATAGGCAAAAGCAGAAAGCGTAAAAACAGTCACTCTCCTCTGTGTGGATAACGTTTGCTCCTGCTTTCTGAACCAACTAAAAATACCAAATACATTGGAGTGTGCTGTTACTTATTCTCAGTATCACATTAGTGAAGATAAACATCTCCTTCTGAATAAACATGTAACCCTTAACTTATTTTTTCCTCAGTGTCCAGGTCCCCTGGGAAAGCCATACTGGAGATGTGAGGTCAGAGCCCCTAAAGTGGGGAAGGGGCTTTAAGGCTAGTAAGTAAAGGCCACAAAAGGGGCACATGCCACGTGAAGATCCATTTTAACAAACACCGTTGCTCAACACCACTCTGTATAAGGAAAGAGAAGGTGAAATTAAGCTTAAGGGTGCAGGGGTCATCGTTATTCATGAACATTTGTTTTACTATTTTTTTTTCTAAATATTTCACTTGTGAAATGCCAAAATAATGTGTAAATATCAAAGTGGGGCAACTTTATTTACGATGGACATTCCCTACATAGGTGTGTTCAGAGTAGTAAATTCCACCTTACGTTTATTATGTCAGTTATTGACGGTCTGGCAATATGAGAAAGGAAAGAGCCTTAGATCTGACTCCTTATAGTAATATAAGGTCATAACTTAAATAACTTAAAACTTAAATAGTCATAACTTGCATCTCTATTTTCTATCTTTAGTTTGAATTCATAAATAAAGCTCCAGATTGAACTACACTCATTGTCTTTGCAAGAAAAGTTGAGTGAATGGTACTCAAATTGAAGACATAAAAGAAACAGAAAATAATCTTCAAGTCTATCCTGTATCGCTGTATTTTTTGTACAGCAGTGAACTAAACCCTAATGTCAGCATGCTAAGTGTACGGTGTCAAGTTATCGTTTTCTAATTATCACTTAACAGCTGATGAAAATGGGCTGTTAGGAGTACAGTTCTTTAGTTATTTTCTCAGCCAGCCGTATT
Source organism: Notothenia rossii (assembly GCF_949606895.1). NCBI lineage: Eukaryota > Metazoa > Chordata > Actinopteri > Perciformes > Nototheniidae > Notothenia > Notothenia rossii. The sequence continues at coordinate 76,259,400 of NC_136904.1, forward strand.
ATTTCCATTAAAGTTGAGCCAACGAGTATTCAGAAAGTCCACACAGCTTACTGAGAGATTATTTTAGAATTAAAGTAGTTTTCTGCAAACCGTCCTCAGTAATAACACCCACATTACCTTCCACACACGAAGGTTTAGTCAGCATCTCTCTCCCCAGGATGTGTTGCAAACATTATCATGCATATTACTCTGAGCCTGACGGGAATAAGATCAGATGAAACATCAGTGATCACTAAGGGGAAATTGGGATGTTTAGGCATCATCAAACGGTAATGGGAAGCAGAACAAATGAGGCACATTTAAACAAAACACTATTATTAGCCAGCTACTTCATTTTATTTAAATAATTTCACCTCATTTGCATCAACATTCTGTAGAGATATCGCAGCTAAGAGAGGCAAGCTGCGGGCTCCAAGATCTCACACGCAGGGATGAAAAATATGTTAATGAAATAAGGAAAGGAGAGTGTCGTTAAATTGATTCCATCAGCTAAGAAATAAAAGCTTTCTTGGATTGTGTCATTTGAGATTGAAGAATAGAATGATGTTAGAGGAAGTCTTTTTAGGGGATATTCTTTTGCAAATGTGTCTGCTTGGAACTATCTTTAATGTGTCACCACCTCACCCACTGGCTTTGTCCTTTGGCGGGGAGGGGGGTTTGCTTCAGGACAGGCGCTATAACTGTCTCCTCTCAGGAATGACGGTGTGATCTGAAGCTCTTTTGCATGCTTGCGGCAATGCTTTAGTAGTGATCTCTCAAATACACCCTCAGTCCTCAGCATTGTCATTCATGTTGACTAAATCATTTTGAACTGTCCAATTCAACATTCTTTGAAAGAGAAAATACATGGGTAGAGATTGACAGACCCATGGCCTGCCTTGACCTCTGGGTCTGCTTGGACTAAGTATGATTAATTAAATGAGAAGAACCTGAGCTTGGGAAAAAAATTATGTGATGAGTGCGATGTGGTGCAAGATGCCAGAGATGCTGCAGCTCCTGGGTCATTTGGCCTCCATGGGGAGTAGTAACGTCAGGAGGAAGGGTCTAGGGAATGACAGGGAGCTCCAGTGGACTTCCTTTGCAACAAGAAAAATGCAGCATATAGGTCACCCAGTCCGCCATATGTGATGACTAGAAAGTATAGGCTTCAGACTCTGGCTCTTTCCTCGCCCCCCCCCTTCACACCCCCACCTGCCCTTTTTCAAACCCCCAGTGCTTCCTCCCCTGCCCTCCGACCATGCCAAAAGGAATGATAATGTAACTGAGCCCGGGGGCACAGATGGAGCCTATTTATAGGCCCTACAGAGAGGTGTGAAGTTTCTTAGGGTTTCTAAGAGCGGGAGCCATGGCTCCTTAAAGGGGTCGGGTGTGTGGCCCGCATGCTCTCTTTCCCTCCCTCGCTCTCTCAAAGCCCTACACTGGCCACACAGGAATTAGAATGGGGAAGGCTAAACAAAGCTACTCGCTTGCCCTTTTTACTGGGGACACTACCTCACTACAGAGGAAGGGAATCCAACCCCAGGGCTTAAGAGATAGTCTCTTCCTTATCGTTCTCCAGCTGATGACCTGATCTTCCTTTTACAACTCTGGAGGCTGAAGCTGCCATCAGCCCAAACAAGAATGGTGACGCTGTGAGGGGGTCTTCTTCTTCTGTAATTTGACAGCACATACTGTAGTGCGGTATCAGGATGGGGCCAAAGGACAATTCTAAAGATGGATATGATAGTGTACATATTTAAGCCATTATACACTCTGGGGCCACTGTGGCTTTAATTACACTCTTCTGGGATAAAAGAATACCTCAAACTAAAAATTATAGTTTTCTTATCAATTACTCACCCCGTGTAACCTTAGATTTGTGAAGAAAGCTCTGTTTTTCTCTTCTTTTTTATTTTGAAGTAAATCGGGCAAAACAACAAAAGAAAAATAAGTGTGGGGTTTCTGGAACATCTTAACTTGTTTGTTGCTTGTGGTTTTACCTTATTTGTGTATACAAAAACATAAATAATAGTTGCTAGGCAACCAATATGCATCATACCCTGTGGTCAGTATGATCATGTGTGAACAATATAGGTGAAATTACCATATTTTCTCTGCCTGAGATAAAAAAGAAAATCTGAAAATGAACCCAATTGATTTAACTGCAACAATATAAATATTCAGAATCAGAATCAGAATACTTTTATTTGCAAAAAGATAAAAATAAACTTTCTGAAATTCTCCTATTATGTTGTATTTCTCTTGGAAATTATTTTGGGTCAAAAGGTCCCAGTGTTGCAGCTTTTTATTCCCTTGTAGTAAATTCAATGACAATAGTACCTTTTATTCATCAGCTTGTCTCCAAAAGCACTTTGAATGGCCTTGATGTTGAAGACGATTTACAAATAAGCCTGCCTTATCCTGCCTCAGAATGATATATAAAGTGTCAATATCTTGAATCTGGTATGTAGATCTAAACCTGTAGTGAACAAACATCATCACAGATCCCTCAGAGCACCATCCATTATTTCTGTCATCTCAGGGCCGACACTGCTTGGAAACCTGGCAGAGAGAAAGGCGAGGGAGCCGCCGGTCTATTCACGTCCTCTCTTAAGCTTGGTCACCATCTGAAAATCACTCTTGGAACCACAGACAATCTGGGGTCTCTCAGCCGTGGACAGACACCACAGCTCATTAGTCCATGCCCCGGCCAATCAGTGAAGGAATTCAAAGGGCAGCTAATCACAGCCCTCTCCTCAATAAAGAGCCATACAGTACATTTCACTGGCTTCTCATGTTTGCACAATCATCACCTAACAATGTTCCACTGTATGTGATTCATCATAAACAGTAAGTAGCTGGGGAGGCTTTTTGAGGGAACAAGGGTTTGAAAATAGAAAACAATTATAATTTCTTTTTTTTTTTAAAGAAGCTGAAATAAGATTTTATTTGAAAGTCTGGGAAATGTGTGTAAACATTTATCCCCACTAATTAGCATTATTTCACGCATTAAGAAAGCCATAATATCTAAGCTTTGGGTATTACTTGCTTTTTTTAAATTATAAAATATGTGCAGATGTACTTTGCAGATATAAGTCAGTAAGTTGGGTGTGTTCACTCCTCACTAAAACTCTGCAAAATGGAGACACTTGTCAGATCTGTGCTTTTCTCAGTAGAGACCATATCAATGTGGCAACTAGATTTGTAATTCTTATCTTTGTTTTCATAAACTGCCACCAAATTTCATGGGCAATACTATAAACCTAATAAAACTTTAAGTCATATTTATCATGACACTGGTGTATCCCATCATCAGAGCCTCTACCCAAACAGAATGATCAATACAGTTCCTTAACTAAGCTTGACTAGTTGAGCATAACCAACTTATTTCCTTAAACTTCTGTTCGGTTTTTGGTTCGACCAAAATAGTCTTCTGCTATAAATATGCCAGTCTGTTGGACACTTAGGACTTACACAGTCTCATCAGCCCTGTAGCAATGATAATAATGGTGGTTAGTGGATAATGAATACCTTGTGTAAATACTGAACAGCTATCTTTTACTTTAATGCGACACTTGGTAAGCAATATGAATATACAAATGTGGACTTCAATGTGGGTGTAATGTAAACTGTAAAGCCTTTATTGCTTCTGCTTCACATTTATAGGTAAATGATACGGCCTCACAGTGTAACTCATACATATGGAGCTGCAGTGTCACACACATCACACAACAACACTGTTAACTGACTCTAAAAGCTTTTGGAAGTTGTTAGCAAACTCTACCACTGGATGTCAGCATTGCTCCACAGATCTGCAGAACAGGAGGAGCGCAGACTGGATTTAGGCAAAGGGAATGGGATCTGTAGTGCTAGTAACAAGGGGGTTAGACAAATGCAGAAGAAATAGACCATGGCTGTATGCATGACCTAGACACAATTAAAGTGTGCTAAAATCAGACATGAGTTAAAACTGTATAGATAATTAAGTTAGGTGTAGGTGAATTCAGGGTCATTCTGTGCAGTTTTAATGCTGAATATTTGCAGAATGGCTTCTGATCTTTACAAAGTTACTATGTGTATTTTTTCCTAGTCCAATTTCTAGGATGTAGAGGTATTTCCTGATCCACGCAAGTCCCTTTACTCACGCCCACTTTGTTCAGACTGCTGAACCCAGCAGAGTGGCAGTCAGGCAGCCTTCTCCACAGAGGGCCGGTCTTGCAGTGATCAGCAAATACACACACCACTCTAATCCCACCACCATGCAGCCTGGCCACGATCAGTTTGCCTTTTCTTTTGCAGGCAACTGGCCTCAAAGAAAAAAAAAGCTGTGAAGAGGAGTTTGTTACACAGGAAGAAAAAAAAAAACTACACAAACACTCAGATAGTGTCATAGTCTGCTCCATCATTCACCAGTAGTTTTCCATTCACCTGTTTTCCACACCCACTCGTTAGCTCACTCTCTTTCTCTTCTGCACCCATTAGCTTCTGCCAGTATTTAAACCCACACCTTACACACACTCTTTGCCAGATTGTACTTTGCCTCATGCTTGTCTTTCCCGCGTCTGATACTAGATTGCCTACCCGGTTCTGACCCTGCCTGTCCCCGATCTGCGTGCACTGCCTGTTCCCTGATCCTGCCTGTCCCTCGACTATCCTGTCTGGCCTGTTATCCGACCCTGCCTGTATCTACGCTGACCGCCTCGCTTACTCCCTGACTCTCTGCCTGTCCCTGACTCACCTTCTGCCGGCTGTCCTCCGGTGCGTTAAACTGCTCGGTTGGTATTCCTCAGATCCAGTGGAATCTCCAATAACGTTTATTACCAATTCTCCTTGGTTTCTCGAGTGCTGCATTTGGGTTCTCATTAAGATTTTGACAGAACAATCTGGACAGAGCATGGACCCAGCGCACGCCTCTTCACCTAGAGACCGTTTCAAGAGAGTTGATGACGCTCTCCAGAGGCAGGAAGCATCGATAGCCACCCTGGCCACCGAGGCTCATCATGCTAACTCTTCACATGACCAGACGCTAACCTATTTATCTGCACAGCTACAGCAGCTAACGGCTACTGTGCAGCAGCTAGTGGCAGGAGCGGCCGCTCCAGCGCCTCTTCCTATGCCGTCGACACCCGCTTCTGCATCACCTCTGATGGGATTTACCCCGGAGCCTCGGGTGGGAACTCCGGAGCGCTAGGCCGGGGAACCGGAGGGCTGCAGCCCGTTTCTTACGAACTGTTCTATCCTGTTTGCGCTGCAGCCACACACTTTCGCTTCTGAAGCTGCTCGTGTGGCGTTCACGGTCAACCATTTGACTGGGAAAGCCAGACTGTGGGGCACAGCGGAATGGGAGCAACAAACACCCGCCTGCTCTTCGTTCCCCACTTTTTCCGCAGAGCTGCGCAAGGTGTTTGGACCCGTGTCTCTGGGTCCAGACGCAGCAGGAGGACTACTGAACCTGAGCCAGGGTAATGGATCTGTGGTGGATTATGCCATTGAGTTTCGCACCCAGGGCCGCCTCAGCAACTGGAATTCTGCAGCCCAGTGTGACGCCTATCTGCGTGGTTTGGCGGATTACATTAAAGACGAGCTGGTTTTGTTTGATCTGCCCAATTCACTGGATGGGTTGATTGAGCTGACTTCCCGCATGGATCGGCGCATCCAGACACGGAGACGGGAGCGACGATCGGAGGGAGTTCAACATGCCTGGGCGCCCCGACGTCCGAGTTTGACTGCGACTCCTCACCTCACTCCAGAGCCGCAACCAGGGAGTGATGAGCCCATGCAGGTGGGTCGCACCAACCTCACTTTGCAGGAACGTGAGCATCGCAGACGTCGTTTTTGTTTTGTTCCCGCTCAGAGACCATTGAGCCACGCCAGGTTGCTATTACCGGATAGCTCTCAGGCTCTTGCAGTTTTTATTGACTCTGGTTCGGACGCGAATATTATGGACGAGAAGCGTATGCTGCAGTTGGGAATAGACCGGGTTCTTTTGTCTCGCCCAGTTCCAGCCAACGCCTTAGACGGTCACCTGCTGGGGACAGTGACTCATCAGACTGTACCCGTTCACATGCTCCTGTCTGGGAACAATCACGAAACTATTCAGTTTCATGTTCTCCGGTCTCCACATATTAAGCTGACCCTGGGTTATCCATGGCTCCACCGCCACAACCCTAACATTGACTGGGAGACAGGAGCCATTTTGGGTTGGAGTCCTTCTTGTCATCTGATCTGCCTGAAACAGGCTGCCGTGCCTCAGAGTTCGGTGAACCCAAGCCAAGTTCCAGATGTTACAGGGGTTCCACCGGAATATCTGGACTTCAAGGAAGTATTCATCAAGTCGAGGGCTACTTCCTTACCACCACACCGGCCCTACGACTGTGCCATCGACCTGCATCCCGGCACCAGCCCTCCCAGGGGTCGATTGTATTCCCTGTCTGCTCCGGAAAGAGTTTCCATTGAGACTTATATCAATGACTCTCTGGCGGCTGGGATTATTCGCCCGTCCTCATCACCTGCTGGTGCGGGGTTCTTCTTTGTGGAGAAGAAGGACAAGACCCTAAGGCCCTGTATCGACTTTCGGGGTTTTAATGATATTACGATCAAGAATCGATACCCACTGCCTCTTATCTCTTCTGCTTTTGAGTTGCTGCAGGGAGCAACCATATTCACCAAGCTGGAATTGCGTAACGCGTACCACTTGGTGCGTATTCGCGAGGGGGATGAGTGGTACAGTAGACCGACTTCAACACCACCTCGGGGCACTACGAGTATCTAGTCATGCCTTTTGGGTTTACCAATGCCCCTACAGTATTCCAGGCGTTGGTAAATGACGTGCTCCGAGACATGTTGGACCCACACGTGTTTGTTTACTTGGATGACATCCTGATCTTTTCCAAGACTCTGAAAGAACACGTGCATCACGTCCAGGCGGTTCTCAGGAGATCGCTGGAGAACTCGCTGTTTGTTAAAACGGAGAAGTGCGAGTTTCACACGTCCTCTGTCTCTTTTCTGGGATACATCGTGGGACAGGGGAGCATCGAGATGGATCCTTCCAAGGTTGATGCAGTCACTTCCTGGCCGGTTCCAGAATCCCGGAAGCGGCTACAACAGTTCCTCGGGTTCGCCAATTTCTACCGGAGGTTCATTCGTGGATACAGTACCTTGGCCGCTCCTCTCACAGCCCTGACCTCCTCTAAGGTTATGTTCCAGTGGTCCTCCTCGGTTGAGGAGGCGTTACAGAACCTTAAGGCCAGGTTCACCTCTGCCCCCATCCTCCGAGTACCCGATCCTGGAAGACAGTTTGTTTTGGAGGTGGATGCTTCTGATATAGGGGTGGGAGCCATCCTGTCCCAGCGAGCAATGAACAGCCAAAAACTTCAGCCCTGTGCTTTCTTTTCAAGGCGTTTGACTCCAGAGGAAAGAAATGATGATGTGGGAAACCGGGAGAATGCTAGCAGTGAAGTTGGTTCTGGAGGAGTGGCGTCACTGGCTCGAGGGGAGCAGTCAACCTTTCCTGGTGTGGACCGACCACAAGAATTTGGAGTACATCCGGTCGGCCCGCAGACTGAATTCCCGACAGGCTAGATGGGCCCTTTTCTTCACTCGGTTCAATTTCTCCCTCTCCTACCGCCCTGGTTCTCGGAACATTAAGGCTGACGCTCTTTCTCGCCAGTTTGGAGAGGGAGGTAACATTCCCAGGGGCTTGGACACCATCCTTCCGACTCCTCAGCTCGTCGCCACCCTCATCTGGAAGGTGGAGGAGAGGGTCAAGGCCGCCCAGCAGGACCAGCCGGGACCTAGTGCCTGTCCTCCGAACCGCCTGTTCATTCCGCGGACGTTGAGGTCTGATGTTATCCAGTGGGCTCATAACTCCAGACTCACCTGCCATCCTGGGATCCAACGTACATGGGAGGTAGTCCAGCAAAGGTTCTGGTGGGCAACATTTAAGGAGGACACCAGGGAATTTGTTAATGCCTGCCCTGTTTGCAATCAAAACAAGTCTTCTCACCAAGCTCCTGCTGGTCTCCTACGACCTCTGCCTATCCCTCATTGCCCCTGGTCTCACATTTCTCTGGACTTTGTTAGTGGTCTGCCACCATCCAACGGACACACTGCCATCTTGACGGTGGTAGACCGATTCAGTAAGATGGCTCATTTTGTGCCGATACCCAAGCTCCCCTCAGCTAAAGAGACGGCGGAGCTTGTCCTGCTCCATGTGTTCCGGCTCCATGGGCTGCCTTTTGATGTGGTTTCGGATCGTGGTCCTCAATTTACCTCTGTGTTCTGGAGGGAATTCTGCATGCTCCTTGGGACCAAGGAGGGACCGAGAGAGTGCCTTGGTTCCTGCGGTCCCTCCCCCACCACCCCCCCGGATTATTGACGGCGGGCCTACGTACACTCTCCGACAAAATCTTCGTTCCCGTCGCAGAGGAAGAGGAGTCCAGTACCTGGTGGACTGGGAGGGTTACGGCCCTGAGGAGAGGACTTGGGTTCCAGGTCGTCATGTGTTGGACCCCCGGCTCATCAGGGAGTTCCATCGGCGTAATCCCGAGCAACCGTCTAAAACTGTCACGTCGACGGGCAGAGACACAGGGAGAGTCTCTCCTCTTACCGTCAGCTCATCAGAGGAGGACAGCGAGGGGCCGGCTTCTGATGAGGACGCAGATTCCCACAGGTTGGCAGGAGAGGGAGGCCGAAATAACTTTTTCAGATGAGTATTAGTCCCACCTTCCACCCTCCTCTGTAGATTAGCATTTAGGGACGTCAGGAGCCGTCCATTAAGGGGGGGGTTCTGTCATAGTCTGCTCCATCATTCACCAGTAGTTTTCCATTCACCTGTTTTCCACACCCACTCGTTAGCTCACTCTCTTTCTCTTCTGCACCCATTAGCTTCTGCCAGTATTTAAACCTGCACCTTACACACACTCTTTGCCAGATTGTACTTTGCCTCATGCTTGTCTTTTCCGCGTCTGATACTAGATTTACTACCCGGTTCCGACCCTGCCTGTCCCCGATCTGCCTGCTCTGCCTGTTCCCTGATCCTGCCTGTCCCTCGATTATCCTGTCTGGCCTGTTATCTGACCCTGCCTGTATCTACACTAACCGCCTTGCTTACTCCCTGACTCTCTGCCTGTCCCTGACTCACTTTCTGCCGGCTATCCTCCGGTGCGTTAAACTGCTCGGTTGGTATTCCTCAGATCCAGTGGAATCGCCAATAACGTTTATTACCAATTCTCAATGGTTTCTCGAGTGCTGCATTTGGGTTCTCCTTAAGATTGTGACCAAGCGGCAAACTCTGGGGAAGAGCCGGGACGCTAATACGGAAGTGCCTCGAACTGCAGTTCATCTAGTGGCCAGTAGGAGCAGTCTGCAGAAGGGAGCAATTTCCATAGACCCCCATGTTAAAATGCCCAACTTTACAGCAGAAATAAACATGTTTATTACATCATGGTTCAAAAAAACATATTCTCTGTATAGTTAGATCCCCCCTTCATGAATATGGATTGTGGGGGTGAATTATTCCGTGAATTGTTGTTACGTAAACAGAGGAGTTTTAGGTTGCCATAAGGCTGTTGACGGTCTTATTATAGGCTACATCAATTGGTTGATTTTGTGGCACATTTGTAACGCTGTGCCAACATGGGCAAGCACCAGGCAAACTTGAGGAGCGCACACAGGGCGATGGAGAGAAAGGGAGAGAGAGAGACTGAGCGAGGCAGAAAGCGTGTGCACTGTGCAGCGGTCTGCTTGCGCACAGAGCAGTTTGTGAGAGAGCCGGCTTGAGTCAATTTCTCTTAAAAATATAATTGATTGCCAGCCTCCCTTGTCCCTGGCTGGCTTGCTAGCTCGTTGGTAACGTTGATTTCTTCTAATGTGCCTGCATCTGGCGCTGAGTTGCCATATTCCTTTCGTGAACCACTTCCTGATATCCATTGTTGCAGATAAATATAAATGATAATAGCCAAACTAACCTAGCAAGAGTAAACTGACAGGCTGCTGTGCCGCATCTCACTCAAAAACCCACACGACTCAACCCAGCGAAAAACCTGTCTCGCGCGCAGCCTTTCATTCAGAATTTCATAGCAAATACAAATAAAAAAATGACATTAAACCAATCTTTCAGCATAGTTTAAAACTAAAATAAATATTAGGACAAAGCCCTACAAATAACAACAATAAACATAATAATAAAACAATTAAAATGTTGTATTAATTCAGCCCTGATTAAAACAGCGGGCCCAAATCCTGGATGGGCGGGCCCGGCCCCATGGGACCCGCCCATGACGCCGGGTCTGCATACATATACATTTTAGTTTATGATTCAGCCTTGGGTAATACTTTTATAGTCTATGGCTATGACGCCCATAATGCAAAACGGGAGCAAATGTTAATAGGGGACCCAATTATCCCAGTGGTGGCCGCAGGGGGCTAGCTCCAGCCGGCGTCCCGGAGCTAGCCCACTGGGGCTCCGTTAGGTCAGGGCGGTGGAGTCCGTCTTTTCTTAACGTGTGAATGACAAGCATTAAGAATAACAAAATATAGCTAATTCTCTTGCAGATTGTCTCATTTGATTATGAATGTAACGTTTATATAGGGGAACTTATATAGGGGAACTACACTGTTAGCAGTAACTTGGTATGCATGTATTTCATGTTAGCTTAGCTTCTTAGCCTGAGCTAGCTCTGTTTACTTCCAGTTCGGAGGCAGCGGGTCCCGCCTCGGCTCCGCCTCTTTGCCCTTATTTGGAGCAGGCAAGCCGTTAGTGGCCGACTCCGCCTACTAAGGGTTTCTCGGCAACTCTGCAGAATCCTATGGGTGACGTCACGGACACTACGTTCATTTATATACAGTCTATGATTGTGACAGATAGAGCCTCACATACACACAACTTTTTGTTAGCAGGTGCATTCATTCTCATTCAGCTTGCAATTTTTGTGGTTCCTTTTCAATGACCTGAAATGAACCAAATGTAATCAATATGTCCCCTTGTGTAGGCCTTTTAGAAGTAGTTTTTCTTTTATGAAATCACTGTAAAAACATAATAATATACAGCAGTTTAAAATTAATGTGAATGAAACATATTTGTCAGAAAAGCTATTTGAAATTTTAGCTAGCCATATAGTGGTGCTCAAGCTAAATGCAAAATAACTTGAACCAGATATGTGTTAACTAATGCAGTTAAAAAGTATCTTTAAATATTTCAGATGTTAAAATGTTGGCCAACCAGAAGAAGTTTAACTTATTGGCCTTGTAGCATACATCCATGATCCTACTATCAGTGTGTTTCGGAATTTCAACAGATGTGAATGCTGGGTTCATCCATGTTTGAGAGAAAGTAGGGCGTTTTCCTGGAGACCAATCTAAACGCTGAGCGCTTCAAGCGGTGAGAAAAACAACTGTTCATCAACCAATCATGATAAACTTCAAGCTCGCAGTTGAACCTACACGAGGAAAATCCAAATCCCATTGAGCTAGTGTCTCCTAGAGTCAATTTACAATTCGTTGTAGACGTTGTTAGACAGTTTAAATAGTAAGTCATTTTTATATCGGAAAACTTTTCATTCACGACCGTGCCACTGTGCCTAAAGAGTAACGTAGGCTAACATGACAACTATCCTGTTAGCTCATAGCGTTGTTAAATCTCTGAGACAAGGATGCATTGTTGGCAGAAGAGTGGGAAACACTTCGGGATGGCTGAGACTTCAAACAGCTAAACTTTTTAGTGTGAAGGTAAGACTACGTGTGAGTTAAAGTGGTTGTTGTCAGGTGTAAATGCACGATACTAACTTTGGAAGTGCCTTCAATGTAGTGCGGACACGGTGTTCCTCTGGGCTTCAGGCCACATTCCGCTGACACATTTATTGTTTGTGATTCATTGGCGTTAAAACATACATTTTTAAAACATGTAAGAACTTGTTACATATTTTTCTTTTTAAATCAAGGACTACTTCTATTTTCGTCATACCTTCAACAGAAGAGAAAGCATTTCTTTTGACATTATTTTAACTTGGTATAGTTAACCAGCTCCATTCATCATAGTGCTCTTGCATTTAGAAACGAAGCTTTCTGAGCGACAGCAGCAGTAAATAGTTGAACAAGTATGAACTGTGTTGAAATAAATTGTTTCCAGTGGACGGTCAATACGCCGAATCCACAGGTGGGTTCATCTTAATAAAATACACAAGTGAAATACTTGCCTGAAGTATGTGCTAGTGCAGTTGACAAATACTGCAGTAAATTGCCCTATTTTGAATGCAGTTTGGTGCGGCGACACACTTAAAGTATTAACTCACAAAAAGTAAATAGTAAACCACAAAAGCATAATAGTCTTCATTATTATTTAACCTGATTTCCAGATTAGTTTTTCTTAGATAATGTGTATCATGCTGTAGCTGCTGGAATGCATCATGTGTGTTGCATCACTTTGCAGGTGCACCCGGATTGCAACTACCACACAATATTACTGAATAAGGCAAATTATACATCTATGGTGCTTTTGGAAATAGGAGTCTTTAGTAATACTATAAGAGACGGTGCCTACCTCGAGGTCATATTGGGACATGCATGAACACACACACACACACACACACACACACACACACACACACACACACACACACACACACACACACACACACACACACACACACACACACACACACACACACACACACACACACACACAGAGAGAGAACAGATTTGTCTGTCTCAGCATTCACAGCACAATTCACATTGTCCTGCAGTTTCAACATGAGTCTCACTTCATCCAGCCACCACTACTTAATTCATAAGCCTACAACACATCTATTTCAAACTTTTGCCTTTGGTCTCTCCAAACTCTTCATATAAAGGGAATGCATTATTCTTGGGGGAGATTTATCTTGCCATCTGCCTGCTCTCTTTTAAATCCCAGGCCCAGACAGCCCACCTGGTCTTGGAGGATGGCACCAGGATGAAAGGATTTTCCTTTGGGCATGATACCTCTGTAGCCGGGGAACTCGTCTTCAATACTGGCCTAGTGGGGTAAGAAGGAGATATGCTGACATAAGTCGATCTACATTAGATTCAAGAAAGATCTGTTTTAAATCAACAAAATAAATCAGATGGTAAATACTAAAATATGAACCTGGCTTTGAGCTTCACAACTTTGCATCCAGTTGTTACATTTTCCTCAAATTTCTTTACACAATGAAGTTACACTGCATTTTTTCACTTTATAGAGGATAATGAGACGATAGATGTGCGTTAAAATCACAATATCGTATCCTTTCTTTAGGTATCCTGAGGCCCTGACTGACCCCAGCTACAGAGGTCAGATCCTGACCCTCACCTACCCTATAGTGGGAAACTATGGGGTACCCAACAGCCAGGAACTGGACGAGCTTGGCCTGAGGAAACATTTGGAGTCAGAGCGCATCCAGGTATGAAACTCAGTGGGGGTTTGGGGGTGTCAGGATTGGTGGAGGCCTCGGTGCTGCAATTACCAACTCCTGCTTTGATCCTGTCAGTCTGTTGGAGAGTGCTCCACCTTGGTCCAGATTGACATTTTAACATGAATTGCTATTGCCATTTATAACCACATCCATCATACTCCCAACGACCTTTGTGATATTTGTTCCTTTTTTCTTTTCTTTTTTAAACTTCACCGCTGGGTTGACACTACATTCATCAACAACTATTAGCTGGATTCCCAATAAATCTGGTGCAGATATTCATTTCCCCCTAAGGGTGAATCATAATTAATTTGGTGACATATTGTGCATTTTCAGGTTCACCCTTTTATTCTGGGTTTCTTCTAAAACAAATCTTCTTATATTGTCTGAAGTAGGTATGTCATGATGCCAAACATGTCGTAGATGATACCGATAACAATGTAATCCCACGATTATTGATATCAATTCAAGCCAATATTAAAAAAACAAAACATATCACTGACTCCCATGTCCTTCAGCATGCATTTATTTACTCTATTATTTGCCTTATAGTTTTTGTTCGGGAATTAAATTGGTCATAATGTATACTAACCCTCCCAGCCATATCGATGTATGTTGAGAGTAATAGTAGAATATACATTTGATTTGAGCCTCCTATAATATTAAACCTTGTAACTTTTGGGGTAGGCTATCGGAATCGGAAATGTATTTGATCTGACTGGCCTTTTTAACTATATTCTGACATGTTATAGCCAAAAAAATGCATCACATAATAGTTAGTGGCATTTCTACACATAACAGCACAACAACAGTGCAGTATTTTACTGTTTAATAATTGAAAGACAACATGAACCATGCTCGAAGTATTCTTGACACCATTCACCTGCAAGAGCTGCAGTATTACACAAAACCTAGAAGTGATATTAAGCAATTATCGACAACAGCGGCTTTTTAGTTTGACCTTTTTTTTAAGGTTGTGCTTTGGCGTTTCTAGGTATCTGGTCTTCTTGTTCAAGACTACAGTTACGAGTACAGCCACTGGAACTCTGTCAAGTCTTTGGGACAATGGCTGCAAGAAGAGAAGGTATGGATTCAAAGTTTCCGATGTAATCTCAGAGAGGCAAGTCTGCTGCTGGTACATTTTAAAATGTGACTTTCCTCCCGTTGAAGGTCCCTGCACTGTTTGGAATAGACACCCGAATGCTGACCAAGATAATCAGAGATAAGGTACTGTAAATGTCCAGGTGTGAACTGCTTTTACAATTGATGAAGCAGTTGTTTGATGAACTGGTATTGTGCTTGTGATTTCTCCTCAGGGCACAGCTTTGGCGAAAATAGAATTTGATGGGCAGCCTGTGGAGATATCTGACCCCAACCAGAGGAACCTGGTAGCAGAAGTCTCAACCAAGGTAACAGCTGCTATAACAAAAAATATCCCAAAACACCTTTTCTTCCCATTGCACAATATGCCACGTACAATATGACCACTCAGATCATATTCTCTCTGTGGACAATTGCTGCTGATTAGTGATAACTTTTCTTTCCGGTGTCTTTTTACCCACTAGGAAACAAAGATCTTTGGAAAAGGAAACCCAATTAAAGTGGTGGCGGTTGATTGCGGTATTAAACATAACATCATTCGCCTGTTGGTCAAGGTAAGAGAAAAAAAAGCGGTGTAAAAAATAAATCCCTTTTCTTGTTGAGTGTGCATCCTTCTTAGTTTACAGACTTGGAGATGACGTTTTTATGACGTTGCCCCAAATGACCCTGTCTGCAGAAATATAAAAATCAAGTCAAGACGCGTCACATTTTCAACCTGACCTGACCTAGAAAATATGAGATGGTAATGTTAGATCTGACAAACTGTTCACAACCCGAGGCAGGAATTCTCAGCTGGTGCCAAATTAGTATACAACTATTAAGTTATTTAGGGTGAACTTACAGTACAATATCATGCCTTTATATCACAGAGTGTATGTTCTGTATGTCTGTGTGTGCAGAGGGGTGCAGAGGTCCACCTCGTCCCGTGGGATCAGGACTTGATGAGTCTGGACTACGACGGGCTTTTCATTTCCAATGGACCAGGAAATCCGTCGCTGGCCAACACACTCATTGACAACGTCCGCAAGGTACAACATAATGCTCTTTTAATATTTAAATGTTTTGTGTTTTATTCGAAGATTGCCCACAAAGTGTTGCTCTTTACAGTTTCACTTCTTTGTCAATTAAAAAGAGGCTTTAAGGAGGATGGAGATTGTTTGTAAAATGACATTCTAATTGTAACATAGTCTTTTAGACTTTGTCAAGTATTTGTCATATTTAGTGGATGTATGGAGATTTTAACTAGTCCATTTTTTACATTATTTTCCCTATTTTAATTTACGGTAATTAAAGTTTAGAGTCATATAATTAGGGGAACTTAATTCTCTCTTGAAGTTATAATATTGGCTTGAAAGTACAAAGCGGTCCACAAGATTATTTTCATCACATACTGTAGATTAAATATATATATCATGATCTGCATTTTCAATAAATGTAATTTGAATGTTCTTTTGCGCTGTGCAGGTGCTGGAGAGCGATCGTCCACAGCCAGTGTTCGGGATCTGTATGGGCAACCAGATCACAGCTCTGGCTGCCGGAGCTCAGTCATACAAGCTTCCAATGGGCAACAGGTAAAACTTGCAATGCATAAGCATAATTATAGCAAAGTGTACACTCACTTAGATAATCCTCAAACAAACAAAAGATAATTTTATATTTGGCCAAATCATATTGGGTGTTTCCATATTAAGCTTAACAAATGTATCTAATACACGCTCCTCTTATAACATCTGCAAAGTGGAAGCATTTGAAAACTGGCAGAGCATCATACATTGGTGTTCCTTCCACCAGTTGAATAGTGTGACATCATTGGTATGACTGTGTGTCCTCTCACTTGCATATAAACAGAAATAAAATATTGTGTTTTCTGCTTGTCTGCGTTCTCCCAGAGGCCAGAACCAGCCGGTGCTGAATGTGAGGACGGGTCAGGCCTTCATCACGGCGCAGAACCACGGCTACGGCATAGACAGCCACTCGCTGCCCCCAGGGTGGAGCCCGCTTTTTGTCAACGCCAATGATGGCACCAATGAGGTAGATTCCCCTCTGTGATAAACAACATGGCACTTTGAAAAAAAATGTCTAAAGAATTTGTATATAAAAACACAAATTTCTCTATAATACCAAAATGTCAAGCGACAATCACACCTGAAGTTATCAAAATAACACAATTTTACCAAAAATAAACTTGAATCCCTCTGTATTAAATGCATACTTTTTTGCTAATTTTCTCTTATATCAAATATTTTCCAGGGCATTATGCACAACACTAAGCCTGTTTTCACGGCCCAGTTTCATCCCGAGGCAAAAGGCGGTCCCACCGACACAGAGGTAAATAAAGACTTTGATAGTTATTCATAAAGTTCCTGTTATACAAAATGTTTCTTATCTGGCTGCTTCTCAAGTATAAGTTGACGTCTTCCATTGAAACAGGAATTGTGTGATTGTCAAAAGCAACTATCAGGTGGCTGGTGAAAATCATTTGTTTGTATGCATGGTATATTAATGGGACAAAATGCTTAATCAATCATATATAATAAATGTGCAGTTCCTACATCACCGGCAATGAAAGGTGTAATCATCTGTGGTGACTGATGTTCGACTGCCCCAGAGCCACAGGTGCCAATCCCTTTCTCCACAGTAAGGCGTGGGTGGCTCTGCACTCCTTTTCTACAACATGACAGGGGGGGGGCTGTAGTTGAATCCTGGGCCAAGCATGTTGTAACCTCTGTCATGTCAGGGCAGGATAATGAGACCTGTCCTCTCTACCAACATGCAGCTGAAGCTCTGCTGGAGAATCCTGGGTAACAATTCATATGAAGACCACATCTCAGGGGGGTTATTGAAGCATTCATTATGAATTAAAATGCTTCATGATGACTACACGCACTATAATAACATTCTTAAAATGAGTCGTAGTCAATAGTAGTATTAATTAGACTTACAAAAAGTGAATTACAAATTTAGAAAACTGGTTATATTGCCATTATTTCTTGTTTCTACAGTTCCTCTTTGATTCCTTCATCTCCCTGATCAAGAAAGGAAAAGATGCCACTGTAATGTCTGTCATGCCTGCGAAACCTTACACACCGCCCAGAGCTACGGTAAGGTTATGCACGCACAGGGATTAGGAACAGCATGTTCTTTTAGCTGTTGTTGTTTTAAGGTAATTAGTGAATGAGTCAAATAGTTAGAACGGTTATAAAGACAAGAATAACAAATAACAAATAGGAATCTGTATCTGGTGTGTGCTTTAGATACAGAAAAAAGGTTATGATATGACCTTAGAAGGATCCACCCAGGAACCTGAATGCCTGGTTTATATTTTGATAATGACTCTTCATGTTTGTACTTGCAGGTGTCAAAGGTGCTGATACTGGGCTCTGGTGGTCTGTCTATCGGTCAGGCTGGAGAGTTTGACTACTCTGGGTCTCAGGCCATCAAGGCCATGAAGGTAAGAGAGAAGTGTTGGGCTAAGCTGTGGCTAAACATATACATTATATTATTTACTGTTTACAAAACATTTGCTTCAAATGACAGTTCACAGCTCTCTGAGGCAATTACTGGGTAAAACATGTATAAGCATTTCAAAATAAAGCTATATGTGAAAATAAATGGGGTTAGTGCATTCATGTGACGCAGAGGGATGAGTTTGTCTGCTGAGCCAAGACTGAACATTTGTAGACGTTTACAAAACTTAAGAAAGTGTTCCTTTCCAGTCCTTGTAGAATTAATTGGCCATTTTGACAAGTCACAGTATGAAAAGCACACATTTTTAACAATAATATCAGGGAGGCTGAATTATTCTCTGCTGCTTCAGTTCTAATGTCCTGATATTGGGCAGGTGGGCTCAGAACAGTCATTGTTAATGTTATTAGTAACGCCTGAGGCTTCTTCATACTGACTAGTTAAAAGGTCAAAAAGTTGTATTACAACCCAAAGACCTGGCTGTAAAACCACAGTTGCACATTAAAAACTGGAAGTGTACACGGAGACCTACGCTAAGACCGCTTCTAAAATAGTTTATTGTCTTTAATTTCCTCTGTGCTCATGTTATTGACCTTATTCTTATTTAGTGACCCTTCTCTGGTTGCATTCCTTTTGTGAAACACTTACATCGTAAAGAAAAGTGCTGTATAAATACATTTGTTATCATTATTAAAAGATAAAAAATGATGTGTATTTCCCCGCTTATCAAATTGGCAAACATTCCATAGGCAATTCAAGTCATGAATGTTATAAACGTGACAATGTCGTTGCAGGAGGAAAACCTGAAGACGGTGCTCATGAACCCAAACATAGCCTCGGTCCAGACCAACGAAGTGGGCATCAAGCAGGCCGACTCAGTCTACTTCCTGCCCGTCACGCCACAGTTTGTAACTGAAGTCATCAAGGCCGAGCGTCCAGACGGCATCCTGCTCTCCATGGGGGGGCAGACTGCACTCAACTGTGGTGAGATGTGTGCAGCTGTTTGTGTCAATGTATCGGATTGCTGATCTGTGGTCCTGTTTCCCTGTGGGGCTTCAAGTAGTGGGACATAGTGACTGTCAGGGATAGGGTTTACATTCCTACTTTGCAAGGCACTTACAGGGTTAGAAATATAACTCTCAACAAGGATATGTGCACGTCTGTTGTTGGGATAGCATATAGAAACTGCCATATGCATGGTTTGGTGGGAATCTTTCCAACGACCACTGATTTATTTGTCTTGGTTGCCTGTGTGTTTGTGTTCAGGAGTTGAATTATTCCAGAGTGGTGTCCTGGAGAAGTACGGTGTGAAGGTCCTAGGAACCCCGGTGGAGTCCATCATGGCCACAGAGGACAGGCAGCTTTTCTCAGACAAACTGAAGGAGATTAATGAAAAGATTGCCCCCAGTTTCGCCGTGGAGTCGGTAAGTATCATCTTCTTTCCGTGAACTTTGAGACAAAGGATATATACATATTTAGTTTTCAAGTGTTTGTGTGCATCTTTCAGGTATCTGAAGCCTTGAAAGCAGCGGAGAAGATTGGCTACCCGGTGATGCTGCGATCGGCCTATGCCCTTGGGGGTCTGGGCTCTGGTCTGTGTGCCAACAAAGAGATGCTTGAGGAAACTGCCAACAAGGTCAGAATAAATGCCGCAGGGTAGGGACGGTGGAAGCATCTGTACCAAATTATGTTTGTTATTCTTTGTTATGCTTTCTTTTATCATGCAGATCAAATCAGCAATGAAGCATTCTACCTAAACGTTATAAAGTGTTATAACTTCATCCATGTTTGAAGCATTCACTTGTACAATGATAGAAGCTTTGAAATAGCTTAGTTATGTCTTTTTGGTGCTCTGCCAGGAAGGGAATAGTTTGCAGTTGCTTAGCAACATTCTTTTAGGCTCGTCCAGCACCACACTGTGTCTGACGGCAGTTATAATCTGTGATCACAGGCTGCCAAATGAACGGTGTGTGACAGACTGCTTTCAAATGTTGCATATTCTTCTAAGCCGTCCAGTAAGTGCTGATGATTTGCTGTTTTTCTCGTCTTGCATTCAAAATAGTTCATTTTTTGTTTCATTTGGATGTTTCAATGTGAGTCTTTGCTGGTTATGCTCAGCGGATGTTCCACAGTTTGGTATCAAGTGCAGAACAAATATATAATTCACAAGGTCCAATATTTGACAAAGAAAAAAAATGAAAACCCAAGGTAAACACTTATTCCTCTAACCCTATGTTCTCAGTGTTATCAAAAGAGTATCTACCCACTGGCACATGGCCTTTATGCAGGGTATCACATTTTGTTGCAAATATATTTGAATGATTTGAATCCCTAACTAATTAAAAACACAGTCTATGTAACGTTGAGGTTTTAGGGTTTGACGAGAAAGATGCTAATGATGGAGGCTGTAATTCATGCATAAATGCATCATATTGTTAAGTTATTGGTCTCTTGGTTGTTTTTACATACACAGCCATCTGTTTGTCTGTGCTTCTATGAAAATGTTCTCCCTTCCTTTGATGTCTGGTTTGTATTAAGGTCCATGGAGCTGTTATGCCACACATGGTGTCCTTCACTGGAAAATAAATTAAGTGCAAACAAATTGCACTGGTATGTTAAACCATTAAATCAAAAAGTGCAGGTTGATTATTATTCTTAATTATTTCCACTAAATAATGTCTGTTTTTAATGTTATTCTATTTGTAAAACCAATATGAATTGTGTTGTGTTTGAGAACATTCAGAAAGTATCTCACAATATGTAAATCTCTTTACCAGCTTCGTAAAGTTGTCACACATCATCTTATCTGATTTATAATCTGTGCGTATTGTGCTGTAGGCTCTGGCCATGAGCAGTCAGATCCTGGTGGAGAAGTCTCTGAGGGGCTGGAAGGAGGTGGAGTATGAGGTGGTGAGAGACGTGGCTGATAACTGCGTCACCGTCTGCAACATGGAGAACTTCGACCCGCTGGGCATCCACACAGGTGCTAAAAACTTCACTACATACTGATGTGTTCGTGTTCAGAGTATTGTGCTCTGTGTTGTATAATTAGTTGCAGTATTCTGTTCTCACTTTTGCTGTGTTTGATCGTGTTCTGTTTGCTATTCTGTTGTCCAAAAAAAGCACTCTGTCTTTGGAGGCTACTTGAGGATAAATGTGTCTTCTTCTTCTTCAGGTGACTCCATAGTAGTGGCACCGAGCCAGACACTATCCAACGAGGAGTACCACATGCTCCGTGAAACGGCCATTAAAGTCGTCCGTCACCTTGGTATTATCGGCGAGTGCAACATCCAGTACGCCCTCCACCCCTCCTCTCTGGAATACTGCATCATCGAGGTCAACGCCCGGCTCTCCAGGAGCTCTGCTTTGGCATCCAAAGCCACCGGGTGAGAGAATACATGAATACATATTTCACACTGCTGGTACGCTGGTGTTACAATATGTTGGACAATATTAAAATATATATATAGCTTACATTTAAATTAATTAAGTAATTAATTAAATTCTTAACAATCTAAAATATCTTTAAGTGAACACACATAATGCTTATTATTTGATGAATAATCTTCACATAATAGTGTAGGAGTTCTGCAACATTGGATAGCTCCATCCATCGATCCATCTTCTCCCGCTTATCCGTGGTCGGGTCGCGGGGGTAGCAGTTCCAGCAGAGAGCCCCAAACTTTCTTTTCCCTGGCCACATCAACCAGCTCTGACTGGGGGATCCCAAGGCGCTCCCAGGCCAGCGAAGAGATATAATCCCTCCACCTGGTCCTAGGTCTACCCCTTGGTCTCTTCCCAGCTGGACGTGCCTGGAACACCTCCCTAGGGAGACGCCCAGGTGGTATCCTAACTAGGTGCCCAAAACACCTCAACTGGCTCCTTTCGACGCGAAGGAGGAGCGGTTCAACTCCGAGTCCCTCCCGGATGACCAAACTTCTCACCTTATCCCTAAGGGAGACACCAGCCACCCTGCGGAGAAAACCCATCTCGGCCGCTTGTACCCGCGATCTCGTTCTTTCGGTCATGACCCATCCTTCATGACCATAGGTGAGGGTAGGAACGAAAATGGCGCGGTAGACAGAGAGCTTTGCCTTCTGGCTCAGCTCCCTTTTCGTCACAACGGTGTGGTAAAGCGACTGCAGTACCGCTCCCGCTGCTCCGATTCTCCGACCCATCTCACGCTCCATTGTTCCCTCACTCGAGAACAAGACCCAGAGATACTTGAACTCCTTCACTTGGGGTAAGGACTCATTCCCTACTTGGAGTGGACAGTCCATCGGTTTCCTGCTGAGAACCATGGCCTCAGATTTGGAGGTGCTGATCCTCATCCCAGCCGCTTCACACTCGGTTGCGAACCGATCCAGTGAGTGCTGAAGGTCGCAGACCGATGAAGCCATCAGAACCACATCATCTGCAAAAAGCAGTGGTGCAATCCTTAGTCCACCGAACTGCAGACCCCCTCCCCCACGACTACGCCTCGAAATCCGATCCATGTATATTACAAACAGGATTGGTGACAAAGCGCAGCCCTGGCGGAGGCCAACCCTCACCTGAAATGGGTCCGACTTACTGCCGAGGACCCGGACACAGCTCTCGCTTTGGGAGTACAGAGATTGGATGGCCCTGAGTAGAGACCCCCTCACCCCATACTCCCGCAGCACCTCCCACAGTAACTCCCCGGGAACCCGGTCATACGCCTTCTCCAAGTCTACAAAACACATGTAAACTGGATAAGCGTACTCCCAGGCCCCCTCCAGGATCCTTGCAAGAGTAAAAAGCTGATCCGTCGTTCCACGACCAGGACGGAATCATTGCATAGCTGAATGTTAAAAATAATCCGAGGATCATACTATGACTTTTTTTATGAAAAAACAAACCTTTATGCTATTTAATTGACATGCTCTACTATAAAAATGTTAAGGACATACTTTTTCATTATTCTTTTTTTTGTTTTTATGAAGTACTGTACTATTACTATATCCTTTTTTATTACTTTTCAATGACACACCTATTATCGACATGCTGCAACTCACTGGTGGGCTTTCACACTGCCATCTAGTGGGCAGCGAAAGTACTGCCACATAATTAGATAAAACATACATGAATGTGTTAATCTACAAAACGATGTATTACTTAAAGTAAAATTGTATTAAATATACATCTTGTTGTTCATTTATAAAGCCAGTTATGTATCCATATTTTCTAAAGAATTCACAAAACTAAAACGTAAAATCAAAATGCTTAACTTCAATGCCTGTTTCTCAGGTATCCCTTGGCATTTGTTGCTGCTAAGCTGGCTTTGGGTATCCCTCTACCGGAGATCAAGAACGCTGTATCGCAGACCACCACGGCGTGTTTTGAACCCAGTCTGGACTACATCGTCACCAAGATCCCCCGCTGGGACCTGGACCGCTTTCAGGGCATGTCTCATGAAATAGGCAGCGCCATGAAGAGTGTCGGAGAGGTGAGGCAGGATCCATGGATAAACACTCACTCACCAACTTTCTTCTTCTTTAAACTCACAAACCAATTTTATTGCCTGCCATGAAGGTCCTTTTTTTGGTTCAGTGTGTTTGTCAGCAAGACTTTTCTGTCAAGTTTCTCCATTTGCTGGATTCAGGTGATGGCGGTTGGCCGGACTTTTGAGGAGAGTATGCAGAAGGCCCTGAGGATGTGTCATCCATCAGTGGATGGCTTTGTGCCCCGACTCCCACACAAGAAAGCCTGGGCCGACAACCAGGACCTGCAGCAGGAACTGTCTGTGCCCTCCATCACCCGCATCTTCTCCCTCGCCAAGGTACACTTGTCTTTCACTTGTCTGTTAATAATGAATGACACCAAGTTTCTCATTCAAATGAAGTGTTCCAGAGAAATAATCATGAAAAAAACATGAAATGCAGAGAAAAATGTGTCCCTGAATGCGTAACTGTGAATGCATAATTGTATGCTTGTCTTTTATTTGAACCGTAACAAATGCACAGAAATGACATATTTCAACTGGAAAACACATACATTATAAAAAGTGATTTATTATTTAACTTATGGGGTGGGCGTTTGAAACGTTTACATTTTGCTTGTACAATGCAGTGACCTTTTCCCTTGCTTCCCCTCATAGAATTAGATCAAGGTTTAAACCTAAGGTTCATAAGCACATGGAGATACGGGGTCAAGCTCCTTAATTTAAACAGACGTCCAGCACTTCAACACGCTCTATAATCTGCTGAAAGAAGAGCTGACGAGGTCGTCTCAGTGTCAAAACCTCCAACTGTGTGAGCTTTGGTGTTCTAACAATGAAGATATACTTTCCACCTTTTTAATATGGATTGAGATCACTGAGGATGGCGACAGCATTAGGGATTAATGATCCACATCTTATCTCTGGCAATCAAATATCTTATGGTGGTCAGCACAGTCTCTCAGCTAACCTCTGTGTTTCCCACTGGATTAGTTTTGAAACCCACATTTCTTTGGTCACAACCACTCCAGACGATACTTAATACTGCGGTTTGGAAAGCATAATAAAAACCACAGCAAGTGCCATAAGCACTTGACAGTCCTTCACAGCTAGACAGCAGTACGCTTTGATAAGTAGCAAAGAAAGAAAATGCATTAGATGTAATTCTCTTATATATTGTTGGATATTATGTTCTCAGGTTTTGCACCTTGTTTTGTCTGCATTGTTAGCACTCAAAAACTCCAAACATATCCCTGTTTAGTTTTTCCTACATGTATATCTGTTTGGAAATGTTTGTTTCTGATATCACAAAATACATAAACACGCTCTTCTGAAAGATAAAATCACTTGGAGCTTGATTAAACACTCTTTATTCGCAGGGAAGGGTTCATTTCATTTTTAAGAAGAATCCTCCTGCTCCTAACCTGGAATGATTCCTCTGGTCAGCGATCTAATAAGAAAAGGATAAAACATATTTACAAGCTAATGTCAGGGTAGGACCTCTGTCATATTACAGGTTAATGTCACAGCCTGGCTTGATATGAGATTTTTCATAAAACCCCCAATATTGTCCAAGTAATATATTGTCCCTGTAATAGATGTTCTACTTGAAGGAGTCCTTGAAAAAGTAATGGATAAAAACGGATTATTTACAGTGACCATGCTGAATGACCACTCCTATCCAGTGACATGTCACTGAATGATTGGTAACATCTGTGACAACCCCCTAAAACTGAAACACCTCATTAAATAACGTTATTTACAAAACAAATAAATGAGAATGATCAATTGGTAGATTAGTGAAGTACACAAGTTCCAGGTTGAGCAGAAATTAGTGTTTAAAATAGTTTAATTCTAAAAGAAAAGACAAAACAAGGCATTGAAAACAGGAGCTCATGTGTGAGCTGAGAGAGAGTAAAGAAGACACTCATGAGGAGTCGTAACGCAATATTTAAATCACAAGCAATTTATTAATCTGGTGAAACTCAGGGAAACCGATTTAGAAATCTACTCGGAATGCTCCCATAAGGGGCAAGGAGGATGATGGACTTGTTGAATGATGAATGTAATGCTGAGTCTGGTTCATTGCTCTTCCTTTAGGCCCTCCACAGTGGTATGAGTGTTGATGAGATCCACCAGCTGACGGCCATAGACAAGTGGTTCCTCCACAAACTCTACCGGATCACACAGCTGGAGCAGCACCTGGCAAACTACAACAGGTTTGTTACTTTTGTATTTCTGTAAGGCGATGTGGAATTAATTCAATAAATATATTATAATTATTAGGTACACTATAATACACTGCAATGTAATGCACTTTGAACACTTGTTGTGCCCTCACCGGAAGTGACCCGTCGCCGCCTTTAGCTAGCTAGCAAGCAACATTATTTTCATTACAGACTTTTCGATTATCCTAATAAAATGAACAGTGGATTATTTTAGACACCAGTATAGTGGTACGTTTATTACAGGTCAGCTATCATGCAATATTTAGGCAATAGCATGGGTCTCAGATATATAAAAATTTATAAAAAACATGTCTATGAAGTGTTTTGCTCAAAATACCAAACAGATCACCCATTCTAGCCATGCCTCTATTTCACTTCCTGTTACTAAAGTGCTGATTCGGGGTACAAAGCCTTAAAAAGAAAAAGAGGGGGAAGAGCTTATGCCTGTTCATGCTGGACCCGGTGTCCGTACCATATGTGCTCGGGCTACCAGATCTACCCGGGGTCCGTCGCTTACCAATGACGTCACGCGTTGTGATTGGCTGTACGGTAATCGCATGCTGACTAGCGTGTACCGGGGGTCTGATCAAAGACGAATGAGTGTAGGTAGAGAGAGAGAGAGAGAGAAGGAGAAGAATAAGAGAAATCGGGGTTGTTAAAATGGTGACCGAGGCTTCTGCTAAGTACTCTCACAGGAAAAGAGGGATGGAGGAGGGATCAGAGCTCAGGAGACTAGCAGGAGACTGATGTCCAAGAATGAGTCAAAGCAGTACATGAGCAACCTGGCAAAGTTCAAGAAGTCAGAAGATTGCTCTTTGTAATCTTATCCAGATATATATATATGCATATATATATGTCATATATAATGTCTTAAATGTAATTTGGGTTAACTTCCTGTTTTATTTAGAATTATTATTACCTCTTGGGTTCCCGTACAGCCAATGCGTGACGTCATTGGTAAGCGTAACGGACCCCGAGCAGATCTGGTAGCCTGAGCACATATGGTACTGACACCGGCAGATATTGTCTAAAATAAATGCGGCGGTGATGAAACGCCAAAACGACATCAAGGGTTTTATTTTCTAACGCCTTGTGAGTTCCCTGACAAGCCGGGGACACATTTTAATTTATAAAAGACATCAAAAAGTGCATTTTGCATGTAAGTTTGAGAAACCGGTTCGAGATACACTTTTTGTTATACTCCATGGAATGCTCTTAACATCCCGATAGCAATGAATATCTTAAGTGCTTTGACAAAAAATCCAAATCCAAATCCAAAAATCATTTCATCTGTGGAAGCTGTAGTACTGTAAAAAGCACGACCAATCATTTTAGCCGGCCCGGCTAAAATAACTGGATGGCCTACCTGCCTGTCAGCCTTCCATTTGTGCACAAATTTATCTCGTGCCCTCATTGTTCATGTGTACGTTTGTGTGTGTTGGAGGAGGGGCTCTGCAAGGAAGTGGCAGATTTTTCCCAGCTGTGTATTTTCAAATTCTAGCGCACTGGAGCTGGTTTCTCCAAAATCACCTACCCCACATTTAAATATAGAAATGAAGCTAATGTATACATTTTATTTGTGTATTGCTCTGTTGACAAAAGTATCGCGGCTTTTCGTTCTACTTCCGTCAATTCGCGAAGATTGTGTCTTGAATATGAGAAGTGTCCAGTGTTCCACAACAACTTTTAACTGCATCTTCCGGCTAATAAATGTTTCCATGCATCGCAAAGGGCGCACACATGCACTCAAACTAGCACATGTATAGAAGTATGCAAATTGAAACCTGATTAAGATACAGAAACATCAGTTTCATGATGATGACATATATGTCTGTATCCTTATGTGACATTGTGTCCTCAAGAACTATACTACAAGTTACACTACATAGGGTAGGCTAGTATCTGTCTGACTCACTCTTCATGGATGGAAACATTTAGTTAAGAGGAAATATCCCCTCTAATTAGACCTTCATCAATCTGTTCATCCATCCGTAGAGTTGCAGGCTATTACAGCACAGGCAGATTATCATTTTATAGAATATATTGAAATTCCTTACCACAATCCCAAGAAGGATCAGTCCCTGGGTGTTTCTCAATCGCGAGTACGCTTGCTTGGTAGCACACGTCTGCCGAGCATCTTGCTTCAGAAGCGAGGCAAGAATACTTCCTGGCATTCGAAAAAAAAAGAGTGGAACAGGCTAGCAAGTGTGCAGGTGTGCTTCGAGAGGCCCCACCTTACATTTTCCGCCACAGATTTGGGGAAATTGGTCCGTTCGCAAAGCATTGTGGGGATTTTAAGACCGCGTAGTCTACACATGTGCAGCCTCAACATTTCTCCTAACGAAGTACGCCGGGCTCGGTAGATTTCCAAGTATGCTGGAGTTTGGAACAGTACTTCGGCGGCCCTCGATGACGTAGTATGCTTGAAATAGTGGCTCTGCAGCAGCTTTTATTCGCGATTGAGAAACAGCCATTGTCAGGCTCACCTCTTAGCGATATACATTCATGTGCTGCTTATCTGTCTCATTATTTCTGCACTAGACTTTGTTGGTTTGCTGGTTAATATTTGCCCTTTGCTTCAGATGATTAATGGAATTTTGTAAAACCTGCAGGGAAATCATACTCTTGGTTTTTGTTTTAAATTAATAAATTCAGTTTGATCATGCATTGCTCTGTTTATCAAATTAAAAGACAAAACACAACATTTCATCACATTATGATATTTTGCAGTGAGATTCTGACTTACCAACCCATCCAACAGCAATCCACTAATTTCATATTTGTATTATTAGAAAGTCCTGTCTACGTCTGCAGAAATTACTTAAATATTCTTCTGTAGGGAAAAGTCTTCCAAAATGAGCTGAACTCTAGTCTCTTCACGTCTGTTTCTCTCTGGTGATTCACCGTCTCTCAGTTGCCTCCGGGCTCTTACCTGGACAGCCGTTTTGAATTTTCATTGCTAAGCCACAGGTTACCTGCTGCTTCCTCCTGACTCTGCTGTTTAATAATGAATGGCTGGCCGTCTGGTGGGCAACATTCTGACTCATTGAGGGCTGTTGTAGTCTCCGCTGCCTCTGGAGCAGGGGACAGTGGGACGGACACACAACAATAGGCTGCTGCCGGACTGATGGAGCGTGGAGTTGAGTACAGCTCGGCTTCAGGCTCTGCTGGGCAGCACTCATAGTGTTGGAGCCTCTATTGCTGTAGTCAGTATAAGAAGATACTTATTGATAGAGATTAAATCCTTTAAATTAAAGTGACACCATTTTGTTAATATTTATTTAAAGTAATGTGTACTGTCAGTATTTCCTTTTATAGGGTTTATATTAGAAGTAAATAGTGACCACCAGTATTGATGGTCACTAATGGCAATTAATAGACACCAATATTTTTTCCCGCCATTTATGTCACACATGTCACACATTGTTAAACAATTTAATTATAAATATTGATATTCTCTCTGAAGAACCAGCACCTTACGTAGAGAGGTTTGTGTGCCCTAATGAACCTGGGGGCTGTGTTGTCTGGAACCTTGTGTTCCTGGTAGGGTCTCCCATGGCAAATTGGTCTCAGGCAAGGGGCCAGACTAATATTGCTTCAAAAGACCTCATGAAAGACAACACACGAAGTGAGGATACCCGGCCCGGAGGAAGCCCGGGGTCCCCTTCTGGAGCCAGGCCTAGAAGGAGGACTCGTCGGCGAGCGTCTGGTGGCCGGGCTTGCCATGGAGCCTGGCCGGGCACAGCCCGAAAAGGCAACGTGGGCAACACCTCCGCTTCTCCGTCCCGCGGGCCCACCACCTACGGGAAACAGCGATGGGGTCGGGTGCGCTGCCAGAAGGGTGGCAGTGAAAGCAGAGGGTCTCGACGGACCATACCCGGGCGACAGAAGCTGGCTTTGGGGACGTGGAACGTCACCTCTCTTGGGGGGAAGGAGTCGGAGCTTGTGCGGGAGGTGGAGCGTTACCAGTTGGATCTGGTTGGGCTCACCTCTACGCACAGCGTCGGCTCTGGAACTTTACTTCTGGATAGGGGTTGGACTCTATTCTTCTCCGGAGTTGCTCAAGGTGTAAGGCGCCGGGCGGGTGTGGGGATACTCACAAGTCCCCGGTTGGGTGCTTCGTTGTTGTAGTTTACCCCTGTGGACGAGAGGGTCGCCTTCCTACGCCTGCGGGTTATGGGGGGAAAACTCTGACTGTTGTGTGTGCTTATGCACCCAATAGCAGTTCAGAGTATACAGCCTTCTTGGAGACCCTGGAAAGAGTCCTGTATGGGGCTCCTGAAGGGGACTCTTTAATCTTGCAGGGAGACTTCAACGCACATGTGGGCGATGATGGAAACACTTGCAGGGGCGTGATTGGGAGGAAAGGCCCCCCTGATCTGAACCGGAGTGGTGGTTTGTTACTGGACTTCTGTGCTAGTGATGGATTGGCCATAACAAACACCATGTTCGAACATAAGGATGCTCATAAGTGTACGTGGTAACAGAGCACCCTAGGCAGAAGGTCCATGATCGATTTCGTTATCATATCATCGGAACCGAGGCCGTATGTTTTGGACACTGGGGTAAAGAGAGGGGCGGAGTTGTCAACTAATCACCATCTGGTGGTGAGTTGGGTCGAGTAGCGGGGGAAGCCTCTGGATAGACCTGGTAAGCCCAAACGTGTAGTTCGGGTGAACTGGGAACGTCTGGAGGAGGCCCAAGTTCAGGAGGCCTTCAACTCACACCTCCGGCGGAGCTTTTCGGGCATTCCTGTGGAGGTTGGGGACATTGAACCAGAGTGGTCGGTGTTCAAAGCCTTTATTTCCGAAGCCGCGGCGGGGAGCTGTGGTCTCAAGGTCTTAGGTGCCTCAAGGGGCGGTAACCCTCAAACCTCATGGTGGACACCGGTGGTCAGGCAAGCCGTCCGACTGAAGAAGGAGGCCTTCATGGATTTGTTATCCCGGGGGACTCCCGAGGCAGTTGCAAGGTACCGACGGGCCCAAAGGGCAGCAGCCTCAGCCGTGGCCGAGGCAAAGCAGCGGGTGTCAGAGAAGTTCGGAGGAGACATGGAAAAGGACTTTCGGGCGGCACCAAAGTTGCTCTGGAAAACTGTCCGACACCTCAGGAGGGGGAAGCAGGGAACCATCCAAGCTGTGTACAGTAAGGATGGGACGTTGTTGACCTCAACTGATGGAGTGTAAGGGCGTTGGAAGGAACACTTTGAGGAACTCCTGAACCCGAAAACTCCACCCTCTATGTTAGAGGCAGAGCTGAAGTATGACGGAGGATCAACACCTATCTCCCGGGGGGAGGTCACTGAGGTCGTCAAACAACTTCACAGTGGCAAAGCCTCGGGGGTGGATGACATCCGCCCAGAAATGCTGAAGGCTCTGGGTGTTGAGGGACTGTCATGGTTGACACGTCATCAATGTTGCGTGGAAGTCGGAAACGGTACCAAAGGAGTGGCAGACCGGATTGGTGGTTCCCCTTTTCAAAAAGGTTGATCAGAGGGTGTGTGCCAATTACAGAGTCATCACACTACTCAGCCTTTCCGGGAAAGTTTAATCTAAGGTACTCGAAAGGAGGGTCAGGGCGATTGTCGAACCTCAGATTGCGGAGGAACAATGCGGATGCCGTCCTGGTCGTGGAACGACTGATCAGCTTTTTACTCTTGCAAGGATCCTGGACAGGGCCTGGGAGTACGCTTATCCAGTCTACATGTGTTTTGTAAACTTGGAGAAGGCGGATGACCGAGTTCCCAGGGAGTTACATTGGGAGGTGCTGCGGGAGTATGGGGTGAGGGGGTCTCTACTCAGGGCCATCCAATCTCTGTACTCCCAAAGCGAGAGCTGTGTCCGGGTCCTCGGCAGTAAGTCTGACCCATTTCACGTGAGGGTTGGCCTCCGCCAGGGCTGCGCTTTGTCACCAATCCTGTTTGTAATATACATGGATCGGATTTCGAGGCGTAGTCATGGGGGAGGGGGTCTGCAGTTCGGTGGATTAAGGATTGCACCACTGCTTTTTGCAGATTATGTGGTTCTAATGGCTTCATCGGTCTGCGACCTTCAGCACTCACTGGATCGGTTCGCAACCGAGTGTGAAGCGGATGGGATGAGGATCAGCACCTCCAAATCTGAGGCCATGGTTCTCAGCAGGAAACCGATGGACTGTCCACTCCAAGTAGGGAATGAGTCCTTACCCCAAGTGAAGGAGTTCAAGTAT
Organism: Notothenia rossii; assembly: GCF_949606895.1. Lineage (NCBI taxonomy): Eukaryota > Metazoa > Chordata > Actinopteri > Perciformes > Nototheniidae > Notothenia > Notothenia rossii. The sequence continues at coordinate 76,291,265 of NC_136904.1, forward strand.
CTCGGGGTCTTGTTCTTGAGTGAGGGAACAATGGAGCGTGAGATGGGTCGGAGAATCGGAGCAGCGGGAGCGGTACTGCAGTCTCTTTACCGCACCGTTGTGACGAAAAGGGAGCTGAGCCAGAAGGCAGAGCTCTCTGTCTACCGCGCCATTTTCGTTCCTACCCTCACCTATGGTCATGAAGGATGGGTCATGACCGAAAGAACGAGATCGCGGGTACAAGCGGCCGAGATGGGTTTTCTCCGCAGGGTGGCTGGTGTCTCCCTTAGAGATAAGGTGAGAAGTTCAGTCATCCGGGAGGGACTCGGAGTTGAACCGCTCCTCCTTCGCGTCGAAAGGAGCCAGTTGAGGTGGTTTGGGCCCCTAGTTAGGATGCCACCTGGGCACCTCCCTAGGGAGGTGTTCCAGGCACATCCAGCTGGGAAGAGACCAAGGGGTAGACCTAGGACCAGGTGGAGGGATTATATCTCTTCGCTGGCCTGGGAACGCCTTGGGATCCCCCAGTCAGAGCTGGTTGATGTGGCCAGGGAAAAGAAAGTTTGGGGCTCTCTGCTGGAACTGCTACCTCCCCGACCCGACCACGGATAAGTGGGAGAAGATGGATGGATGGATCGATATTTGTAACATTGGAAATGGAATTTGAAACATCTAAAACAAATTATAAATGTTGGTAGTAGAAAATATCAGTTTAGTAGACCTTGACATTATTTTGGAATACAATATATGTATGTTTTAAAGTGTTAAAAATGCAATTTGTATTAGGACTGCAACACTAACATTCCTAATTGATTATTATGTTTATCATTAACTCCTCTAAGCACATCAGAAGTAATAAAATATATAATAAAATAATAAAACAAACTACCATCAGTTTTTTGAAGATCAGGACCACTTCTACGGGGGTCCAAGACCAAAGATGTTCAATTTACATGCTACATGACCAATTCAAAGCTGCCGATCATCTCATTGCTGGAACAAGATGTTGGCCCTTTTAATCTGAAAATATGACTTTAACGATATATTGGTTATCAAAATAAACACTACACCAATATTATACCTGTACCATATTCTGCATTGAGGTTTAGTTTCAATTATCTAGTTTGATAGAACGCCTATAGACATGCACACAGATTTTTGTTACACCTGCATATGAGTACAAAGATAATGAGGTAGCTATATAAGCCTTGTGCATGATTTGAATGACAATTAGATGAACATACTCAGTGTGTAAGGACAGTAATTATGCAAAACACACAAGTGTCATTCTTATACCATTTTAATGGTTGAAACTTGGAATAAGAATACAATTAAATGTGTAGAAATCGAGAAAGTGCAATTATTTTAAAGTGTAAGTGAATGTGTTTTTAGTAAGCATGTGTGAGGATATCTCAGTCCCCAAATCGTCCCCAAATCGTTTATTTGGCAGGGACAATGCACAATAATGAACAATTAAAACATTCAAATGTGCGAAGCGTAACAGTGCCAGATTTAGCTTTGAGCTAATTTCCATCCGCAGTCCCTCACATAAAACATTAAAGAAGATTACATTTTACAAACATAGCAAAAACAAAATACATGATATGCAAAAAGTGCAAAAGAGCAAGAGCAGCATACACAAGTATTTATGACATGGTAATACAATATAACAGCAACGACATACTGTATAAAGTGCAAGAGAAGATACAAGAGCTACATAAAGTGCAAGCGGAGATACCCTTGTGTTAAGGGGGAATTTAGCGGTGATTGCACGGATGTTTGTTTCTCAACCATTCTTTGAGTCAACCTTTAAAACTATTGAGGGGACAATCCCGTATCTCAGGTTTGTGGCACAAGCAAACAACCAGTTTGTCAAACAGTATTCAATATGGGATAGAATCATACAGTGGAGGTATGACTTTGCAGCATTGACAGTTAAGAAAGGTCTAATTTGTTTAACATGTTGCAAGTTGAATTTAAAGGTATTGGATACTTTCTTCAAAGTCAAGTTTGAGTCCAGTATGACTCCAAGATACTTGAACTGGGAGACTAGTTCTATCTCTGCTCCGACATGTTGGATCCTTCGATTTTGACTGGTCGTTTACTGAACATCATGCATACTAACAATGTCTTAATGTATTTTTCATGTTTTTATTTGTGTGTGAGGGCGTCAGTACATAAGTTCATGACATGCCAAGGATTTCTCTCTGGCTTTAAACTGCTCTTCCACAGAGGATAATTGTTCACGGGACAACTGAGCCCTGAGTTCAAATCTTCTCTCTGACTCAGACGCTCTCCTTTCCTCGTTTCTTGGGTTGCCATTTCTCAGCCCGACTATGTGCAGTGGGAGTTAAAACACACTTGACATTTCCAATATTGTTTCGCTTAAAGTTCATAAATAATTCAGATAAGGAGGAGGGCGACCAAATTGTGGTTTACTAGAAATACGAATTCCCTCATTTTGTGTGTACATAGGATTAAAGGAATATGGTGACATTATAGAAGTGAAGTTTCTTAGGAGTTAAGATCAAAATCTATTTCATCATTCATTTGTTTTCACTTGGCAACTAAAGAAAAGGAAATAGAGACGGTTAGCTGTTATATTTAAACACTTTTATTATTTAATACGTTGAGAGAGAACTAAAACAACATTAACTGTGGTTTTATTAGCACATGTCTTATATACTTTAACTACTTTGTGTAACTGTAACTACACCAGCATCTCATGTCCTTACTGTGAAGTGTCTGGCTTTCACACCTAACTCTGAGCTTTTCCAAAAACATCAATGCAACATGTAACCTTTCAATTGTGCTAAGCTAGGATTAACATTTTCTGAACAACGATTTACTTGACACAGGTCAAACAAAAGATGTTTCAAAAAATGTATGTCTTCTTGCTTCAATAATGTAGAAAGGCAAAAAGTTAAAAGAAAAAGGTCAGTAGATTTACTCTGCTGCAATGTTGTATATCAACATAAAATATACTAAGGCTTAATTGTGTTGTCTAACTCATCATGAAAACAGACCACAATTTACACCAACCTGCTCAATGTGTTATTAGGTCCAACATTTAATTGTATGAATTTCCTTTAGCAATTGCTCCAATTCACAATCAACTCTTGATACCTAACTTTATTTCTACCACCATTTCCCTTAACCTCACAGCAAGCATTACAGTTTTATAGACTTAAAGTGTGTCTTAAATGGCTGCACTGGGCAACCTGGAACTTTGGCACCTCGGTGCCTTACCTTCGATGTGTTATTGATCTCTGAGGCAGGCTGCTCCTTGCTGTCCACATCACTGGCTAGGCGAGACAGTCATAACCCGCTGCCGGAATGACCCTCTTAGTTCAGTGAACTTGAAAAAACAAAGATATATGAGAGGGGCAACAGACGGAAAACATTCAATAATAAATTCCCCTGTCTCCCTTTTCATCTACCTCCTGCTTATTTTTCCTTCACTTCCAGATTCACATCAGGGATACTCTGTATTAAACATTTAAGGCTAGGAGATGATTGACAGACTGGTTACATCTACTTTGCAGTAGACAAAGTCTTGTATCAGAATAAGTCGATTTTACGAGGTTTTTTTTTTATTAAGGGAGATTTTGTTACTGCACAATATGACAAGAGCAATGCTGTTCCAATACAGATGGAGTGTAGTGCTTTAAGAAGTGATCATAATGCCTTAATAAGTCAAATTAAATCCTTAAAAAAATAAGCCTTCAAACTAACCCTCTTATTGAACTCCATTGAGAAACCTGACATCTCACTCAGTAAAAATCAACTAATTCAATTTGAAACTGTGGGGATTTGGAAGGTTTTTTAATTACCATCACTATATGACTTTCCCTACAGTGCGACAATATCCAAGGAGCTGCTGCTGAAGGCCAAACAGGACGGCTTCTCCGACCAGCAGCTCGGTCAGGCGCTGGGCTGCAGTGAGCGAGCAGCCCGGGAGCTGCGGCTGGCTCACAACATCCGACCCTGGGTCAAACAGGTGAGCTTCCCTGGGATCTTACTGCAGCTTCCACTTAGGCCAGATACACTCGGATAAGTGAATGATCAATACACACGCACACACATGCACTGACAAACTAGGCCACTAATGTAAATGAGGGTAGTCTAAAAATATCTAGGGGGCATAAAGGTGAGAGCTGTCTTTCTCCATTCATGCAGTATTGACATGTGTTTTGTTCAGAGTGTAATTCCCAATTTACAAGTCATAACATGAAAAACTAATTGGAACTAATACCAACAATGTATTAGTTCTGACATCCTTATTTCTCTGCCAGAAATATTTAGAGAGTTACTTCAATTTTAACATTTGCGTTGATTTATCTTTGTATTTTCCAGAATTCATTAGGTGACTAAATCCGGATTCTTTAAACATTTGTTCAAATTGTTTTTGACAATTATTTGGTGAGAACAGTATCAGGCTCTGGCTGCACAGGCAATACTCTTAACTAGCATCAGATCATTGTAGGTTTAGCTTTTTTCCTCGGATGTGTTTATGCGTTATATAAAAGTAGTCCTCAATCTTTCAAAATCTGCTGAACTGAAACTACAGAAAGTGTTTTTATTTGTATTTATTTGTATTTGTTTTACATTTTACCGACTTGTATTTCCTCTAATCCCTCTTCTTAGATTGACACCTTGGCTGCAGAGTATCCAGCCATGACCAACTACCTGTATTGTACCTACAATGGCCAGGTATGTGGGTTATACTTAAAGAAAAACACATTATACTAACATTATAATGTATGTATCCAATCAAACTAATAGAACAGGCAAATATAACAACTATTTAAACAGTTTTAAACAGAATAAATGACATAAGTGCTTCATCAACAATGGTTTCATCCATTCATCCAATCAACAGGAAAATGATCTGGACTTTAAAGACCAGGGAATCATGGTTCTTGGTTGTGGGCCCTATCACATTGGTGAGCTCAACTATAAGCTATCGCCATTTCCAAACAAAGTATTACTGGTTGTAGTTATATGCAGTTGATATTAGTTATGCTGAATTTTTTTAACTTACTCAAAGTGTTAATCCACCAGGGAGCAGTGTTGAGTTTGACTGGTGCGCGGTGTCCAGCATCAGAGCTCTGAGGGAGATGGGGAAGAAAACAGTGGTGGTCAACCACAACCCCGAGACGGTCAGCACCGACTTCGACGAGTGTGACCGCCTCTATTTTGAGGAGCTGAGCCTGGAACGCATCCTGGACATCACCGAACAGGAGGTTAGGACACACGCAGACCATAACATTTTTAAATTATTTATTTATTTATCAACGGTCCTTTACCCCTTACAGTGTCCTGTCCCGGGAGGCTGGGCCTTTGGGAGAGGGCACTCTAGGTCGCCTTCTCCCAAACAGATCGCCAATCAATCAAAGGGGTTATATCACTGCTGATAATTACTTACATCTGCATGTGTATTGAGTGGAATTTGGTTAAAATATTGCATTGCAATCAATTTAAGACTTCCCAGAGGCAGAGTTGTATTGATCCAATAGAAAGGGATTCGGTGAGCGCAAATCACTGCCAAGGCCAAATGCCCTATATCGCAGTGTTAACAAAAAAAAACTGTAATTTACTGTAGATCTGCATCACAATTTAAGGACTTTCTCTTTGGCCTATGTTTCACCCTTCCACCTGCCTTCATGAACATCGGGCCACTCATTTTTCTGTAATACTGCTAACAGGTATATACCTAAAACATAACCTCATTGTAGGAGGTATTAAACATTAAATAAAAAAAAGAATCCTGTCAATGTGGTCAGATCATTGTGGAAGGGAACAATAGTTAAAGTTAGAGACAATATCAGCCAAAGATTATTACAAATGTACTTGACTGGTACACAGCATGCGCATCACTTTCCTAACTAAATCTTTCTGACGTGGTTTTACTGGTCAAGAGTACGTTTTCTTTTTTTCTTTTTTTTAAGTAGAAACAAACCATTACCAGTATGACCAGGGCCAATTATCCTCCAGAGCCTTAAGGCCCTGACACACCTACCCGATTTTGGTATTCAGAGGCCGTCAGAGTCAGTCGGGCATTCGCAGCTCTACTCAGGTTGGTGTGTCCCGCACCGTCGTCTCTTTACGGTACATTTTCACCGCGGGAGGTGTGAACATTTGTAGAAAGTCGGCCAAAGAAATCACTCTGATTGGCTGTTCAATTTAGCGAATCAGTGCATGAGAAGCGGAAGTGAGGGACCAAAACAAATGATTAAGAAGGCACACACAGACGGCTAATCTTTTTCATTTTCATCTCACCCGGACGCAAGAGTTTCTTTTTTATCATGGCGGCCTGGAATGAAGAAAGTGAAGACCAACTAATCAGCTTGATCCAGAAGAGGCCACCTCTGTTCGCGACCCAGACGCTATTTGTTGTTTGTTTATATTCTTCTTCTCTTGGTGTATAATGCAGTCTGTCTTCCGGTTGTTGCCTCTTTTGAATGACGAATACACACTACCGCTGCCTGTTGCTAAGGACAGTCATTGCCACTGGTCGACTGAAGTCTTTGCGGTGTGTTCGTAGGTGGGCGGCGTAGCCAACGCAGGCGACGTAGCGGACGTAAAAGTCGTGACGCCTTCGGTACGCGTTCTTTGGTCTCAAGTTGGTGTGTAGCGGCATTAAAAGCAGCTGTCCAGCAGATGCAGATAGAAATAAATACAATACAATACATTCCCAGCTCGGAGTGGTATGAAATACACATAACCATTTATTTTTCCAAACCATAATGTGGATTTATATGCATGTATGCAAACTTATTTAGCATGCAGATTTTTCTGCCTTATCTCCAAGCACTGCAAACACTGGGAACACTCCTTATTGGGACACTTGTAATGCCTCTCTAACCCAAGATTTTAAGAGTTTTCTGTAGTAACAGGAGTGTGGGGTTCGTTATGCCTTTTCAATGTTTGCGGACCTCTCCAACACTCACAGTCCCTATGGTTGCTTGCAGAATAGCTGTAAGGGTAAATCAATTCATAGGTTGGAGTTTAAAATCACTGTGAGGCTTTGGCTTCCTTGCAGAAAGTTTATTTTATTTACAGAAATTGAAAAAAAATATCCTCCTGTATACTTTTCTGAAATGTACATTTTGCAGTTTGTAACACAAATTCTGAGGTATTTTATCTGTACGTAGCTAGTATCATGCAGACACTTTTTATACAGTCCCACCATTTTCAAATCAAAATAATGATAACAGAATGATTGTAGTAATACTGTAGTACCTTTTTGATTTGAGTAATACTATACCAACCAAACATTTGACTACCACAAGATACATTGAAACACATTTTTGTTTATGAAGATGTGTTTTCACATACAAGACATGATATATTATTATATGTATAAAAGGATACATTATTCCTGCCCAATGCTCCTCCATTGTGTGCTTGTAGCACGTCTGACCCCAAAGATTGAAAACATGCTCAAGGGCGTGAACAGCAGCCATTTCCCTGATGTTTTCGGTGTACATGTTTGTTGATATCAGTGTGTTTATGTTGTGTTTGTGCTCTAATGTAAATCCAGCTAAAGTCGCTGCGGGATCACAGTGTGATTAAGCGTTTGTTTTTTCAGGGTGATAGCATTACTATCAATCCCTCTCTCACAGCTACAGTCCCCTCTCTCTCACTGTGTGTGTGTGTGTGTGTGTGTGTGTGTGTGTGTGTGTGTGTGTGTGTGTGTGTGTGTGTGTGTGTGTGTGTGTGTGTGTGTGTGTGTGTGTGTGTGTGTGTGTGTGTGTGTGTGTGTGTGTGTGTGTGTGTGTGTGTGTGTGTGTGTGTGTGTGTGTGTGTGTGTGTGTGTGTGTGTGTGTGTGTGTGTGTGTGTGTGTGTGTGTGTGTGTGTGTGTGTGTGTGTGTGTGTGTGTGTGTGTGTGTGTGTGTGTGTGTGTGTGTGTGTGTGTGTGTGTGATAAATACGGCATTAGAGCTTAAAGATAAACCCTGGACAGGAGCAAGCGAGCAGGCCCATGAATAATGAGATACAACCTGGCATTGCCATAGTAACGGCATCCCCTCTGGATCAACTGGACAGGAAAAGCATGCAACAGGCTGTTAATAAAAGGAACACACCTATTGTTCTCCCACACACACATACCATGTATACATCACTTCAGGGGACATTACATTGACTTACATGCATTTCCTGGAGACTTATCCGAACCTTAACCATAACCAACACATGCCTAACCCTTACCCAAAACCTAACCAAGTCTTCACCCTAAAATTGATGGTTCCCATGGACCTCCAAGTCCCCATAAGGGAGGCAAGTCCCCACATGTGACTGTTTAAACAGATGTAGGTCCTCACAAGGATAGTAATGCTAGGTCACACACACACACACACACACACACACACACACACACACACACACACACACCTGTTACTAGTGATAACTGAACTGAAAGTGCACAGCCAAGATCAACTTTTCCTTATGTTTCATTTTATGGCATATGTGTTTTTAGATTTGGAAGATGCCAAAGACTTTACAATTGTATTCTATTATCCTTTCCTTTCTCCTCCCCCTTCTTATTACCTGCTGTTCTCCCCTCACATTCGTCTTCTCTCCCCCCCATCTCCTCTCCAGGGTTGCTCTGGCAGCATCGTGTCAGTCGGGGGCCAGATCCCCAACAACCTGGCCGTCCCGCTGCACCTCAGTGGGGTGAAGATCCTGGGGACAAGCCCCCTGCAGATCGACCGCGCCGAGGAACGCTCCGTCTTCTCCCAGATACTAGATGACCTCGAGGTGGCCCAAGCTCCATGGAGGGCCCTCAGCTCCCTGGTGAGAGGAAACTAATAAATAATGGATAGCGCAGGCGTTTTATTGATTGTGGCACGATGTTTTTTTATCTGTGTTGATGAGTTTGAGTTGTTTGACCGCTCATGTGTTTTTGCAGGCTATCTGTTAGCAAGAGTAATAAAGTAAAAGGATGATTTCCCTGGGTAACAGTGACGGTGTTTGCACCAGAAAAGGATATATACTCAGGGAGCTTTGAGAATGTTAGTTCAGGGAAATTAGGTTTGCTTTTAAAAGACAATCCCTTGTAGGTCATTTTTAATTTATAATTTAGATTCGTGTTAATTGAATGTACTTTGAAAAAGTCTAACATTTGCATAATACACAGAGCCTATCCTTGAGATCACAGTTTTCAGCACATTTTTTATATTTCTTCTGTTCTTGGCCAAATTTCAAAGACATTTTTGATCTTCACGAGACAAACCCTTTTAGATAATATAGGAAACATATTGTATAAAAACATTCTCCTAAATGTTTTGTGATATCAATAACCATTTGAAGTCTTTCCAAATAAATGTGGACAGTTTACTTGCCCAGATATTCGGGCTGAAAAGTAGCTTTTTTTCTAAAATGTATTTTACTGTGTTAACAAAGATGCATGCAACCCAGGCACTTCAACATGCAAGAACAAGTAGCAATGAATAAGGGTATGTCAAAAATATATATTATTGCAGTGACTAAATCCTCAATCACTTTATAGTGCCTTCATTTTCTTCTTGTATTTTCTCCATTTATCAAAGAGTACCTGACATATCTGCGTTTGAGTATCCAAAGGACCAGTTATCTGGTTTTTCCACACATAACTTTAAGTTTAGTTACAACGTCACACCTTTCCCTACAGACAAACGTGTCGCCTTAGTGTTAGAACTTTTTCTAGGAGCATTGAGCCACACCATTTACTGTATGTTTAGCTTTTATTTCTCTGTTTGGCCCTCTCACTTAGCTGGCGGCTACATCAGAACGAGGCGCTGTCAGACCCCTCTGTGGAACATGTGGAGCACTGAAATGTCCACAGCCAACACTGAAATATGTCTCCCCCATTAGCGTTGCTCCTGTATTCAGATACCGCTGAGGAGCGATTAGCCGTCACACACAGTTGTGCTCTTCTCCAGAGCCTACCTACATATTCTATTTCCCATCTTGAAGAAACAGTTTGTTTTTATTGGGCTGGAATAACTCTAGTAGAGCCGTGGGGAAAAGGTTCCTGCGTCTCTGGGAAGCTATTTTGTGTTTGGTAATGGCATCCCACCTGGCGAGGGAACAGTGGGTAATGATAGCGAGGGAGGCTCGACCTGCAGAGAGACGGAGAGGACAGAAAGAGCGATGATGATGATGATGATGATGATGAGGACAAACAGCCTTTTTTCTCTCCGCTACACTCCTTCCACGACGTGTACTCTTTCTTCTCTCATTCCTGTGAACTGAAAGGAAGTAAAGAAAATCAAAAGGGAGATGAATGGAAGCCACTCTTTCTGACTGTTGGAGCACTTATACTCTCCTTTTTGCTCTTTTGATAAGTCTTGTTTTTGGCAGACATTAGACTAAGCCTTTTATTCTTGAAGCCTTTAAAATGTCTGTAGTGTAATTGTAGGGAATGGGTAAAGTGGGCCTTGCTGTATACGAGGGTTTGTTATAGGGCACACCTGTGATATGATATTGATTCTTTGTTTTCTTTCTCAAGTGGCTGTAATTATACAGCGTTCAAACATTATATGACAAAAACACAGAGTTGCATATAGGTTGAAAGACTGGTGATGGATGATAAAGGTGATAATGATGATTGTAGGATTGTTTTTGCCTTACTTATTATTTGTATTATTATCTTGTATTTCTGTTTGCATCGCGTTTCATTCTTATTGTTTATCACTTCCGGCAATGGTCACGTGGGCGTGGTTTATTGGTATTTAGTCACCTGTTGGATGCCGGTTTGGAGGATATGATGTAGGAAGAGGGTGAATGGCGCTCTGATACTTTCTGTTGACCGCCAGGTCTGGAGTTGTATATTGTTTGTTTTCGTTTTATTAAACACCATGGAATATAAATGACTACGGACTCTTACATGGAACGCGTCACAACAAAGAGAACTTTTTAGCCTCTCAGCAGCTAACTCATAGGGAGTTATTGCCGCCACAATGATGATGATGAGGATGATGATGATGATGATGATGATGAAGCTTTCCTGGCCATGGAGCTACCACATTTCTGTCCTCTTTTTAAAAGCCATGTTTACAGTTTTTTTACTAAATGCTTTTGTTTTGTTCGACACAATGCTTTTATGTTTGCTAGAATTGGTTTCCCACTTCTGTCTGTACCTCTGTCAAAGTCGATTTTGAATTAAATGTGTTTACATTTCAAACTTTTTTCAATTGCTTAAGCTTGTTCAATAGTTGTCCTGCATTTAACTCAGTTTTTTTCCACATTTCGCTCCTTTTTTACATCAGTATGTGTCAAAGAGACAATTAGTTTAAAGCCAAGGTTTATATGCCACGTCATCAGAATTCAAATATGCAAATTCTGGAGGGTTTGTAACATCCCGCACATGCTCTATCTCAGTTCATTAGAATTATAAATACATTTCCAACATCTGCTTTGCTGTTCTCTCCCTTCCCAGGAAGATGCCCTTTCCTTCGCTGACCAGGTGGGCTATCCCTGTCTGCTGCGGCCCTCCTATGTTCTCAGGTAACTTTTACACCTAACCATAACCCTTAATCATGAATGTAGTGGCTGACTCAAACAATAACCAATAATACAATACCATTTAATATAAACTGTGAGGGCAGATAACTTTCATATCATTTGTTTTCTATTATTTATTTTTTTAGCCAGTAAGGGGTATTATGAAGTATGAACATAGTACAGTCCTTGTCGGCTGAGGCTTGAAAGAAAAATGTACTTTCTTAAAAACGAATTAACAGACTTATTGCTTACTGAGTAAAATACAATGTTAGTTATAGTGATTCATGAACTTCATTCATTTTATAGCTCGTTAACACTTGCAGTGACACTTTTGCCCAGCAGATGTCATGATGAGACCCATCATCATTCAGCAGAGTTTGGACTTCTTATGGGTTTAAATGCAAGCCTTGATGTTGTTATAAATATGAGTGTCATGCACTAGGTCTCATCAAACTACTGAAAATCAAAGTTATGTAATTCATGAAAGGAAAAATCTAGTCCTCCAGTATTAACGTATCCCACTTGATCTTAAAATAACCACAATTATGCCATTAACAATATAGTTTATTTATATTATAGTTTGTTATAATTTGCAATTTAAATTTCCACCACCTACTGTTTATTAACCTCTGTTGGATATTTTAATGAGGACGACTCCCCTCCCCCTCCCACATCTCTCCTCCTCAGCATACGGTGAACTCCCTCTGATCTTTTCCCCATCCCCAAAGCGTTTTCACTCTTCCCCTTTGACATAGTTGTTAATGGTTTTTGAATGTTCTCTTCAGCCTCGGTACATATGCACAAAAACACACATTTCCTCAGCGAACACTCTCTTCCTTGCCAGATTAAGGCGTCTTTTTTTTAACAGTTAAAAGCATAGACACACACCCACACCAAAACTCACGAAGTTTGAAGAATTTAGCCTTAAAATATATTCACGTCATGTATTATTTGCATCCCAAACTCTTTCATCATTCGAATATACAAGTATATTTTCTTTGACATTCTAACACCGCCAGATTCAGCTGTGTAATGATATGCACAAGCAATCAGTTGAAACTACTTTCTATTGGTGCCAAGCAACTTTTTTAACACACTGTCTAACCATAGCTTCAACATCTGAAAAGTTTCACATTTCTTCACTGTTTACAAGTGCTGAGTGAAATTAAAATGCATAGGTGTTCTGAGGAATTCCTATTGATGTCAAATCAAGCCTGTGTGGGTATGAAATAATAATCCTAAAAATCAAAATGACCTTGCTCACTTTTTGGGGGATTGGAAGATACAATGAAATCAGGATTTGATGGTGAAAATAAAGACTATTGGGCCCATATATATATATATATATATATATATATATATATATATATATATATATATATATATATAACTGTATAACATAATTCTTAAGAGACAAAACAAACCTGTCAAAGTGAAAAAACATTGTTGTTTGAAGACAAAGACAACAAAAAAAATCTCAACACATTAAAGATAAGAAAAACTAAACTAAAAGGGAAAATAAATCCCTTGTGTCTTTTAAAAAATCACTATATATGTCTTACACTGTTTCAAAGAAGAGCCCCATCATGTCTGCTATAAGCCCCTCTTCGCCCCCAAAAGACTCGATGTTACATAGAAGGTTATTCAACCCACAACATGGCCACAGAAAACCTCCGCCTACATAATTCATTCAAGACATTTATAAATAAACGCACACTAACCCTGGTGTTATTGTTATGCTGTGTATGGACCTTTGTTATCCTAGAATATATTGACAAGCATACCTGTTGTTGATATTTTACATGATGATTCAGATTCAGTCCGGCCCTTCTGAATCAATCATTGCCAACATGAATTTGCCGCAATGTAATCTAAAAAAACAAAACATGAATATAATTATGTTGTATCAAGTTTAGCTGTCAAAACACAGAACCAACCAGACATGCATGATCCCTGTTTCCTGACACTTTTACTTCTAATAACATAAAATACAGAATGACTCATCTCTCCTAAAGAGATTATTAATTTGGACAGTCATGCAGAAACGAGGTGGCATCCGAGTTAAAGATTTGCCTGAATATCATTTCATAAGAATCTTCTGTGGCTGGTGCTCAAAGGAAGGGTCAGTAGTATTCATTTTTGGGGGTTGTATATGTCTGCCTCTGACCCACACTCAGCTGAAGAGCAAAGATGTGACCCAAGCCGCTGGCCTTCCTCTGTCATCTTTCTCTCCTCCCCTCATTTTCAAACAGGAGGATAGCCCAGCGAGCAGACTCAAATCAAAAACAACAACAAGCACAACAAAACTAGCCTAAATCTGTTGTCTTTTAATGACTCAGTTCTGAAGTTGTTTTCAAGAGCCTGGAGTGCTTTTCGACCTAAATAGCTGTTCCTCTCTCTCTCTCTCTCTCTCCCCTCTCTCTCTCTCGCTGCTTATTTTTGACTGTTTCCAGACCTCGTTCCCGATGGTAATAGTGATGCAAGGCAGAGATAATGAGTGTTTCGAACGATCATTTGAAGCTTGTATGTTCTCCTGTTAGCTTGCTTCTCTTCCTCTCCTGTGGCCTTTTGTTTTCTCTCCCTCACTCTCTCTTCTCTCTCTCTCTCTCCTTCTCGCGTCTCACCAGCGGTTCGGCGATGAACGTTGTGTACGGAGAGGAGGAGATGAAACGCTTCTTGGAGGAAGCCACTCAGGTGTCCCAGGTGAGATCGGTATTAACTCATATTGCCTCCATAAGTCACAGCTTGGATCTTCATTTTTCACTTGCCTTGTAGTTTATTGCATTAGCTGTGAGGTTGAGTCATCACTCTCTCTGTCACACACACACACACACACACACACACACACACACACACACACACACACACACACACACACACACACACACACACACACACACACACACACACACACACACACACACACACACACACACACACACTCTCTCAGACTCATGTTTTCCTATTGTGTTCTCCCTCTGCTTTCAATTAACTGATGCTACCAGCTGTCATGGCTGTTGGCTAGTATTGTGTGTGTGTGTTCCTCTCTCCGTCACTGAAGCCCTTTGTTGCTTAGGGGCACCTGGCCCCTCCAAGGGCCCCTACCTGGGAATAGAAGCACACACACACACACACACACACACACACACACACACACACACACACACACACACACACACACACACACACACACATGCCTTTATGACCAAATGCTTTTAATGCACCAAAGCAAGAATATAATGGTGATTAAATTTTTTTTTACAAAGTTATATTAATATCATTGTGTCACATTCAACTCTTTCAACATATTCACAATGTGAAGGAAAATGGTTGGCTTATTATAACACGTAAAAGCATATAGTCTGTATACCCGAGTTATCAAAAGTTTTGACAAACAACAAAACAAAAAAACAAAAAAATAATGGGACCCTCTCACCCTGTCATCCACACACACCTCACGCAGGTGAACAGGTGATTATATTCACTTTGAGTGCCACCCTTAACCACGTGACCCAACTGATCCAACACATTATTGACCACAACAAAAATAATATATATATATATATATATATATATATATATATATATATATATATATATATATATATATATACAGTGGGGCAAAAAAGTATTTAGTCAGCCACCAATTGTGCAAGTTCTCCCACTTAAAAAGATGAGAGGCCTGTCATTTTCATCCTTGGTACACTTCAACTATGAGAGACAGAATGGCGGGAAAGAATCGAGGAAATCACATTTGTAGGATTTTTAATGAAATAATTGGTAAATTCCTCTGTAAAATAAGTATTTGGTCACCTACAAAAAAACAAGATTTCTGGCTCTCACAGACCTGTAACTTCTTCTTTAAGAGCCTCCTCTGTCCTCCACTTGTTAACTGTATTAATGGCACCTGTTTGAACTCGTTATCAGTATAAAAGACACCTGTCCACAACCTCAAACAGTCACACTCCAAACTCCACTATGGCCAAGACCAAAGAGCTGTCAAAGGACACCAGAAACAACATTGTAGACCTGCACCAGGCTGGGAAGACTGAATCTGCAATAGGTAAGCAGCTTGGTGTGAAGAAATCAACTGTGGGAGCAATTATTAGAAAATGGAAGACATACAAGACCACTGATAATCTCCCTCGATCTGGGGCTCCACGCCGTGGGGTCAAAATGATCACAAGAACGGTGAGCAAAAATCCCAGAACCACACGGGGGGACCTAGTCAATGACCTGCAGAGAGCTGGGACCAAAGTAACAAAGGCTTCCATCAGTAACACACTACGCCGCCAGGGACTCAAATCCTGCAGTGCCAGACGTGTCCCCCTGCTTAAGCCAGTACATGTCCAGGTCCGTCTGAAGTTTGCTAGAGAGCATTTAGATGATCCAGAAGAGGATTGGGAGAATGTCATATGGTCAGATGAAACCAAAATAGAACTTTTTGGTAAAAACTCAACTAGACGTGTTTGGAGGAGAAAGAATGCTGAGTTGCATCCAAAGAACACCATACCTACTGTGAAACATTGGGGTGGAAACATCATGCTTTGGGGCTGTTTTTCTGCAAAGGGACCAGGACGACTGATCCGTGTAAAGGAAAGAATGAATGGGGCCATGTATCGTGAGATTTTGAGTGACAACCTCCTTCCATCAGCAAGGGCATTGAAGATGAAACGTGGCTGGGTCTTTCAGCATGACAATGATCCCAAACACACCGCCCGGGCAACGAAGGAGTGGCTTCGTAAGAAGCATTTCAAGGTGCTGGAGTGGCCTAGCCAGTCTCCAGATCTCAACCCCATAGAAAATCTTTGGAGGGAGTTAAAGTCTTTGTTGCCCAGCGACAGCACCAAAACATCACTGCTCTAGAGGAGATCTGCATGGAGGAATGGGCCAAAATACCAGCAACAGTGTGTGAAAACCTTGTGAAGACTTACAGAAAACGTTTGACCTCTATCATTGCCAACAAAGGCTATATAACAAAGTATTGAGATCAACTTTTGTTATTGACCAAATACTTATTTTCCACCATAATTTACAAATAAATCTTTAAAAATCAGACAATGTGATTTTCTGGATTTTTTTCTTCTCATTTTGTCTCTCATAGTTGAGGTATAACTAGGATGAAAATTACAGGCCTCTCTGATCTTTTTAAGTGGGAGAACTTGCACAATTGGTGGCTGACTAAATACTTTTTTGCCCACTGTGTATATATATATATATATATATATATATATATATATATATATATGTAAAAAGACCAATACCAATACCAAAGTATAACAAATCAAAAATCGTATTAAATTAAACAATTTGGTTTTGGTTGTGTACTCCAGCACATCGGACCCAATGGGAATAAATGACCATCAAGTGAAGCTGATGCCTTTGGGCTTTCATTTAAGGCTGCTAATGTCCACGTCAGATTTGGCCATTTTAATACAAACTTGTAATTGAAGGGCATCAAATATAATTTTCTCAAATTGATATACAGTAGCTGTCATAATTAAAAATGTGTGTATCATCTCTCGCAGCAAATTAAATTAGTTTGAAATATATGACCCATTGAAATAAGAAAGCTTTCGTTAAGGTATTTCTTCTTCAAACAATTATTTTACCAATGGTTCAAAGCAAGGAATTGTATGGATTGGGGTCAGGTAACAATAATTTAATGATGGAATGCTAAAAAGAACCCCTCATTGATTGCTTCAGCTGAGCAACGCATACTTGTTCCTGTATTCATGCAAAAAGCTTCTAATAAAAGTTTACTTTACTTTTTCAAGAGTTATTTTTCCTCTTCATTCATTGATCACTAACCATCTTGTTGTCTTTCCTCTAGGAGCATCCAGTGGTCATCACCAAATTCATCTGTGGTGCCAGGGAGGTGGAGATGGACGCTGTGGCCAGGGACGGCAAGGTAACGCTTTGCTGTAGGATCTGTGTCGCCATAGGAGCTTTTGCCTGATTCTGCTTATTGGAGTGGTGCCATCCCATTCATGCAAGATGCTGTGCTAATGCAGGTTAAATATACAACATGCCCCAGACATATCATTATTGTCTGCCTGCAATAATTACTCCTGGCATCAAAAGATACGTATATAGGCGTGTGGTTTTATTTAGAATATGCTTGTTGGGAGAGTCTGCATCTTCTTTGTAAGTTAACATAATGCAAAGTGTAACGGCGTGGAAAACAACCTTATTTGTGGTCTGCTTTGATTCATATTGACACCGTGTTTAACCAAATTTTCGTTAACAACAGTATTGTTATTCATCTGTAGCCTTGCATTATTCAGTGCTCCATTATTTTTCAGTTTAAATGGAGAGGTATTGAGCCCAGAAGATGAATAAAGTGGAAGTAATTTAATTTATCTTCAGTGAAAAGACATTACAGCACAGACAGATAGGATTAGGAGAATGGAATACACTAAAAACAAAATGCTGGATAGTGGTGATACTCAATTAATTTTTCTTTTTAGATTAGATCAGTTTAAAGCATTTTGAAATGATTCTTGTTCAACAAACTGGTTTTATCTGATTGACATGCATCACAGGTTTGTCATTTTCTTTGTGTTTTTGCTCAAAGTATTATTCTGCTCTGCTCTAAACATGTACATATGCTACAATGTAGTTTCAGAATCATTAGAATATAAAAAAAATCAACATTGGGAACAGTCTTTTAAATTTCGTAACATTTGGAAATTGGTACATATATATATTTTTTTTATTTGATTTTTATTTATATCAGAAATCGCATTGAGACACAGGTCTCATTCTCAACAGATAGATGTTAGTATAGTTGAATATACTATACCATACTATCCATAGTATGTCCAACATTGGATGAGGAAGGAAGTGTCAAGAAGCTGGTTTTCAAACTCATCTGCGGATAGTGTTACGTTCTTCAGCCCTAAACTTTAACACATACATGTTTGAGCATGAATGTCTGAGTATGCACCTCTTACACATGTGTGATGTTGAAACGTGAGAACAAAAACTGAAAGGACACTTTTCAGTAGTATGAGAATTATTTTTGGCCAATGAGGGAGTAGGAGTGGGTGCATATTAGGCAGTTTTTAAAAGGTAACTGACTTTTTGTGTGAAACTTATATCGAACAAAGGTTATGACTTAAAGCACTGTATTTGTATACGTCTCATGTCTGGAGGCGATCCTCATTATTCTGCAGCTTACTAAATACTCAAGTTATTTATAAATATGCAAACATGCTGTTTCTCTTATTCTGCCTGAAGTCTGAAAGACAGGCAGAAATGTATCTAGGAAGGATATAGAAAACTGAAAGGGCCAAATAAGATTTGAACACGACACATGGATCCTCACATTCAGATGTATTATATTCAACAAAGTTTCAGTCCCTTCACAGTGAGTCAGTATTGGAAACTTCTACAACTGTATAATTGTTAGCATTATTAGTTCCATTAGGCGACAGAACCACCTAGGCCCTGAACGCCCCGTCTGTTTTTTCTATTGTCTGGGCTGTGGGAGTCATTTCAAGGGTGTCATTTGGAACGTGGGCAATCCAGTTGTATGGTGGATTTTCTCTCTCTACATTCCCTGAATGCTGCCCCCTTTCTTTATCTTCAGTATCACATTAACAAGCTGTCCATTCATTGAATACCAAACAGGCCTCATTATTCCCGGCCAGACTATGTGTGACTGTAAGTGTGTGTTCGAGTATGTGTGGGAGAGTGGAAAAGTCTGAGATAATACGTATTAATTACAAGGTCTATCTGAAGAGGGCTAATGAATGCTGTGGTTAGCAGCAGTTTAAATGAGCTAATGACACGGCAGCTCATTCTCACACACACACACACACACACACACACACACACACACACACACACACACACACACACACACACACACACACACACACACATATATACATACTCTAACACACACACGGTGATACAAATCTTCTTTCCTGTAGGTGAAATGTTAAATTATCTTTCACTCTGCATATCTGCGTACATTGTTTCTGAAGTAGTCCATTAACAAATGAGCTCATCTGACTTGAATTAATTTATTAATTTCCTCAAAGTCATAACTCAACACTGGCTGTTTTTGAACTGGCTTACAATATGTTGACACAGCATTTCCGTAAACTAGTTTGCATTGTGACATTCTGTAGGGATAAACACATCAAGCCTGGAAGCCATCTGCCTCTTAAGTCTGAAAAACATTCTCATTAGATAACAGACCACGCTGTTCAAAAGTTGGCTAGCCTCGAGTAGGGATTGCTGTTGATCTGCATGCAAATGCTTTAAGTGTGTCATAGCTGCGTGTCTGTGACTGCATCCAGGTTCTGGTCCATGCCATAACAGAGCATGTGGAGGATGCGGGGGTGCACTCAGGAGATGCTACTCTGATGCTACCAACTCAGACTGTTAGCCAGGGGGCACTAGAAAAGGTAAAGTCCCTCTTAGTATCCACATTCAAACTGTATAAATCATACCATTATTTTTCAATGACCATATTGATATTCGTTTGGAAACCAGCAGTTTCACTCATATGCTGTGTGCATTAAAAAGACTATCTACACGATTGTAGGTATTAATGGGAGAAAAAGCTCAATTTAGCGTCATTAATATTGTGTTTGTGTGTGTTATTTCTTCATTGCTCTCAGGTTAAGTTTGCTACCCAGAAAATTGCGCAAGCATTTGAAATTTCGGGCCCCTTCAACACTCAGTTTCTGGTGAAAGGCAATGATGTCATGGTAGGTTATATTTCTCGGATGTATGACTGAATGATAGATCGACATTTTCACACTTGGTTGCAGCGAATGCAATTTACTCACTTACTCAAATCACCTTGTGCTTCAAATTATTTGCAAAGTTGGATGGATTTAATGATTAATGGCGTTGCATTCAGTTTTGATGCTCTAGCTACAGCACACATACACAGGAAATGTGCAAGTATATAAGCTGGCTCTTTTTCCAGTATGTTTGTATTTGACATATCTGCCTTGAGTGTTTGTTTTTTTAAAGCCCTAGCCGATGTGTTTCTTTGCATGGGTGTCTTTTTGAATTGACAGTGTTTGTTTTGTACCTTTTTTAGGTGATAGAGTGTAATCTGCGGGCGTCGCGCTCTTTCCCTTTTGTATCAAAAACAATCGGCGTGGACTTTATCAATGTGGCAACCAAAGTGATGGTGGGAGAGCCTTTAGATGAGGCCAGCTTGCCCTCGCTGGAGAGACCCATCATCCCCCTAGACTATGTTGGCATCAAGGTGAGTAGGGAAACTGAAATAACTGTTGCAATCTGGGAACTGGCTGTTTTTTTCTCTTGTCAAACTACGGTACTCTCTCTGCTACATTTATCACCCAGAAGTAAGAGGGAATCAACACTATTTGAAAGAGGGCAGAACAGTTACTATCAGGATAAGCTTATGTGTCTGTCTTAAGGTAAAAACAATTGCTTCAGGCTGCAAGAATGGACATGGAGCATTAAGGTAACCGCCATTTTTAGGTAGTTTTGTACTTGCTTTTTGATACAGCACCTTTTGCACCTCACCAAACATAAGGATTCTGAACTCTGGGAAAACAGCCTCATGTCCAAAAAGAACAGGCCAAAGTGTAACTCTAAAACATACGTAGAATATAAGATTCAAAATAAACCACTGTGCATTTAGACACAAGCATAAGCCTAGCAGTATACTGTTCTTGAACATTAACATACTTTCAGATCAAAGGTCAAAAGTAGATGCAAGATACATTGCAAACATTTCCCATTGCTGCCTAGCCTTGTCTTAAACAAGTCTTGAATGAAGAAAGTAACACTTTATCGCTCCAGGGAATGGTTCATAGTTTGGATAATGGTCCAACAGGGTTTACAGAAAAAAACCTCCTTTAACAATTATATTCAAAGGTAATGACTACCTGTTGCATAAAAGCAACTTTTAAATGTTTCTCTTCAAGTCTTGAGAACCATGTCTGTGAAGTTCATACAGCCTGTTCCTATTTAAAGATCCACCTACATGTATGATGTCACAATAGATACTTCAGGTTGTGCTAGTACAGCTTCCACTGGATCGCATAACAAAGACGGCAATTACTGCTCCATCTCCTTGCCTGGCATGATGGCGGGAGGGTAGTAGGTGCTTTCTCATAGCGGCTGGGAGGCTTACTTTTTAGATTGGGTACGAGAGAGTTAACGTGTCGCCAGCTGTTCCAAAGTAATTTCTCCCTCTAATTACAACAGAGCTGCTCTAACAATGGCTGTAGTTTGGAGCCATTCAAGCAGGTATAATCCCCCACTCTTCCCCACCACCTAAAGTTTTCAATTTCTAGTCTGCACAGTGGTGAGGAATGTTAATCGGAGCTCTGAATACTCCTGGTGACAGGCTTAAAAGACTTCCACAGTTAACTTAGAGTCTATGATACAGAGTCCATACTCCCTGACTGATACGGGCCTTCCTGGAAACCCCACCAAAAGACACGACAATTGTTTAACCAAGAAGTGATAGTTTATTTCTTCCCGTTAACACCTTACTACTGCCTCAACATCAAGCCCCCCCGTAAACACACAGGGACCTCTGAAACCATTATCTAGCCTTTGTAGCCTGAAGTGAGCGTCATCAAGACATACTCGTTCAGCCTTCATCCCCAATCCTCACTATATCAGAACAAGTCTTTGCCATCCAGAGAGACTGTCTTCATTTATCTGTCTCATCCTTAATCTGTAGCTCTTGCTGTCTCTCTTCTCTCTCTGACAGTTCCCCATTTGAGGCCATGTTGTTTTCTGTTCACTAACAAGTCCCCATTGTGTGATTTCTGTCTATGTACAAACTCACTGGAACAATAACATATCTGTATTTATTATACTGAGAGAGGGAGAGGACCATTAAAACAGCTTTGGTGAAGGAGGAAGCGTCAGTTCCCAGTGTATATTTATTCAGCGATAAAAAAACAACTTCCAATTGTTGCTTGTTTGTCCCCTTGACCATGGCATGTTGGACATTATGGGGACTTCTGAGACACATTCTCGTGAGCCCAATTACCTGAGAAGAAGATCCATCTTTTGCCATCAAGTCTTTTCTTGAACAAAATCCTGTTGGGAGAGAAATGTTTGCTAGTTAATGTGTTCATTCAATTATTGTAATGGTTAATGCATATCTCCTCATCAACAAGTTAAGTTTACTTGCTGATCAGTATCAATATTACCATATCTCACAAAGCATTCCCAGCACAATTTCTCCCAAAACGTTCTGCCACATAGGTGTGTGAAATATTGATAAATATTGCTCACTGAGATGTGTGCTTTGACTTTTAGTTGCAATCTATCATACAGTTCTACAAAACGTGCTATAATGCCCCTCTTCTCCATAGAAAATACATGGCAACATTTGACAGAATAACTTTATTCTACTTTTAAATTGATTTTCTTTATTATTCTTAATCCATTTTGACATTTTAAGCTTTTTGAGGTATTTGTTAAAGGTTTATTTTTTTGTCTGAGACAATTCGATTTTAAATGCCATTTTCTTAATGTCTTTCATTTTTTGTAAAGCACTTTGAATTGCCTTGTGTTGAAAGGTGCTATCTAAACTTGCCATGCCTTGCCTTGCATTGAGACATTCTTTTCATTTTTTTTACAAAATGGAAACATTAAAACACTAGAGTTACAACTACTACGAATTCTAACGCTAGAATCATTACTACTTCTTTGAAACACCATAGCAACCAATTATAAACATCATAGCAACAACACTCAACATTAGCACAACTTATGCTAATTCTACCACCCTAAGTAACCCAGTACCCACTTTCGACATCCCGACAATGCCAAAAGATCTGATCTTAAGCCCCCTAGCCCTTATGTATCAGAATCCGAATAAGAAGCAGTAACCAAGCCTAATAGAGCTTTGTATTGTTGCTGAACAAATTGATTCACACATACAATTCACAAGGCTACGAATAGGTTCAACCGATTAGATTGGGAACAATACAGTTACCGTAGGCTACCAGTACTGCTTGGATATAAAATAGATTCTTAGTGAGCAAATGTTGTTTGGAACTGTCAAACCTGGTGCATCATTAGAGAATTGAACCCTCAAAAGTTACATTAATGTATTGTGTATATAGATTAAGGGCACATACTACTTGGACCCCATTCTATACTCCCTAGTCTAGCAATGCACACAAGAGTTATTATAGTAATTGTGAAGTAGGTATGGTAGTAACCTATGCCCTTAAATGAAGTCCAGGAAAACTATAGCAACCACCTTTCAATATCATTTATCTCGTAATTTGACTGTAACCACCCAACTATGTCTTAGTGAGGAACAACGAAAGCCCTACCAAACATATGTAAAAAGTATCTGTATCAGTACTAGATCCGTAAAAAAAGATGTGGAAATCGTCATTGAAAACAAGTTTTAAACTAGCTGTTCATTTTGATTCAGCTGCGGAGATAAAGACATTTACACAGGAGTCACTTCCGCCTCTAACAAGGCCCATAGCCAGCGACAATGTTATGTGGAAATGTCTTACTTCATTCACTCCCTTCTGTGTAGCTCAGCTGGTACCCCAAGATAATATTGTTCATGTTGTGGAGCCTCTCAGGAGTGGGCGGTTGGGGTGGGATAGCGAGATGGGGAAATGGTGTGTGTGTGTGTTGGGATGTTGTGGTTACATAGCCTTGGTTATTGTGTGAAAGCCGCACACACTCATTCTGTCCCAGAGACACACCATTGCAATTGAACAACAAACCATTATAACGGAGACTCCCGAGGTTTACATAATTATATTTATGGAGGCTTGTGTAAAGTTTCTCATTTCCAGACCATTTATATCTCCATGGTGTTAGTGATGCCATTTTTCTAACAGCTCTTGTTTATATTTCCATATCTTGCTTCATAGTTTTAAGTGTTTGCTGCAGTTTTGGTTTTAAAGTGGGGATAGTGGATAAAATAGGGATCCACTTTTTATTTGAATTATGCACAATACAACTATTCTGGATTTACAGATACCCACCAGCACAGTCTTTGTGGTACTTATGTGCTGCTTTTCACAAAATCCACTATTTATTTTACTTTCTTCTTTCATAGCACTATTAGAAGTTGCCCCTCTCTGTATGTGTTCCCCTTTCGCCATTTCATTTTCTTTCTTGATCACATTCCGCCATATTATCTATGCATACTTCTCCATCTTTCTCTGACTCTTTGAACAAAGCCACGATAAGCGATGCAGGTTCCCCGTCTGCATTCTCTTCTCTTGGTCCCTTCTTACATTAGTATGCTAACATTACGTTCAGCTGATTAGATAGCCTGCTTCAAGGATGAATCCCCCCCTAGTGGCCCTGCCCCTACGTGTGTGTCTGTGCTTCTCCACGAACCACACAACACCGCACCACCTCTCTGTCTTTTCAAGGTAACGGGGGTTGTCTGCTTTAAAATATATGAATGGCTTCTCACAACACTTAATTTGTATTTAATAAAATGAGGACAAAGCTTCGGTCTTCTGCCCTTGTTCCTACCGTTCCTTTCAATCTTTCTCTCCTCTCTTTAAAATAAACAAAACAATATTTTATCTTTTCTTCTCACCCATTTAATTTGATTGTATATCCGACATTCCATTATTTGAATCTCAATTAAATGGTCACGTTTATTTCTCCTGTCTTAATTGAAAGAAAATGTTGTTCCTTCCTTATACAGTATGTCATCCCTTCTTCTCTCAAGTTCTCTCCATTACTATCTCCTCTAACGTCATTTAATTGTTCTGGCCTTACTGGTATCTACTTCTCCACACCTCTCCCTCTTTTCTATTATCTGCCCCTTATATATCAGTGTTTAAGTGGAAATAGTGGATTGCATTAGCAAAATGAAATAACACGTAGTATTGTGGGAAAGCACCCTTTTTCTTAGTTTGTATAAATAGTTTGTATTGATCATTAAACAGTAATTGCCACTTGACCTGCTCCTCTTTAAGGGAAGCTGGAAGCTTTGTCTGTCCTCTAGGTGGCAGCAGTGTCATGAAGTCCCTGAAACCTTTCCAATGGACTGGAACCATTTAAGTGTGAAATTATTCTCCATTGATTGCCACTTTTTTTTGCAGTAGTTTATAATGGCTCCACTGTTGTTGGTACACAGACGTGTTTCATGGTTAATCAACAGGATTTCTTGTAAAAACAAAAATGATGGCCAATTGTTAACGGTCATGAGAACTGACTCAAATGGCTTTGTGCCTTGTAGCAACTACTACAGCTGAACACGGATTTTCAAAAGTAATTATGTAGTTGGCTCATTACCATCTCAAGAGGTAATGTTATTTTATTCAAGCATGTTGAAATAAATCCACTCTTCCCTTTTCTCACCAGGCACCCATGTTCTCCTGGCCGCGGCTGAGGGAGGCAGACCCAGTGCTTCGCTGTGAGATGGCCTCCACTGGAGAAGTAAGACCCTCAGTCACACAACAACATATTTTGGTTCATTAATGTGAAGTGTACTTTTCTTTATCGGAAATGGGTGATTCAGTGTTAGCAGTTACTCATGTGTGATTTGTTGCAGGTTGCTTGTTTTGGATCAAACATTTATTCAGCCTTCCTGAAGGCTATGCTCTCAACAGGATTCAAGCTTCCGCAGAAGGGCATCCTGCTTGGGATTCAGGTAAGACTACAGCCATCTGGAGGTCCACTTGCCTCCTGTTGGTGTTTCCTTTTGGTGCCTCCTGCCCGCAAGACAGCAAATACACAGGGCCATCAGAACAGGTGGTATACATCTTTCAGGCTATCAGCCTCTTAGTGTGCCAGCCCGACACTTCTCAGTTTGTTTGACGCAAATCATAACTTGATTCTTGTAACGCTAGCAACCCTCATGATGTGAGAGACATTGAGTAAATGACTCAGAGAGGTTACCTATTAGTAAGACTTGATCAAAACTTCCCAAAACAACCCTAAAACAAAAACATGTTTTGGAGGGACATTGTCTAAAAGCAACGGATAGTCAGCCATTTTGAATTCAGTGGGATTTTTGGCCGTATTGTGCTCATTTTCAGGCTCAGTACCAACTATTTTGTCTTCGTAAGAGCTTGAGGATTAGTAAGTAGAACAGGGAAGACGAAGGATACGAAGATTAATCCTGATGCTTTTATACCCAAAAGATTAAGAGGAACTACAAAAACGTAAAAGTCAAAGTATTTAAACTATAATCTTTCTTAAACAAAATCCAAAGTTGGAGAATAACTGCTCACAAAAAATGACAGGTTAAGTTCTGCACAAAAACTATTTTCTCATCAACCAAGCGCTCTGTCCAAAATCTTTAATGGACATTGCTCGATAAAGTTGCTGTAAAAACATCTCTCAATCCTTTACAAATCCTTAGCTGTAGAACACAAACTGTGAGCGTGAGCACTGTACTTTTTTTAATGACACTATCTTACATGAGTTTTGGTAATTACGTTTTGCTTCCACCCTTGGTTGCCAAACTGGAAGTTTGAGTAATGCAGCGTCAACAAAGCACTCACAACACTCGCTGTATAATTGGTGCTCTTGGGGAACAGGTCCACTTCAAGGCAAGTACCTGGGGTTAGATATGCACCGTAACGAGGCTGACAAGCAGCAACACTTCCAGCAGACGGATCGAGAACAAACAGCAACATAGATGTGATTTACCAGTGGTTTTGAGAAAGTTTGTGGTAGGAGGGTTAAAACGTTTTTTGGCGGTCTATTGAAAAAGACTGTGGCCTTCAGATTAAGGGCGGTTCATTTTACCGTTCGAAAAAGTGATGATCAAATGTTGTATTTGGATGGGGTTAGTGGCTGTTATATTACCAATAAATTAGATGCCAACGTGAAATAGTTCCCACATAGTTAGGAACCCTCAGAGAAATATTATCCGACTAGCCCTCACATCAACAGGCTTTTTTGTTGTTGTCTTCCAGCCCATTGTTTTGGTTCAGTCTCACTACTCTCAACAACCTCAATTCCACCAGCAGAAAGCTGTTTTAAAAAAAACAACCTCAAAACCAACTGAACGATACCTGCGCTGGGACAAAGTGCAGAGTTTAGTTAGCAACTTGCCAGGGCACATGGTGGAGCATTTAGCAGCAGAAGAGCCGGATATCTATCCAGGAGATTGTGTAAAGCTTATATTAGATTTCAACCTGTAGGTAGCCTGACTCAAAATGAATGCTATTGTTGAAAATAAACAAATGTTGCTGACAACGTTACCATATGAACTAGTTATAACAAGTCAGCTTTGTTTTTTGCTGGCTTTTTTCTGCGGTGTTAGCTCAGGTTAGCAGTTAGCACAACATATCTGTTCATGTAGGCTTTTTCATATTGATGGCTCGTAGCACACACTTCTTACAGACATCATTCACATGGATAGTAGTAAAAAAAATGCTACTGCAGGAAGTGAAAGTCACACCATTTTAAGTTAAAGTTATTACACATCAACCTTAGAAAATAGTCATGGGGAATGAAACTACATTGTCTTTGTCTTTCATACTCTCCAATCCTCACTGTTTGCCTTTTTTGTACCAGTACAGGCAGTCTGTCAAAATTGCAAGCTAAATTAGAAACTGGTATATCATGGAAACTCGGTAATGTAGGCCGCAGAATCTTCAAAGAATATCAAATCATATTACAATGCTTTTGTGAGACGGCTGTAATTGTAGCAAGCTTATGGTTTATTAAACTGAAGGGCATCGAGCGTAAACACTTGCAAATAAACAGCAACAACTCACACAAGAGTTCTCAGCACTTTGAAATGTTCTTGATGGAATACATTAGGTGGGTACTTAGAAGCTGATGTCCAACATAAATACATTTCTACATGATTTGTTTATTTTTCTTTTACATCCTGTGATAACGGTAATGTATCAAACTGGAATTATGGTTATAATGATTTTATTTGTAAAACTGCAGTCTTCGTTTTTGAAAGCTGCAACTATAAATATCTAGGTCCAAGTTGTTATCACCACAGCAAAAAAAGAAATAATGCTTCAATAACATTGCCATCTTTAAGATTAAAAGAACATAAACAAACTTGATTGTCCTAACAAACTCCATAAACTATAGCTAGCACGTAATACTGTTTTTTGAAGCAAATGCTAAAACTCTATTTTGTATTGTATTATACAGTACATAAAACATTAACACTTGGAGGCATTATGAAGAAGTGTGCAATAGGTGTTCCAATCATTTAGGAAACAGTCTGTTTGTTGTGAGGGTGAACACATCTGAGGCCTGTACGACGAACCTGGATATGTTTGAGTTAGCCGGTTAGCCTAATCCAAAACATACGCGCTCTCGCTAAGCGGTCCTAAGACGCGGGTTATCAAGTGGATCGCTCAAGCCAGCCGTGTCCTATCTAGTTAGGTGCGCGTTCACATGAAAGGGGTGGTATTTGGAGCATTCGACCAATCACAAACATGGACAAGCGTAACTCACTATAATATTAGACAAAATATGAAGAAGTTAAACTTTAAATATCCATGACTTAAACACTTTATCCAGGATCAAAGCCACATAGCTGCACCTGCAAGGTGAATACAGCTGGTGACAGAAAAAGTGTTTGAATGCGTACATTAACAGGTTTATGATATCACTGCCCCGTCTAAGACACGAGTGGATCTGACTTTAATTACATTTGTCTCTAGTGTTTCGTCAACTTAATGTGTTGCTTAAAATAATACTTCTGCATACAGTATGTGACACTGAGTGTTGCACGGCCAGATACGGCTCAGCTGACTCAGATAAAGAAATATATGATACATTATGATGTGATATGAATGATAATGGGACACATCGACGTCTGCACTCAGTGTCGCAGACTGTACGTAATGTTACTCTGATCCAGTTACTTATGTTGTGGCAGATTTTTAATTAAGCTTTCTTAACGCTAATGTTGTAATGGGAGGTGATATTCTATTAATGTTCACGTTCACACAGTCGGTGATTTTTCACGGCCGTCTTTTCTGCAACGGCAGATTAAACTGTATTTCCCTTCTCCTGTAATATGACTTGATTGCTTTAAACTCCGCACACTGAGCTCCGATTGGTCAGCAGGCGGTGCTTTCACTGACTTGATCTCTTAGCCTGGAACATATCCTGCTTCGGAGCACAGACTACAGTAGGTTCCAGGATAAGTCACCATGGAGATCTAGCCCGCTAAAAAGTGAACTAGCTTCGTAGTACCGGAAATCCCAGAAGTTATTTTGCTAAACAAAAATCCTGCTTCGTAGTATACCCCCCTGGTTAGCCGCTCAACATAAGTTACCATGGAGATCTAGCCCGCTAAAAAGAGAACCAGCGTCGTAGGACCGGAAACTCCGAGTTTTCCCTGAAGTTAGCCCGCTAAGCGAAGATCCGGCTTCGTAGTACAGGCCTCAGATAACTTTAGGCTGATTGTGACCAAAAGAGAGACTGCAAAACCATCACATCAGAGTGAAAGAGAGAAAATAGCCTCCCTTAAAAAGCTGCTCCATAGCACTCCACATCACTTATACTCTCTACTAAATATACAGGATGTACTGCAATCCATCTTTTGCCCTTCAATGACTGTCATCACGTTGTGTATCATAAAGTACCATACTCTAATATATTATCAAATGTAACATCATGATAGGAAACAGTGAGATTATTGTACAGGAAAACTACAGATTTGAGCAAGAACGTCAAACATCAACTGCACCTGATGGACTTTTTCTACTACAACTACTTTGGATCTTCTTTAATGAATAAAGAAATCAACATGAACACTTATGTATCTGTATTTATAATGCTAATAATTTTGTTTCTTCATTTCTGATTTCCTCCCATCCAGTATTCGTTCCGACCTAATTTCCTGGCTACAGCGCACCAGTTGAAAGAATATGGATTCAAGGCGAGTATTGAAAGCTTGAAATCACTCAAAGAGACCTGTCGTTGAACATCAGACATATTATCAACAAGTGTTACAAATCCAGGAGGATATTAAGCTTTGTATGTTTCTCTATATGTTTTAACGTTGCCTTATTTCTGTCCTCTAGCTCTATGCGACTGAAGCTACCGCCGCCTGGCTGTGTGCCAACGATGTGCCGGCCAAGCCCGTCGCCTGGCCCTCTGAGGAGGGAGGAGACAAAAGTTTGCCCAGTATTAAGAGGTTGGGAAATCATTCTTTTGACATATTCAACCAAACATGGTAAACAAAGCCAGCTAATGTTAAACTGTGAGGCTGAATTAGGCCTCTGGTTTCCTGAGGCAGCAGTTAAGTAATACATCAATTGTGGTTCCATTTAAACTAGGCATATCTAATATCTAATGAGATCCTGCCTTTAGATCAAAGGGCATAGCTTTATTAATTATCTTTGTGATATGCTGATAAGATCAAAGAAGATGTAGCAGACTTAGAAGTCCACATTTGTTGCATTAGCCAGCATTAGGGCTTGAAATAGTAAGGATGAGGAAATCTGGACAGGTCAATGTCAAAGGGGAAAGAAAATGAAAGGGGCTAACGCACAATATGGTTGAACTTTTCCTATGGCCGTCAAAAATGAAACCAGAAATATAACGTGTATATTTTTAAGGTAGATGTAATTGATATTTTAATTTACCTCAAAGAGAAGCTGGCTGCATCTCTTCCATGTATACCAGTTTTCGAAGACTCAAGCAACATAGGATAAGTGTAGCACGCTGTTTTACTGCATTTCTAAGGCAATGATTCCATAAACAAGTCATGATTATGCTACAATAAAGCCATCTGGAGCTTATGTTTGGAGGAGAGCAGGTAAAGAAGAGCACGTCATGTAAAGAGGATCAACAGACCCAGAACAAACCCACAGGTACACACTGCGGATGGCCAGCAGGCATCAGCTGTGCGGCGCTGCAGAGAGGCTCTTTAAAGAGAAGAACATGACCTTTCTTGTAACGGCTCTCCATCCTCCATATTTTCTTTTGGAATCCGGTCCTAATTCAATGCTGTCTGTCAAAGTCCTTCATATGAATGTGAGAGTGTGTTTGAGGGAAAAACAGAAACACATAGATATGCTATAAGCTTTTATTTAAGAGGTACACTTAATTAATTCAAACACTTCTACAGCTGGTAGTAGTATTAGAAAATCATTTATTTATGCAACGGCTTAATATTATTTTTGACAACAAAAAAAAAGTCTTATAAACAGGCAATCTTCTAATGAACTAAACCCTGTTTTTACCCTATAAAGAAACCTCAATCATTCAAGGAACTGGATTTCTTCTAATCCTTTAAATGACTTTGTTATGACAGAGTAACCAACTGCCCTACTGGCCTAAGAAAGAGACCGAGGCCGTAAAATATCTCGGTCCATTTTGCTTGCCATATATTGAGATGATTTAATTAAAAATGTTGACTTTCGCTTTTGGTGAGATTAGGACCTTCCTGGCCAAAGTCTGCTCTACCAGATTTAGAACGACCCCTTCAATACTCTTGTTTTAGCGAGAATCATTAGCACTTTTTTTTGTTGTTGCGTTGACTGCAAAACCAAATTGATGGGCTTAGCTGCAGTTATGGGTTGATTCTTAAGTGGGATCAAAAATACAAATAACTATAACCACAGGAAACCACTTGATTCACTTATATACTGTAAACACAAAAATAGCATATTTATTTATTGATGATGTTATATCTGACACTGTTTGTTTTTACAGTCTCATCAGCGAGGGTCTTATTGATCTGGTGGTCAACCTGCCCAACAACAACACTCGCCTCGTGAAGGACAACTTTGTCATCCGCAGAATGGCCATCGACCACGGTGTCCCGCTCATCACCAATTATCAGGTCGGTAAATGTCCCGCTCAAGGTGACCAGGGAAAACATACATTTGCATCCATACTGTACGTCTGTCCCGTCACTCAATAGGGTTCAACGTATTGTTTGTTTCTGTGTGTTTAAGGTGGCGAAGCTGTTCGCAGAGTCCATCCGTTATGCGGGCCAGCTGGACAGCAACAGCCTCTTCCACTACCGGCAGAAAGAAAGCCAACAGAGAGTGGCTAACAAGCTAGGCTAACTCTTCCTTCTATTCCCGTTGGTTTGTAAAACAGAAGTCTTGTTGAGGAGCAGATGCTCATGAACCTGTTTCTTTAATTCCTTCTCTTTTACCATCCGATGGTAGCAAGAAAGAGTAGGTTTGGTTTTTTCCTTCCCATCAACGATTGAGTTTACTAATGCTTTACAGGTCAGTTCTTCATTATAAACAAAGACTTCCTGGTTGCAAGGTTGTGAACTATCTTGTTGTGTCTCTATCCTCATGCAGGATACTTATTTATATTAATAACTTCTAACAGTAATTCAAATATGGTATTGTAAATATGAATAAACTGTTAAAAGGGACCAGATGCTCTGCAGATCTTCCCAGGCGGTCAGAGTTCGACATCATTTAACTTACTGAACTAAAAGGGAAAAAAAGAGAGGAGGATTAGCTCCCTGCTAAGACATCACAGCCTGACAATCTTATGTATGATAAGTGAGCTTTAAAGCATTGAAGAATTCATTATTATTGATCAAACATAACCCCTGAACTATTATTCAATCGTACCGGGGACCGTATTGACATTCCTTTTTTTCTTTTTATGTTTTGATGCAATACATTTTTTCTCACTTAACTGTTTGCAAGACTTGATGAATGCAATGTATTACATGTATGTAGTAAAGATGTACTATATGCATAACCTTCAATAGATAAAGGAGTTTCAATGAAGGTCATTTCTGATAAGAAAGAACGTTTATCTTTTACATTTCTCGGGCCTCAAAGCCTTTAAAGTTTTAAGTTAATGACAACTGATCCGTTTATATATTTGGAATTATTTGTGTGCATTCTTGAAGCTGTGTATGTTTTAACCTGCTCTATATTTTAAAACGTCATATCAATGCGTTTAACTTAAGCGATAATCCCCTATTGTTACATGTTTTTGTTCATGTATGTGTTGTATAAGAATCCACTGAAACACAATGAAGTCTTATCTCTAATGAGGTCTCCCGTTTGTTTGTACTGTGCAAATGATTATGTTTTCCCTCATCAGAGCTGTTTATCACACACACACACACACACACACACACACACACACACACACACACACACACACACACACACACACACACACACACACACACACACACACACACACACACAGACCTCTATTGAAACAGAAAATGGTGTGCTGAAGTCACAGAACACTGGAAGAAGACTTTAATAAAAGAAAACACGCTGAGAAAGTTCATTGTAGATCAATCACCATTTTGTTAGGGTTTATATCAGTATGCAAAGCAAAGAGATGCATTAATGGAAACAATTTCAACAAAAGCACAAGGCTCTAAAACAGCTACATCTGAGAGAAATATGGAGTACCTTAAATCAGGCTATTCTTCAGTTAAGCTATCTTCTACTGGTGCCTCTCTGTATATGCCTGCAATGCAGTAAATCATGAATCAGATTTAAGTCCATTCTTTCTTATAAAGTGCATATCGTTCTATAGGTTAAAAAATCAAGAGGTACATGTTGTCATATCAAATCAGATCAAAAGCTGTGCCAATATTTCCATGACAAAATAGCCAGTAAACGTGACAAGTGAACCATCATCTGCATAGACACGTTACACCCTTTAAAGAAACCCTGTTCAAATCCTATAATAATCATTCATATCAAGGGCATCCTCATGGAGTCGGGGGAAATGATAGAACAGGGTTAAACAGGAATGAACAACAAATCGTTTTCAATACACTATCCACCTAACACAAGGCCAATGCTATTGTAAGGTTGTACAGTAAGTCTAAGTGATGTTCCACCCTGCTAGCGTGACTGCTTCAGGTTCCATTTACAGACAGCATCACTCTCCCAAGACTTGTTGTATTGATCTTCCTGCAAAGCCTCAGAAAGCTTCCTCGAGCTGTTTGACACAAGCTGGTCAGCCTGAGGATATTAAGATACACCCACTGCATCTACCTATAGCACTGTGAGCTCTACAAATAGCACATCCCACTCTGGCCTGGAGTGTGATGTAAAGTACATTACAGCGCTAAAGGGGAGCGTTCCTATCTCCACGGTAAACATCGTTCCTCCCCAGAGGACAAGAACACTTTTCTCATCTTAGGATTCAGTGGACTAACTCTGCCCTTTACCGCTACGTATTGGTTTTCTATTACACTTTACATCATTACCACTAAGTATTTTAGTTATTAATTAGAGACAAGTTTACATTTGTGTCATGGCTTTCTTCGGATCTGCCAAAGTCAGGATTGAAGTTTAAAACATTCTCTCAGTGACCATGCCAGGTGTGTGCACTATAGTCTGTGAATGTAATAAACCTCGATTTGGTTGCCAACATATTTAGTGTGGAAGAGAGGACTGCATGAATCAAAGTAGACTTTCATTGGATCATTCCCCTCATGAAAGAATAAACTCAGCTACAGTATACAAGGGTCAAACTGATCTGCGTCACTTTGTGGAGAGAAATAGTTACTCCAGCCAAAGATGTAACATTTAAAGTTATGTTTGTTTGGAGGAATAAGGAAAACTTAAAACTTGGTGAATGGGTGTAACATGGGCCAAGAAAGAATCTATACATTTTTGAAGTGGCTCCACATCACAGGGTTAAAACGTGCAGATATTTATACTTAAAGGTCCCATGGCATGGCCATTTCTACTGATCATAATCCAAATGGACCAATCCGCGGAGCTCCTCACACACTCAGCCAGCCTTATTTTTCTCAGCTGCAGCTCCTCGGATTTCTCAGCCTGGACCATAGGCCTGGACACGGCACCCAGACCCCACGCAGCATTCTCATCTGTTTGTCATTGCTGGTGTCATTTTTTGGTTGCTAACACCATTGTAACACATAATCACTGATGTCCCGCTGTAACGGTGTTAGACTCATCAGAACAGAGTGGGCGAGCTGACCAATCCGAGCACACTGGGCTCACAGGCAGGGGGGGGGCAGGAGCTCCAACAAGCAGTTTAGGACAGAGAGTTGTGGGGGAAACTCCTGAAGCAATAGGAGTCAGGACTCAGAGAGACACAAGGAGAGCTGGAGCTTTGATGGCAAACACTGACGGTTTATTTGGAGCTTCGGCCGGAGAATTCACAAGACATGTCACGGGCCACGATTTGGCTATACGGTTAAGATGCCAAAATCAATTCTGAAGAACCCTCCTGTAGCTCGAGGTTTGAACTAGTTCAGAGTGTAATAATCAACATTCTTCAATAGATAAACTTAACAGCTGAGGACACTGAATCACAGTTGTTGTGGCTTATGGCTCGGGGTCATCTACACCCCGAGGAGGATGTGTTCCAGGTGTCCCACAACAATAACTATCTCTGACAGAGAGTTGCCCGGTCATAAACTGGTGACATCAACAATATGCTAGGGCAGCCCCTCCTTAAGGGAGATAACGGCTGCTCAAGGTTGGTCAGCTGGTCAGAGGGCGAAGGAGAACATGCAGGGCGAATTATTCCCCAACAGTTGAATACACATGCTATACAGAGATGCTGTATGAGAAACCAATGTGAGTTTGGAAAATTGCACAGTATAAATCTATTCTAGTAGACCTGAACAATGGAATTATGATCAGTAGAAATGGCCATGAGATGGGACCTTAAAAAGGAACGTAATTGGTGGAGGTCTTTGTTGTCCTTCTAGTTCTTCAGCTACAAAGCAAGATCATAACTGACAGTGTATTTTGCCATTTACTAATATGCTAAGAGTTTACCCCTATAGTGGACACTTGAATATGTTTTAGTTTAAAGGTCCCCTTTTATACTGTTTTTCATCTATATATTATAGGTCTCAGATATATACAAAACATGTCTCTGAAGTGTTTGGCTCGAAATACCAAACAGGTCATGCATTGTAGCGTCCCATAATCCCCTGTCTTTTACTTTAGATGAAAATAAAGAGCCACTCCCCCACGCCCCTCAGAGATATTTGGTTAACAATAACACAAAGGTGCTCTAGGAGAAGATTCAGGTGATAAGGTGGGGGGGGTGTTACCTTGGTTACACAACCCAAAAAAATCGTTATGACATCAAGTGGCCAAAAAGTGAACAAATCTTTTTAACTGAAACTTTCAGACTCTCTTTACACAGAGGGGACACATGTTTATTTATACAATACATGAAAAAGTCGATTTTACCTAATAGGTGACCTTTAACATACTGTAATTGGTATGGTATATTTGCAGAAATGAAAAATTCTGTTTTTTTTACCTTCCTTACGACTGACTCTCACAGACAGAAAAGTCTCAAATCCTGTTCAGTTGAGATATTTTTCCACGAGCAGCCCAAGGACACCAGAATCACAATTCTCTGCAGGCACAGTAACCAAGCAACAGGGTGTCTTGTGGTGTTCACTGCTTACAATAACTCCCAGGTAGACCCCTATGTCTGCAAATCCCTCTTTGATTAAAGTGCAGTGTTGTTCACTTGAGCCCTCTCTGAAGAGCTGTTCATCTGTGTTGGGCCTGCTGGCCTTCGATACTGTAGAAACAGTCAGAGGTCTGTATGAGCTTCTTGTGCCGAAAAAATGAACTGCAAACTAACAACAACAAAAAAACACATCTCTAATTTTGGCACGGTTTAGCTAAGTTCCAAGTTTAGCAAACGTTTTGAAATCATTAAAGCTTCGGTCCATAAACTCCCAGAGACAGAAATAAAAGAGAAGATCTGGTGGGAAATATACATTTGTTCTTCTAAACTGTACCACACGCATACAAAGAGTAACCTTATCAAGTGGTCAAATAAAAAAATGAGTGATATAATATATTATAATTCAAGGAAGCTCCAATATGATGAAGCCAGTGTTTAGGACAGGATCTTCTAGAAAAGGGTTAATACCATTATTAACCTTTAGGGGGTTACTGCTCCATACGACAAATCATAAAGGTCACTCAATTAACCCTATAATATTAACCTTGGCATTATTATGACCCAAGTAGACAGGGATGTTACTGAAAGTGGAAAAATAACCCATATAGAACTGTATTATTAAGACGCATCTTTAACCCTGCAGGCACAACGCTACTGTTAATTAGAAGCCTCAAAGTCCACTGGGATTTTTAAGCCTGTCATCTTTCTCTTTTTATAAGGGAAAGGTCCTGGTATAGTTTGTCATACTGGATTGTGTCACACTATGTACTACAGTTTCCAATTATATTGCTTTTGAATGCATTTCCTATTAAAAAATAAAAAATGATAAAAGTAAATCTGTTGACTCATGGAGGTATATTTAGTGTCACGGTAAAGGGGGAAATAAAAGCCCACTCTTTCATTTACTACATTCAGAAGAATAATGTTGATGGATAGAACATGAGGGCCTGTAGAGGAGTAATGGAAACTAAAGCCAATCACAGCAGGCAAACTTAGTATCCATCCCGACCGATTACAAGAAAAGAAATGCCTGCTCAAGTCAAACAGAATAATTCACACAGTCAGACTGTGTTCCAGCTTTTAAAAAGAAAAAGAAGAATGAGGCCATGTAGTCTGAGCAGCCGTGTCCAGAAACGCTAAATAATGTATCCTTTCACTACATTCCTCTAGCTGGCATGAAGACAAACCTGCTGTTTTTGCATTAGAGGAAAAAATAAACCTGGCTAATTGTGTCATGCTGTGCTAAATGAATTATTTATGGAGGTGAGGAGCAGGCAGGGCTTAGAAGACAGCGCTTCCTTTAGGATGAGTCACACAGTGGTTGGATGTGTGCTGCCATGTTTGTAGAGCAGGTTGTTAAATACCTTTCAACCATCAACATAACATATATATTCAAATTCATATTTAAAGAGCTTTATTTCTTAAAACATATGTTTAAGAAGTGTTTTATACATATTGTATTACACAGCTGTATATACTGTATATACAGTATACACACACACACACACACACACACACACACACACACACACACACACACACACACACACACACACACACACACACACACACACACACACACACACACACACACACACACACACACACACACACACACACACACACACACACACACACACACACACACACACACACACACACACTTTAAATCCTTGCACAACACTATCAACTCAGCTGTTTCAGAGTGTGGTAAATACTATTCTTACAGCAGGACACCGACCCATTAGCTGTAGTAATATCTCACTCCGGTAGTGATTGTGCAGCTTAATTGTTTCCCGGGCCATCAAACGCTTTGAGTTGCCATCTGTCAGGAAGACATTGCCATACAGTAATGAATGTCCATGCTGCTACAACACACTCACCTAATGCTCGTTCACATCTTGCTTTCAGAATAATTTTTTGTTATCACGTCTCTAAAAGCAGAGAGTCACAATGTCTTTGTCTGAAGAAGCAGGACACATTTCACAGCTCAGGTGCATATTTTCAGTATGATAGTAACATTACTCAATATTATATTATACTTTTTTAAATAAAAACACATGTAAACAATGAATGAATGTAACCACTTCAGACATGTACAGTTTATCACAGTTTGACCACTGTCCACTTGCTTTAAAGGAATGTAGGAGTTCAGGGTCTGTTCACTATGAATGACTCTTGAATCTTGATAATCAGGAGTTGGCTTGTTTAAAAGTTAGGATATATGTTTATGTATTAACAACGACGAATCTGAGCCATATCTACCTAACCCCTGAATCACACTAAATCTCCATATATATAAGATTGATTGACGATTCCACTTAAAGTGGACCTATCATTCTATATTTGAAACATATATTGTAGGGCCATACCTATATAAAGTATATAAATATATATATTTTTTCAAAATACCAAACAGATCCTGCATTTTAGCCATGCCTCATTTCGCTCTATTTGCTCTTTCCAGCCCTGTTTTTGCAGGGGGCTGATTCTGTGAGCTGCAACTGACCACGCCCCCCTGCAGGAGAGGGGAGTTGGCAGTTACTTTGGCATTAGGGCATGGATATCTAGATACTTTCCAAGGTTTGACATAATGAATTTTGCTACTTTTAAAGCAAGCAACAATGTTTTCAAATCTGTAATCAAAAAGCTCCTCAAAAACACTATTGAAGCAGTTCCTGCCGTCCAAAAACTGACTATTTTCTTAGCGGATGCATGTCAATTTAAATCAATACATACAACACTTTTTTAAATCAATAAAATCATTTTCGAAATCCATAAAAGTATTTCAATTAATATTGGGAGTCATGTCGTTACTTTGTTGAGAATGTGGCCATATAATAAGCAGGATAATGTGCAGCAACGCGGTCATTATGAGGAAAATAACACTGATAGGCTGATCAGGAGCCCGACGCGAAGCGGAGGGATCTTGATCAGCATGAAAGTGTTATTTTCGCTGCACATTATCCCTTACATATGATTATATAGAGTCATTATTCATTTGTTTTAAGGCAGGAGGCGCAAACGCTTGCCTCGGGGAGGGAGAAAAAGAGCCACAGCGGAGAATAAACAGAAGGGCAACCATGGCAACCATGCGCGGGAAGTCTTCTTCGCTGCTTTTGTGGCAGACTGCAGCGCCACTTACAGGCCTGGCATATGTACTACAGCGTCTCCAGCGCTTTCGAGCAGCAATGGCCGGCCGTGGCCCAACCTCTCATTCCCCTGATAGGTGGAGAATTGACCAATAGCCCTGGAACACCGGGGACACATATTCATGTATAAAAGACGTACAAAAGTGCATTTTGCATGATAGGTCACCTTTAAGAAAACTGGCTTTCGGAGTATACTTTTATATCAGAATAAAACATGTTCAATATAGGCTCAATCATACCCCTTGTAAGTTGGCAATTCAATGCTTTGTGGACTGCCGTTAGTATTAAGAAGAGGATGGTATTTCCCAGTTCGATCCACAAAGGTTGTAACTCAGGCTTGGCCTTGAAAACAAAATAAAGAGTGTCCCGCAGCACAAACACTCACAAAACTCCACTTTAAAAAAACCTGCCTAGTCTGCTAAAACCTTGCAGCTAAGCTTTAAAACACTCACCAGGGAAAGTCTTAATCACAGTATTTTAGACTATCTAACCAATCACTTTGACTTCATCAGTACATTTAGCTATTAGAGTAGAATGTGATCAACAGCATCACAGAGCTTGGGGGGAAGTTCTATAAATCGAGAGTGACAGTGCTTTGTTAGACCTCTTTTGAAATGAATAGCTGTATAGTTACCATCATTGTTTGGATGAACTTTGCCTTCTCTAGCATTTTTTGGGAGGCTACATTTTCCTTTCAATCGCTTGTATCTGTTCTAACAGCACACAGAGTTCACTCTGAGGCTGCTTTAGCCATTGTTTAAGGGGTTTACAGATAAAACAGATACTGGGTAAATGGACTGCATTTATATAGTGTTATTTATATCTTTGTAACCACTCACAAAGCTTATTCAACACAAGTCAGCATGCAGCCAATCACCCTTACATTCATACACTGGGGGCAGAGGCTGCCATCAAAAGTCCCACCTACTCATTAGCTGCAATAAACATTCATATGAACTCTCACATAGTTGGCCCTGCCATCAAGGGCCTTTTATTGTTCTGTTTCTTGCCATAGACACTTTGACATGTTGACCTAAGGGGCCGAAGATCCACTGACCTTTACACTCCGAGCCACATCCAACCCTGCACAGACAACACAAGATGTCCTACAAACATCTGAGCAGGTATGGTGAAAAAAACGAATGTGATTTTCCACTGGGCCCAAAAAATGTAATGATCACCAAAAAAACAAATGTTCCAGTCGTCCATTGCTAGCCATTTTCTTTCAAGAAATAGGAACTGTTATAGGCTAAACATTGTGCTAACCTGAGGAGGTGAGAGGCTGGTTGAGGAGCATTATTAGTTCAAATATAACCTGTAGCTTTACCTTGCTAACAACACTCAGGCTAATCCTAACCCCCACTCAAAGAAAATAATCAGAGTTGAAACAAAACCATTCTTTTTGGATTTATTCAATGATTACATATAATGAGTATCATGGATACCCAGGAGGGATTATGCTTGCTATTGCATTAACAACTCTCGCTGCTCCTTAAGGCGTGGTATTTATATTCTGGTCTGAAACTGTCTGCAGTCAGTGCATCTACGCCTTGGCCCGTCTTCTGGTATCTCGTTGTATTTCAGTGCTGACCTAGTTACCTCAGCATTCGAGGATACACCCAGTTTGGTTTTTGGCTGCCTGAACACGGCTTGCCTTTATCATGGCTGTATTATTCTTAGTTATTACAAATGATTCTGCATCACCAGAATCTCACTTAGGTTGGATTGAATTAATCATGACTTCACCATGGACCATCACATGTTTTGTTTAACTAACAATAAACTTGGGCTGATGTCCCGCCCATCTTTGTGGACATCAGAAAGAAAGAGTGCTCTTAATTTGCAAATCATCCTCTCAGAAATTGGGATAATCTTAAGTAGTTTAATAACATTATCACATGCAAAAACCCATAACTTACTGTAGATACTTCCATTTTCTAGAAGTTTGAGAAATCCTAAGGTCTCATTCTTAATTATCCCTAATATCATAGTGTCATAAAAAGTAAACAATATAAAAAAGTACATTTTGAGTTACTTTACTTAACTTTTCCCAGTGACAAATTACAATAACTATTTTCTCAAGTTCATTTATTTGACTGCAATAGTTACTATAAACAGTACTTGCTAGTGAGACAACCCCTTTGACAACATTTGGATCACAAATTAGACCTTAAAAATCACAAATGTTTCCAAATAATATTATATGTTGAGGGGGGAACTCCGCAAAGATGTATTTGAAAACTAGCATTTCTATAATATTGATTTAAGTGGACGATTGTTGATGTTTGTGAGTAAAGTCCAACTCTGATCAAAAGCCAGAACAAAAGCACACTTTACAGGGTCCAATCATTTAATCGACGTTTCCTTAGGAACCTCAGAGTTTCATTAGTCTCATGGAAACCCATATTCTGACACTTTTCCTTTAGTGACACAGACACATGGCTGAGGGGGAAACAAATCTTAAAAACAGAATCTAAAAAGCCTTTGATGAAAATGACAACTTTTGTTGGATTATTAGGCTCATCAGAATTCTCCCACCAAGCAATGGTTTATTTTTACAACCCTGGGGTATAGATCTGCACAGATGAGTGCTGAGTGGGCTCCTTAAAGTGTACGACTTGAAGACAGGCTACATTAAAATATCTGGCACACTTGCAGCTAATTAGAGATGTTTAGAAACAGCGCTGCTCTAACAAAAACTGCACCCACCAAAAATAGGTCTGATGGACATATGAAGTTATCAATTAAATGTAGGAGTCCAACAACATTTTCATAATAGCAACAACATTGTATAACATTCAAAGTCAATGAGCATATGACATACTATTTTAAGCCTGAGCCCCCATGACATGATTCTGAAATTGACTCGGTCTGTTTGAATTCAGAGGGAAACTAGGAGAGGTTTGCATAAGAAGTACGCTTAAAGATCTCATTCT
The DNA here is from genome assembly GCF_949606895.1 of Notothenia rossii. NCBI lineage: Eukaryota > Metazoa > Chordata > Actinopteri > Perciformes > Nototheniidae > Notothenia > Notothenia rossii. The sequence continues at coordinate 76,334,145 of NC_136904.1, forward strand.
AAACTCTGCCAGAGCTTTGTATGACAGTAGCCAGATTAACTCATTCAAAGATGAGTGTATGTCCCTCCAGTGTGTTCTCAACAACACAACATTAAACATTAAACATTGGCTCCATTGCATAACTGGGTTTCTTTAAGCTCATTAGATATGAATCTAGGCCAAGTAAATATTTCACCATAGGCTACTGTTAAGTCTGATCCCTAGCCTCAACTCTGTTTTTGAGTCACATTGAAACTATCCCTCTACCGCTGTTGGTTTGCACTGTACAACTAAATATATAAAAACCCAAGACCCACTGCCATTTTTAATCCAATAGTTTTTATTGCTGATTTATGACATCACCGGATTGTTGTTATTGTTGGAAAGAATCCTTTCTCTGCTTTCCAGTGTATAACACCTGATTATAAAAGCCTTTGGGCTGAACAGTGAGAAAAGTAGTGTGTTCTTTGTTGCCAGACAGCTTGTGTCAGCCGTTTTTAATCCAACAGTCCCTGGCAAAGGGGAACAATAACATGTCATATATGATATCTAATGCAAAGGGGCAAAGAAAGCAATGCAGATCATAAGCACAATTAAGGATCACATATTGTAAGGGTCAGTTGGTCAGTGATTACCACAGAATTTTAACAGAATTTTTTTTGTGATATTCACTTACAATTAAGAATGATTTCTGGTTCCCTTTAGAAACTAAGTTTGAATCACATCTTGCAATAGACTGTGGTGGAGTTTATCTTGCAAAATCACTATTTAATAACTCAGATTCGGTCACTAGGTATTGATTATCCAGGTTGTGCTAATGGGTCGCTCTGCAGCTTTATCCTCTCGACCTTGAACCTCTTACATTTCTGAGAGGATTCTTTGTCAGCAAAGAGGATGAGGGGTCAATGACAGAATTGATGACCCTTTATAACATTTTTGACATCTCACGGTTTTGTGTGATGAAAAGATCTTCAATGGGTTAGTTTCATGGACATTTTCACAAGGTCAGTTAGCCTTTAAGAGCATCATGTCGTTTTGTAATGGTTCCACTTCGGCTCAGCTTGCCTACATTCTCTTTTTGGAGCTTTTACTGTGTCTCAACAGTATTTTCTAAAAGTGCTTGAAACCCGCTCTGTCAGACTATAAATGAGACCAATGAGAAGGCTTGTTTAAGAGCAGAAGGTCAAATATGAAAGAAAGCAGGTAAATATGTTTTAGTCTGTGCTTATGCGCATAGTTTACACATTATACACATTATACAGTATTTTAAGTTTAACTTTTCTACACTTCTGTCTTTTTTTACGCGCACAAAAGGTCAGATAATAAGAATAAATCAAATAAAAATCAATTGTGATATATTATCAGCAGTTCTGTGTTTAAAAGTCAACATGTTTTGCCAGAAATCTGAAAGAAAGTCATATATTCCTGGGGTGTAATCATTTAAAATGACAGAATACCCTTGACTTTGCTGCAAACTTTTAGATTTAATATTATTTTCTGTATTTGCTGTCATTTAAATAGTTTAATATGAGTTGTTTTCTTGAGGCATAATATTATTGTCTTCCTAATAAATGTGGTCTTAGGGCAGGATGATTAAAAGAAACACAGCTTGACATTATTGGCATTACCAAACAACAGAAGGACCGAGGAACACAAGGTACACACCAACATTATTTTGCCTTTTTTGTATACCCTTTTAGTCTTTGCATGTAAGTTAAGTAAGTTGCTGGTTTATTGACTTTGTATGTACCTATATACATATACATATACATATATATATATATATATATACATATACATATATATACATATATATATATATATACATATATATATACATATACATATATATACATATATATATATATATACATATATATATACATATACATACATATATATATATATATATATATATATATATATATATATATATATATGTATGCTAGAGAACACCTGTTTTATTTTACTCAATCGAACCAAAATTCACAAATGCACGACAAACCAACAAGCAATGGCAAAATGACTTACCATAAATTATGTTTGTAGTCTCTCCCCCTTTCCATGCCCCCTGTGAATATGCTCCCCCCCTCCGCTGTCCCCCCTTGCAGAGAAGGCCTGTTTGCTCTTAATGAGTGTGGACATCTCTCCAGAGCAGAACTGTGCAGAGCCAACCTTCTTCCACCGCTGCTGGTTCCCACATATGGAGAGTCTCTGCATTGACTCTCAGCAGCCACCAGTAACATTAATGCCAAGGTCACCTGGAAAATAAGTCATACGAGAATGTATAGTGTCCAACACAGGGGAAGAGCATCTGCAATACTGTACATGAGGTTTGTTCAGGAGTATTACAACTAAAACTAACTTTTACTAATTCAAAGCTACTAATTTAAACGTCATTTGAAGGTCTTTCTTCATTGTTTGGAGGTCATGCTTTAAATCAGTTTCCCAGGAACATTATGAAAGCTACAGTAAAGGATGCTCCTTTGCAGAGTTTTCAATGTCACAATACATTTCAAGAGGTGAAGAGCTCTGAAACAGAAAGAGAAATTATGAAGCTTCTGCCATTGAAATCAGAGACCATTGGATATAAACTGAGTTTATTCAAGAGAAGATCGACCAATTTCTTGAGTACAGGCCATTATAAACACAAAATAACTTAGTGGTGGAAAGTATCTTCTTAGAAAGCTTCTTAAAAGCGGAGAAGAAACAAGGCTACAGGGTCTCGCAATGACATATGCTGCAATTTTGGTTGAGAGGAAAGTCTGAGAGGCTGCAGGCTTCAGTTTCCTCCGTTGTTTTAAACCACTTAGAGATGCAGAGACACAGGAAGGCTGAGTGCCGGCTGCAACATCTAACATCTCAGAAACTCCGATCCTTCTGGAGCCTCAGAAGTGAACTTTAGCGAAGCAGATAAAAAAGACCTGGATAGTAGAAATGAACATTTCCTGGTCTGCAACTAATTTGATGGTACGTACATGCTTCTTGAAAGGATTAATTGAGAGCTGTACAGTTTCTAAAGCAATGTGTTACTTTGTACTGTTCAATCTTATCTCCATTAAAACATTTTTAAAGAAATGGATGTTCTCAGATTCTCAATAAGAAAACCAGAGTACATTTATTTTACTCCAATACATAAAAGGTAACTGAGAAAATAAAAAAATATGAGTGTGTGAAACAGTTTAAAATGTAACAAATAACCTGTAACTGATTATTATACATATTTCTGAAAATCTCTGATGCTGAGAGACTAAAATCCAGACAAAAGAGGTGTGTCCTACTCGTGCAGTGTATATTACGATGCTGCATTCTGCCAAGGTAAAGGGCACATGAGAAAGGTGATATTTAAATGCAGTCCACAAAATATTTTAGGCACCATTTTAGAATTCTATGAACTTCTCCTTAGAACATCAAAATATACAAAATGAAGTTCATGTTTGTGACGAAGATGGCACATGTATTGCACATGTGGTTTGGTTTGGGGGTCTTCCCCAAACCCGTTTTGTCTGTTGCTCCTGATTGTGTTCACCTGTGCCGTCTCCTCCCCCTCCTCACCTGTGTCTTGTTAATTGATTAGTGTGAGTGTATTTAGGCTCTGTTTTCCCTGTCAGTGGACAGGTAGTGTGTGTGAGATCCTTGTAGCTGGTGACTGTGCTCACGTGACAGCGAGATTGAGGCAGTGTCATGTGCCTGTGAGTAATAAATGCCCACACCGGGTTGTATTTTGGAAGTTCTGCCTCTGCCTCCTTGCTTGGTCGGGCCGCTCAACGGTCAGCTTCACAATGTTACATTGTACCCCAGTGAAAGATACTGTACCTTTGCAGGTTTTAACCAAACACACATTGAATGAGCTGCATTTTAAGGCAGTTCTAAATGTATCTAACCGATCACAAATCCTCCATTAGGGTGGTCTGGATTTTGAATAAAAGAGTAATTCATTGTGTTCCTCATTAAATTGTTGAAATTACAGCTTAATGTGTTTAGGTCCATGCCACACACTCCAGCTATCATTTAAAATGAGTGCTCAGGCACAGGCTCGTTGTTTATGGTTTTGTATATCCCTCTAAAAGCTAGTCAAGCACAGCTAAAGGTGGGCCCATACTCCATATTTATGAAATTGGCTCTGTGTGAAATTGGTTTTTGCCTAATGGATCCCTGCATGGGTGCTCCGTCTGATACCTCTGCCTCAGCTTATCGGCACTGAAGTCGCACTGAGGACAGCGAGACAGAGCAGGAAGAGGGACAATTACAAAGAAACAAAGCTACAAAAAATAGGCACACAGGGGCAAATAATCCATCCTAATTGGAAGGGGGAAAAAAATCAAGAGCTGTTACTTACATCTCTTTGTAGAGAGAAAAAGCTTTCAATGATGACTGTATACTGCTGCATCAGTTTCAAATATCAAATGGCGGAGAACTGACACTTGCAGCATATACTTCTTCCATTTGGACTTAAACCACAGAGCAATAGGAGCCAAATAAAAAGTTAACCTCTGCCCAAGTGTAAATGTGCCTGCTCCAACATATTAAAACATATTTCAGCTGCAGCGATGAAGCAGGGCATCCATCAGGACAATGAGGGAAATATAAAGGAAAGCTTTATTCTCACATTGCTTTCTCTCCGTCTCTAAATATCACTCCTGAGGACTCATCAGCTGCTAACGATGCGGAGGTCACTCTGCAGCGTGAAACTGAAAGTCATCTCAGATTAACAGACAATAGGGGAGGGCCACAAAAAGCTGGCTGAAGCTGAACATCTTTTTATGTGACTGAATTATGAAAGAAAAAATGAAAGAAGCACACCACAGGTTGGGCAATACAACTTTAAAATGTTTCATTTCAGCGGATATCAGTAATTTGTTTTGGTAATATTTTTTTTTTTTTTGGTTTCTAATTGAATGTGTCTTACTTTGTAGATATTACCTTCTACATTATGTCACCATGTAACCCCCAATCCATATTAAATGTTTTTATAACAAAGTAAAAGTAGGACACACCTTTTATTGTTGAATTATTTATTTAAATGAAAATTCAGCAGTAAATAGGAACCTTTCATTTGAAACTAATCCCAAATATTCCAACCAATCTATAAAAAAACTGAAGGTAGACGGAAATTAAGTTGTGTCCAGGTTGTCTGACATCGTAAAATCGGATGGATTTGAAGTCATCGGGTTAAATGACATGGAAGCTATTTCATATTTTATCCAATAAAGTATTTATGAAAAATAACCTAATAATAAGCAATTTAGCATTTAGTATTAGAGAGCGTTGGTTTTGTTTCATTCAGACAACAAGCACCCAGTTGGCAGTGGCACAAAATTAAGATTGCTAATGTCCCTTACAGGAGGGAAACTATGAAGTCGTCTTCATTTTTGCTATTAATGACTACTTAGCATTCTTAACTAAACAACTCTCAATGTCATACTTTGTATCATGAACTAGGGGTTTGATCAGTATGCATCATTATCTGAACATTGAAAATATAAAAGGAAGGTTTTAATTGTTTCTGCATTATCTAATTCATGGGAAGTCTTTCGCTTTTTTTCTCCAACAATTTCCTCTAAAACATTCACGCTCCCAAACTGGATTGGGGATTTAAATCCCTCACAGTGGGCCTGGAGTCTGTGTTGGGGTCTGTAGAAAGTGATAAAGGCTAAACACAGCAGACCACAACATGTTTCTTAAAATGGTGGCAACTGCAAAGCTTTTACAGACTGATCTTCTATATTGCATCAACAACTTGTGCTGGTAAACGTTTGCGTCAATTAGTTGTTACAGGTCTAGCAAATCTGCTGTACTCTTCATTGGAAATATTTAGCCAAATTCCCATTTCATAGGTCCTTTCTACACCGAGTTTACCTTTATTTGATCAGTTGCAATAGTTGGAACATGATGTTTATTCTTTGTGGAAATGACAAGTCCCACTATTCTATTTTTAGCCGTAGTGGCAAATATCTCTTTGTGTCTGTTCTCAGAAAAAAAGACGAAGGATTTTAAGAAAGGCACTGAGGGAGGGTAAGAGAGAGTGGGAGGGAGGGAGGGGGGGATGGATGTATGGATGAAGGTTGGCTGGAGCTGTCAGTCTCATCTCTCTCCTGTCTCTCCTCATCCATCCTCACCATGCTGACAGCAGTCTTCCAAGCAGAACAACGCCTGCCTGCCAGGTAATTCATATTCCCTACCTGCACAGCCACCAGCATCCACACGAGGAGACAGACATGCAGGAAGGGACTAGAGAAAGAATAGAAAAGCAATGAGACTATGATACAAAATGAGGGAAAGAGAGAGTCTTCAGCTGTCTCTTGTGCTGGCTGTGCACGGAAGACAAAGTAGAGACAGAGCTTCACTTTCTGAAAGAATGAACAAAAATGCAGCCAGAAAAAAATACATTTCCCCGAATTTAAACAACAAGCATCCTGAATTTGACGACATAACTGACAGAAAAACAAAAATACAAATCTTGTTGTTTTAACCTGCCCCTATTTGAGTACAATTATTTTCCACAACTTTCTGAACAATACTGAGGTTTTTTTTAAAGAGAGAAAATCTGATTTATTTTTTATGACCTGACGACTGTCAGTTACACTTTCATATTCACCTTTAACAATACATGCTAGTATCAAAAATCTTCATACAACCACCATTTACATGAATGGGCCGGATAGTCGAATTTAAATAACTTCATTAAATAAACTGTTTTATCAGTCAACTGAAAGAACCAAAGGCTACATAAAACAAAATGAAAAGATGTCAGAAGGGTGTTTTACAACAGCTTGAGTTGAGCCACCAGATCTTAAACTGTGGTTATGTTTACTCACCTCTACAGGAGAGTCAACATGTTTTAACAGTGACTTCAGGATTTTCCAGTTCTGTTGTCATCTCTCACTCCAGCAGTGGGTGCAATGTCCCGGAAAGTGCAGATGCAGGCTACTGCTGAGCTACACTGTGTTGTGTTTAAGCTGCTGAGTTTTGGCAGGGTTGGACAGACAAGTATAGGTTACCTTTAGGCCAGCTGGTTTGCTTCATTCCAACCACAATCAGGTGGTGTCTTGCTAGTGTGTAACCTCATTTATATAAATAGAATAAAACTTTTTCTCTTCACAGGTTGACTCGATGTCATGAAACCTGTGCGCTTATCTGACCAGCTACCATCCTTTTGTGGGTGCATTTCCAGTTCTGTTATCTATTATCTCTTCCTCTTACTCACCTTGCGTCACTATTTGTCCTTTGCAATGCATGAGACATCACAGAAATCTCAGCCGCTAGATGAGGACAGATTGTGGGCCTCTTTAGCGTAGCGTAACCGATAGGTGATTGGATTGAGAATGATTCCCTCTAATGACGAGGCCGGCACAAGGCTGTTAGTTGTAATGAGAACACGATACGTGCACAGAACCAGACACTGCTTTGCCTCCCAATGCACCACTGGAGGTCAGGAAACACACAGACACCAACACACAAATGGATATAAGGGAGGTGTGTGGTGCAGTGGATTGGTGTTCGGATCAGGGGGTCACAGGTTCAAACCCCACTGCAGCCAGCATGTCGTTGTGTCCCTGGGCAAGACACTTCACCCCAAATTGCTCCTGTGGGGATTGTCCACAGTATTGAGTATGTAAGTTGCTTTGGATAAAAGCGTCTAACAAGTGACATGTAATGTAATGTAATACAAACACAGACCCTGATACAAGGACGAGCACAAACATCGTAACATACACGTTTAATCCGAAATGACGCAAGTAAACACCCACACATCAGATGTAAAGGTTTCAAGGTATTGAACATGTGAGCAGGTATAATACGCAAACAAATGAATACATTATATGCCTCTTGTTTCTGTGTGTGGTTGAGAATACTTCAGAAAAGGTAGTTTGGATTAGTGTAAGATATTCACTTCTACCTTCTAGTGGCGGTTTCTCTGGCCTGAATGATCCCCATGGCGCTGGCAGCAGATTGGCACGGCTCCATTCTGGTGCCTGGTGCTGCTAACTGGCACTTATCATCGGTGTGTCGCATGCCACCTACAAGGCACACATGTTACGTGTATGTTGCCAAGAACGGCTTTTCCGCACCCCTGCTGCACATAGTGTGAGCGCAGCAGAGCGTCCCTCTGTCTACCTGCACGCACACACACACACACACACACACACACACACACACACACACACACACACACACACACACACACACACACACACACACACACACACACACACACACACACACACACACACACACACACACACACACACACACACACACACACACACACACACACACACACACACACACACACACACACACACACACACACACACACACACACACACACACACACGTATAGCAGGCCACTTAAGCACAAACTGACAGATGCTGGTACTCAGCCACACACAACAAAAAGGCGTGGAAGTAAACAAAGACTCGCCCACACACACTAACATACATGCTTCCAAAGTCATACCGTAACAGCAGGCAAATTGTGTACCATAGTATTGGGAGCCTAACCAAATGATGCATGGCTGGGGTTCCGTAATCATGAAACTCATCCGCTGTCCCTTGTGTGGGTGTCACAGCAGAGTATGGGAAATGGTAGCACTTCAGATGCTGTGTGTAATGACGGACCGCCAGATGCTCAATGGAATGCTCAATGGAGCTGATCACTACTGAGTGCGATCACCAAGCTCCCTGTATGCCCACTATTCCCATCTCCATGGGCAGGGAGACGACCACTGGTGGCAGTCAAGCAGGTCGTTCCAGCCTCCAGAGCCGTGTGAGGGGACAGATGCTGATCTCTTCATAACCGCTTGAACGTTCTATAGCTTAGTGTTCAGGGATTACGATTTCACATACACTCTTGTTGAGCAGTTTAGCTCCTAAAACACCTGAAGCTGCATTATCCAGAGCTCCTATTACTTAAGCAGGAAGACTTTTTAACACGTTTTCAATACTACAGTAACCAAAGTTACTGAACAGAACCAACATCTTTTTGTTGGCGACAATTTTGCTTGCAATGACATGATGGGATATATGGCTAGAGGAGAACTGAGAAATACCTGGAGAGGCAACTTTTGGCAGGTTGACCTGACATATGAGTGTTTCTCACTGCATGGGGGATTCCACTGACGTGATTCCCACCAAGCTGTGTTCGACATTTTCTGCACAAAGAACATTGTGTCACATTGCATAGTACTGGTTTCAGCCATTCCGCAAAATCTTGGTACTTGTTCATAGATTTTGCACTTCCTCATTGCTAGCCAGCAGATACATCAGTGAATCCCTGAGCATCCTAGCATGTTAATCACATGAGTGTTGTTTGTTCTGCTATCCTCATACGAGCGACATAAAAAAATAAAGAGACATACAGTAAATTATTTAAAAATAGATGTTGAAAATTACTTTGACAATTTAAGTTGCGGTGTCAAAAAAGGATTCATAAAAAAATAAATAATGCCCATGTCTTGTGTTTAATAAATATCTATAATTATTAAGGGCTTCTTTTTAGATTAATGAATTCAATACCTTTTAAATACTTTTTAAGGATTTGCTGGAACCCTGATTATTCACTCATCTTAATTGTGTTGTCAAAAATATGACATCTTTGTTTTCCTTTGAATAATTAATAATATTTTGATATATTAGTGGAATTAACCGTCTAACATTCAAGTGAACAGATCATTTTTGAGGAAAAGTGTCGAATGTGCAATGTAGGATCCAGCAGGGGGAGCTATTGCAGCTCATCTTGACTTTAGAAAAAGGCCCAGGAGTTCAGCAAAATACCCACTACCAACACACACCAAAAAGGTTCAACTATGAAAAAACATGGAGAAATGTCACACTGCCCCACACATTTGCTGTTACTCACTACTGCACACATATCATTTGACTGGTACGTAGTGCTTTTTATTTTATTTTGAAAGTACACTTTGAAGAGCACGTACATGCAGCTGTGGAGCATAACGACCTTGGTTTCATGTCTCAGGCCTCACAATGCCGTGAAAAACATGATTTACTCATTTTGCTTCAAAGTTGGTGCAATGTATTTTATTGGCGTGAGCTTATCATCTAAAGCAATCTCTTGGTCAATATATAGAGCGTCCACTGAACATCCAATAAACTGGAATATCTTGGAGCATCTATGTACAGAAGATGAGGTTGACACCAATTACTTTGCATGCGTTATAGATGAATAAAGCATTTCTAAAGACGGAATGTATATGGAATCCAAGTGATTAGCCTCCACACTGACATGCACATACACACCCGTGCACATAAAGGTAAAAGGTATTTAAATATTCACTGTGTTTCAGTGGCGTCAAAAAAATAAGCAATTTCAGAAAGTTGAACAGTCTCAAAACATCAGTCTCCGTTGCGCCTCGTTCCACAAGTCAGCTCCGGGTGTCTGCACAGATGATCAAATTAATTCACAATTATGAGCGCTCCTCATCATCCATCTACCTGCTGTGGCAGTGTTGAGCAGGGGATAATGCTTATACCCATAGTTATATTTAGTAAACATAAGATGAATGCAGAATTGGGAGGCAAACTGTTTCGGTAAAACTATGATCTCAGCTTGTCGTCTTCTTAATCCTTACACCTGTCGATTACTGCTATGCCGTCCTCTCAGGCCTTCCCATCACACTTCTTCACAAGCTCCAAATGATACAGAACTCTGCTCTCTCCCAACACACATTCGACAGTCTGACACAATCCCCACATTCAAATCCCTCCTCAAAACTCACCTGTCTAGATCAGCTAACTCACTTTAGTCATCCGATTTGTTTGTCAATGCTACTTCCTGCTCTTAAAGTATCCTCCCTGTCCTGTACTGTATTTTATATTTTGCCGTTTTTTTAATTGTTGACTGTTTATTTTATCCATTGTAAGATTTCCTGTCCTTGTGTGGATTGAAAGGTGGCTCCTAATAAAATGTATTTTCATAATTTCATTTCAATCTTTATTTCGAACAGATTAAAAAAAATATCAAATACAAAATAACAAATGTGAAAAACAGAATACGGTATTGTTAAAATACAGTATTTATCCACATTCATGATAATATTGATATATTCAACAAAAAAAAGTCTTCATATTATTAATAATAATAATAATAATAATAATAATAATAAATCATATGTGTCCGAAAGGGAGCAGGAGGATCATTAACAATGTATAGCCGCCTAATAATATTCTGTTGAGTAAAAATAACAATTTCCTCATCTCCTTTTAATAAAAAAGAAATACCTAAAGCATAACAATGACACATACTGACGGTGTAGTGATTTTTGTGGAGTGCTTGCATCTATAACCTATGCAACCTGCACCTATTCTCCTCTTCAGTCAAGGAATAAAATAATCTAATACGCTTACTTTAGAAATGTTAACAAGTCAAGGCTGTGGAAATGCTTGCCAGTTCTCCGTTAGCATGAATAGTCGGCCTGGACTGAGGGTGGTTGTTGCTTGGCGGACATGACTTTCACATCCAAGACAGCGCAATAAGTTTTGCATATTAAAAAGGCAAAATGTTAAAGCAGATATTTGAATAAAAGACTAACTGTCTGTTATTACCCAACAGGCTGGCTGCCATGAGTGACAGCTCTGAGACCACTCAAACTGGTAGAAATAGACATCTTCTTTTATTGTTCCTAATATTCAGTATTATGTGTGCAGCTGTTGTTTCTAACAGCACCCTGGCTTAGTGTTTTGTTTTGCTCATCAAGTTTGAAGTTATAACCTTTAAGAGTTGTATTATTTCAAACTTTATACTCTTCATGACTTGCAGTAGGCATTCAGTGTAATTACATTATGCAATGTACTCTCTCTATAAGATAATGGTACCAGGAACTCACAGGATCTACTACCTACTACCTACTGCTACTTGTTAACTCTAGCCATTGTCATATTGGCCCGAAACATACGGTACAACCACAAGTCATTTGGCCCATAGTCCATCTTTGCCTCAGAGCATCTTGCCTGTAAATTCAGCCACTGATTGGTTCTGGCCTTTAATTTACACTCTCCTTTAGGACCCTAAAAGAAGCATGAACAAATGTACCATTTGAAATACCCATAATTGGAATGCAATTCAACAACGACTAGCCCCAGGCTCTGTTTAATATGTCTGTCATCATACAGATGAATGCAACATAAGCAAACAAAAGGGTTGAGAATGGCACCTCACAGTCACACTCTAATAACAAAACATCTCAATTTGATGGGATAAAAAGAGATGTATTTAAGATGCTTGTCCATCAGGTTCCACAGTCTGCCTGTTCTCCTCTACAGAGCTGTCAACAATGACAACTGACAGCAGTCAAACCCTGTCTGGTTCACTGTGTAATTTAGTACAGTACAGTGTGTGTGTGTGTGTGTGTGGGGGGGTGTGTGTACGCATGTGTGGGTGTGTGTGAATGGGTGTGTGTACACATGTGTGGGTGTGTGTGTACGCATGTGTGGGTAGGTGTGTGTACGCATGTGTGGGTGTTTGTTTGAAAATGTAATTGTAAGAAATTCTACTAAGTTTTTGTTAAGTTAATTTGTTTATTCACTCATTCTGATATTCATCCTTGAATAGCTGACATAGCTGAGGGTTTGATGAATAGGCACTCCGCAGCAGCTCATATTTTCTGATCAGATGTGCTTGGGTTTTATGGCAGCTGTCAGGGGTAAGCATAACCCTTGACAGCAAAATTGTTCCTAACTTAATCTGTGGCCAGAGACATTGCATTAAATAAAAACACCTTTGTTAAGAACTATGAACAGATAAATGATCTGGAAATATATTTCCTCCCTGGCGTTTTGTTTCTTTGTCTTCTTCTGTGGTAAATTGCTAAGAGTACATTATCAGGACCGAAAATGTCACAAGAAGCGCATTCGTGCCTATAGTGTGGGAAAGCTCCTCTGACATGGAAACGCTGCTAATGGAAAACTCTTGTATGAAAGACAGAAAAAGTAATAAAGCACATGCTTACAGACGACTGTGAATAAAGTTCCTCAGTGGTTATAAGCATCTATATTTATTTTTGAAAAAGTAAAGTGTTTGATGACATCAATATAAAATAAATGGCAGTAAACACACTTGCTATATTTGGTGTGTTGGCTAAAAAACCTGGAGACTCCTTAATGACTAACTTAAATTGTAGAAGCAATTACATATTTCTATTATTGTTGAAGTTAAACTCAGATTTTGGGATTTGATAGCATTATAAAAATACATTTGATAAGAGGGAGTGTGTTATATATTTTTAATTGATGTTAAAGGTTTTGGTTGCTTTTTAAAACAAAGTGCAAAATTAGGATAATGTGACTGCAGATGCCAAGATGAGGGACAGACGGAGGAAGTGTGTCCTCCTTACTGGAACAAGAGAGATAATGAAGACTTTTTGACACACACACACACACACACACACACACACACACACACACACACACACACACACACACACACACACACACACACACACACACACACACACACACACACACACACACACACACACACACACACACACACACACACACACACACACACACACACACACACACACACACACACACACACACACACACACACACACACACACACACTTCTACTTCAGGTGTTAGTCAGCATAGCTTTGTTGCTGAGTCTCTTTTCTAGGCTGGGCTGAAGGGGGGATTTTTATGTTAATTAGCCATTTTGTGCTGCACTGGTTATTCTCAGAATGCTCTGTTAAAATCACTTGTTTCTCTCTCAACCACCTGTCACATAGAAGAAGAAGAAGAAGAAAAGATGAGCCGGGGGATAATGGGATTGAACCTTTGTTTTTGTCTCTTTGAAGAGAGATCCACGAGTCACCTACCGTCTCCTCAATCTTGGCCCATAGTTCTGCCTGTCCACGGCTAACACATCAACGAAGTGGAGGAGATTATCATTAAAACCTGCAATTGGCCTCCAATCCAATCTCTGAAGATATCCCTCTTACTGCTTAATGCAGGAACACAAATAGAAAGGGGATTTGGAGAGCTGTTGAAAGAAAAGCAAAAGCAACCTCATCTGCTGTTTGAAATGAACCCTTATTAATATTTGATAATGTTGGATGTGCATGGGGCTTTGAAGAAATGAGCAGCCCTTTTCCAGTCATTTCCTAATGGAAAAGAAGGACCATGATTTTGAGCTATGGGTAAAAAAGGGAATTAAAGAAGAGAATGAAAAAATGGCTCCCAATAGAGCCCTCTTTTACACTCAACAGCATTTTGCTTGCACTGGGAGAGGCCTGAGAGCAGGGATGTGAAGTGGTTAAAAAGACCTGGCAGAGCAAGAAAGGTAGAGGAAGGTACTCCTGCTACTGTCTCTGTCATTACACCTTCACTTTGCACACTGCCAAGCGCATTATTTAATTTCCCCTGCCACCCTGCTTTTTGACAGAAGTTTAGGTGAGTTAAAAGCAAGCCTGCGGAGGCACACATACCTCAGAGAACTGTGATGAAAAAGTCAAATCAAACGATGTCAAAAATGCTGCATGGTTTTTGGATGTAATCAGCCAACAGCCCAAAGGATTCCACCTATAATACATCACACAGATAGTAACATTTTACATCATAACACTGTGGAAACACACACCATATATGCATACAGCACATTCACACATACATAGACTCACAAACAGACGTATTCACATATATGAACTATTTCTCTGCTATCTCACAGATATGGTACTGTGGCCTGAGAGATTTGTGAGCTCATTTGCAGGCGCATTAAAGCACCAGCCACTTCAACTTGAAAAAATGCCCTAGCTTTTTGACAATTTTTTATTGTGGGAGTGCAAAACTCATTTCGGCATTTGACACTTGGGTACAGATATCATAGATATACATGTTTTTTTGTAGAGCAGCTAGTGTGTGGAAGCAAGGTATGTCTGTGAATTGGATGTGCAAGCATTTTTTAGTGCAGGATATGTGGGATAGAAAATAAGCATGCTATTATGCTGTAATGATGTAAACCAAAGTTCGTGTCATCTGTAACTTTTTTTCTCCCATTGAACTCCAGGAAGATGCTAAGATAATGACTAAGTAGAGATGGTTATAAAAAAAAATATTTAACTTCCAAATCTAAGAGGCCTAATCCCTCTTCACTGAAAAAGAAAGAGGTGAAAACATGTTTTAAAACGATAAAAAATACCGTTTCAAGTGTGCAGGGAATACACCGACAGAGACAGTATGGGAGCTTTTTGATTAAATATTATTTCTCCCTTGCTTTGTTTAATATATGCCAGCAGCATTCTGAATTCATATGCTTTAAAAGCCCTCTTTTGCCAAGCAGCCAACAAATGATTAGCAGGGACAATTACCTAGGAAAGGCTTGCCAACCAAATAGGGTAAACAAAAAAGGCCCATTAGCTTGTGGAGTGCTCCTCAGCGCCGCTGGGGACCCGTTGTACTGGGCTCCTGGCAGACTTATACAGACGGAAAGGGATGTTTTCATGTAGCCCCACATGTAAATGCAGTACCTTGACATGATAACAGCCAAACATGCTTGCAAATGAGCTGGAATCAAACAACTCTATAAAGAAAGAAGATGGTGTAAACAGGACCTGCATGATATTGAAAAGGCGTAAAGTAAATGAGAATCAACACCATATTCTCAACAGGTGGTTGAGGATCAACCAAAATGTTCTGAGTCACTGATTCAAAGAAGTTTGCCTCTAGCTGCAGACCTTTTGTAAGTCGGCCTAGCAGTGTTTCTGCTCTGCACTAAACTTCTTTGGCTGTGCTCCAGAGCTGCTTATTATGTTGTGACAAAAGTAGTAGATATGGTGATGGCAGACGTGCCGCACATGTTTCAGGTCGATTCAGAATTGTCAAATATATCAGTCTATATTTAAGGTGAAACTGGTTCTCACGTTTTCCTTTTCCTTTCTTTCAAGCTGTCGATTCAAGTGTGGCATGAGCAGTGTTGGGGAGGTTACTTTTAAAAAGTAGTGTTTGCTCGTTACTTCTTTAAAAAAGTAATCCCTTACTTTACTTAGTTACCCTCCAAGGAAAGTAACTTTTTACGTTACTCGTTACTTTTACGTTACTTTTATGTTGCTCGACTTTGGGCAGAACCCCATCTCTGTTCCTAAATGTTTAGGCTTACATAAAGTTCTACTATGGAGGACATAACAGATATTTATTTTGTGCTCTTTATTATAAAAAAAATGCCACAGAGCACTTAACAAAACATTGGGTTATAAGCGTCAACACCACCACTAAACAATAATATCAAACAATATCAATATAAAATCATAATCATTAAACAGGCTAGCCCCAAAATAGGTGCAAAGCTAGTGCAAATCATATCAATAGGCTCCTTAGGAACAACATGATGAAAACCTCAAAATGGCTCATGTGTCTCAAAATAAAACATGCCTCATGTAAATCCAACAGAAAAATAATAACTTCAAAATGTCTTGATATCAATGGCTTGTGTAAATAAAATAAAATGGCATAATACAGCTTTGAAGCAAAGACATTTTAGCCAAAATAAAATCAAGAACAACTTAAAGCAGGACTGGCCTCCAAATTAAAAGGCTATGTTCACTGAATATGCTGGCCCTTCTTCACGGTATGATAATATCATCATTTCCCCGGGGATCTTGAGCTACTAGCTTCATGCTAGCATGTTTTCCTTTCAGATGCTTGGTGAGGTTGGCAGTTGAGTTAACGGCAGTGGACAAAAGTTTCTGGCCAGGGCACAACGTACACCTTACACTCACATTTTCCCCCTTAGTTTCAACAAGTTCGAAGTAATGGGAATACCTCCATCCCTCGAATGTTAGCGTTGGCTGCGCCTGCTTCTCGCTTGCCATCACTGCTCTTCAGTCTTCATGCCACCACCAGCGGCCAGCCTCTATCACGTACAGTGTGGAATGAGAGCTCGTGCCTGCGTAAGCACGCAGCTGAGTAGGCAGTGTGTCACACTGTCACACTGTCACTCGTCCCTGGGAAAAGTAACGTTCCGGCGAATTGAAGAAGAAACCACGTTACGTTACCAAATTTTCCGTAGTAGCGCGTTTCACTACTTTTTACCCGGAAAAAGTAGTTACGTTACCCAACACTGGGCATGAGTAAGGCTGCACGAAATTGGGGAAAAAAAATCTAATTGCGATTTTTCTGACAAATATTGCGATTTGCGATATTTGTTTTTAAGCGACCCAACGGAAGTTTATTGTAAAATGCGGCCATAACTCCGGCTAGGAAAGTCGTATCAACATGCTCCCGTCTCTAGCACCCCCGCAGCCCGAGCTACGAGTGAAAGAACTAAACTTACATGAAACTTCCGTTGGGTTGCTTTAAAGTCAAGCTTCAGTTGAAGATTCACCCTGTAATAGATGTAAAACATGTGATGGAGCATTACTAACCTGACTCAGATGGTTTGTTTCACCAAACCATCTAGGAAAGCTCCATTGGAAGCCATTTGGAAAAGGGCAGGCACTTTCAAAAGCACTTGGCAGTTGGTTGGATCAATCTGTCTATCACCTTCTATCATGGGCCACTTCTGGTTGGTTAACAATGGCTGGTACTTGCGGAGCACAGCACTTATGATTGGTGTGGATGACTGACACAGAAGAAAAAAAAAACAATTGTAAAAAAAAAAAAAAAAGTTACAAAAAATCGCAAGCTTTGCGATTTGATAATCACATCATTTAAAATCATGATTTTGATTTAAAATCGATTAACCCTAGGCATGAGCCAGGTTAATGATAAATGGAAATGGCGAGGTTTGAGAGGTCTCGTGTTTCTTAGATCCTATCAGTTATTCTCCTGCCTCCTGAAGAGAGTTTTATAAAAGGATGCATCTCCTTTTTTCCAGTATATGACTACAGGAATCAAAGCTATTGTAGTGTTACCTTACAGAGAGTTATGTAACTGAACAGCCATTCACCCCCATAACCAGCCCAACAACCCCATCTCCCACTTGAACATCATTGGCTAGGGCCCCAAGAGTGCTGCGTGTGTAATGTCACAGCCATATTTTATTCATGTAGATAGAGTGTTTGGGTGGCTCTGCTTGAGACTAGGACACAATCTCTGCTGCCAGTAAACACCAATTTAATGGGCACAACTTCCTGGGAAGAGCAGTAGCAGCTGGATGAAGATGGCATGTATAACAAAAAAAAAAGTGAACAACAAGGATGTGTCAGACACAAGCAAAAAGCAGTGAGAGGGAAAAAGTGGCAGCGTAGCAAATTTCCCCGACTAGAACAAGACTAAGGGGGATGACAATGTGCTAGCGTGAGCGCTTGTAACTCCCCCAGGGTGTAAGCACAGTAAGCTGAGAAGCTGACTGCCCACCCACTTTGCCTGTCTGGAGTTAAGCATCCAACATGATGCTCTGTCTGTATCACTGGGTCAAAGTGACGTACATGTTAGTGAATGTCCTGGGGGGATCACGCAAACATACTGTATGTGCACACAAAAAGGTAAAGACAACCGATTGTCTAAGGCAGCGGTTTTCGCCAGAGAGCTTCAGGGGGGGCGCAGCGTGAGAACAAAATAACGAGAAACAGTGAAATCTACCTAGTGAACTTCAGCTAACTTTATGCGAGCGGCAACACGGATCGATTTTTAGTGAAGTTACCTAAAGGGAGAGAGGAGACAGCGTCTGGCAGAAAACGGAGGAAGTATGACCACGATTATTTGAAGCTAGGATTTTCATGGACCGGTACTGGCAGGGGCGGACTGGCCATCTGTGTGATCTGGAAAATCGGCCGGTCGTCAGCGGGCCGTTGACGGCCGGCTCGGTTCGCTGACGGCCGGCACCACCCTTTATTTTAATAATACTTACTTTGATCAAAAGCAAGTACCGGTCAATGCTGCAGCCAGAGGATGATCTGCGTTTATTCCTGTCAACATTGCATCATCCGCCTGTGCGCATCAAAGATGCAGACTCATTGTTCCCCCTAAAGTAGGGGTGAGTGTAATAAGGAGGCAAAGTTGACGTTCAGTGTGTTGCCGGGAGCATATAAGGATTTATCCACGATGTTGAAAATGTACACATTTTCTTTTTTAAATGTTTAAAACATAAAAGATAAAAAGGTTTTAAAAAGTTGTTGTTTAATGTTTTAAGGAGGTGACAGTACTCAGCCAATAAAATCGGTGCAGTCAGTGAGTCAGCACGATATATTCAAACACACACAGATACGAGACAAGAAGAGAGAGACAGTCATTTCAAATGGCGTGCTCAAAAAAGAGAAAGGTAGACAGCGAAAACACAGCATTTTATCTTACTGGACCTCTTTGAAATGCAATTGAATACCCTTGCATTATAGCAACAACAACAATAATAATAATAATAATAATAATAATAATAATAATAATAGCAATAATAACTAGGAGGGGGGGGGGGGGGGGGCGCGGCTGTTCTTATGTTCTTTGAGGGGAGGCTCACCTTCCCACACTTTGAAAACCCCTGGTCTAAGGCATAACAAAGCAGACACAAATAAAAAGTGGACACTTCTTTTAATATTTAAAGGTTAAAGATGAACCTTAAATGAACTGTGAGACATACAAAAGCATGTTTAGGTGCACAAATTCATAGAACTGAGTATGGTAAACTGAGTGAATGCATAGAATAAGGTATTCATTATTTGCCTTCGGTGTCCGTGTTCCACCATAGCTTCATCAGTGCAAACCTATCATGGTATAATATAGAGAAATGGATTTGGGGAATGAGGATAAAGCTGAAGCTTGAGATAAAATCGTAGAAGTCAGTGGAGCAAAGCAGAGCAGACTGCAACTCTCCACACAAATCTTCAGACAAAACATGTCCATGGACAGAAAAGCTTTGACATACAGTTTTACAGCTACTAAAACGAGCCCAAAGAGCTTCTCTCTCGTTTTGTGATCCATTTTGTCTGTTGATTGTTTCACAAAATCGCTGTCCACCTGTATAACAATCGTGAACCTGACACAGTCTTAAGGAAAAAAACAGTTTGAGGTTGTATTGAAGGGGTGATGGGAATTGAATTAAAATGAACAAAGAAAGATAAATTGGCTTGGTGGCATTTGTTATTTAGAGAGTATTAATCCAGAGCCATGCTGTCCAAATAAAAGCGAGGGCAGCATAAGCTCTTCACTTTAAGCTAATGAGATATTAGCCAAATCCTCTTAGCCAAACTATTTTGTGAGGGTTCGGTGAGCAATTACATTGTTAATATGAATGAAGAACTGGGATTTTGGTAAGTGGCTCAAGAGAGACATGTCTAATATTCACAAATGCAGAAGCCAAGTTTTAAAGGTCCCATGTCATGGCCATTTCTACTGATCATAATTCCATTGTTGAGGTCTACTAGAATAGATTCACATCGTTCAATTTGACAAAATCACATTGGTTTCTCATACAGCATCTCTGTATAGTATGTGTATTCACTCTCTGTCCTAAACGGCTTGTTGGAGCTTCTGCCTCCCCTCCCCCCCCTCCCTGTGAGCCCAGTGTGCTCTGATTAGTCAACCACCGTTACAGCTGGACATCAGCATTTATGTGTTAAAATGGCGTTTGTTAGCATGCAGAAAATGACACCAGTAATGACAAACAGATGAGAATGCTGCGTGGGGTCCGGGTGCCGTGTTGGCGGGACGTTGTGGGAATCGCTGCTCCGCCCTTTGAGGCTCGAGGAGCGGACAGTGTGAGCGGGATTACTGGTGTTGTTTCCTGGTTGCTGCGTGGGGTCTGGGAGACAGCGCGGAACTCAGCCTGTGCACACAGACACACACTCACAGCTAGGGCTGAACGATTAATCAATTTTAAATCGTAATCGCGATTTTAAATGATGCGATTATCAAAATCGCGAAGCCTGCAATTTTATTTTAAACTTTTTTTTATTTTTTTTTATCTTGCGAGTCAGTCATCCACACCAATCAGAAGTGCTGTGCTCCACATGTGAAAAGATAAGGCTGAGTGAGTGTGTGTGCCGGCGAAAGCTCCGCGGCTGAGAAAAGAAAAATGCTGAATGAGTGTGTGTGTGTGAAGACCTCCGTGGATTGGTCCATTTGCACAAAAATGGAAAAAGACAAATCTCCATCGAGGCATTCTGGGGCAGCATAGACAGCTCTTTTCTATGTTAGAGTTTTACTCGCTACAGGGTGTACTTTGAGGGTTTGTGACTCTGCAGACCGTTTACATGCAGAAAAACCTACATAACACACAAGGGGACGGGTAATAACCAGAAAAGCATGACATGGGATCTTTAAGTTTCTAGCTCAAAAGGAGAGACGAATGGTCCATCAGGTTCCTAACAAACCAATTGTCTTTGTGCATTGTATTGCGCAACTCATGACTATTATGGCAAATAATAACACTGCTATATTTGTTATCATTGTAATATATGTTATCTCCTAAGTTAGGGAAATGGGAATGATTCACTGTTGGATTTAAAATAATATTAGATACAATTTCGATACAATGTCCTTTAAACATCCTTAAAAAAAATGATGTTGATAATTACCATCTGTTACCATAGGCTTATTCCAATGCTTTTCTGTTTCCTGTTGAATTTTCTATTTATACTTCTCTCGCCCGAGAGATTCAATCCGACAACTGGGATATTTTCACACATGATGGTCCAAGGTGTAACATTTTTGATACTTTCATATTTTGCTGTCTGCTGATTTTTATCTGGAATACCAGTGTAGCTCTCTTCACGACGCAGACATCATCCTGTAGTCTCCCCTCTTCCGTAACGCTGTGAGAACTACAACACCGAATGACACGTATACATAGCCAAACATATTAGCATATTGTGCTACACATATGAATGAAAATAAGAAAAAATAAAACAAATACCTTGTTGGCCGCTTTTCGTGAAAGGAGATTCATCTTACAGTTCCTTTTCTGTATAACTTTGTCACATTAAACTTTGTCACAGACTTCAGCAGAGCTTCAAACAAAGACGTCAACCCATGTTGAGTTGTCCAGTGTAACAACAAAACACGCAGTACCAGCACATGAACGAACATTAGTTCCTAGGCACAAGACCAGAGCTGTTTCAGTGCTGTGGCCGGAACGGAAACCGGACTTGAATTTCTCAAAGAGGCCGTTTAGTTGGAGATGGTCCTGAAGCTGGGCGGCAACTACATGTCTAACTGTCTACCAGCATGTCATGCAGTCATTGGCTGTGGCACAACAAGTAGTTTGTGTAGAATAGGAAAGACAACAGCATTCACCAAAGTCAAGACCCATCTCAGCGAGCTCAAAGATCTGGTCCATTTTGGACTCTCTGACAGCTTGGAAGAGTCTTTGCCAGTCGCAAGATAATTTGCGCTTCTGCTATATGGAAAAAAGGAAAATGGACTGATGTGCACAAACTTGGATGAACTGAGGTTCATAATTGCATCACCAACAGATGCAGCCTCAGAAAATCTGCCGCCAACAGAGGATGCATTTCAACAACATGTACAAAGAGCAATGTTTCAGACAGCGATATGGTGTCACAGCCCGAACCCAAACCCTTGTTATGGGGTCCTATTGGCAAGGGGTGGATTGTCAGAGATGGGGCCATTACACCACAGCTATTTACAAAAACCCCAGCACCTACAGAAGTGAGAGACATGACTCACTTTTATTGCAAAGATGCAAAGTGTGGAAAGTGCCAGTGCCTCTCTGTTGGTCTTCCCTGTACGGAGTTCTGCACCTGCTGTGCAGAATGTCAAAATGTATCCCCTAACGTTTCTGAGGAACCTGACATTTAACATTCTATTCTAGTATCTATATACTTGACCTCTCACAGAATTTTTTGATGAATTGTATACTGTACTTTGAATTAAGGTTCCAGTTTCAATAAAACCTGTTCTATTTGCACTTATGTTTTAGAGGCTTGCCATTTAGAACTAATACACTTTATTGTATTGGGTTACTCTTATTCTGACTATTTGGTGATGTAGTTCAGCCATCTGGTATTTCCCTCTCCAAATATAATGAACATCAGAGTGAGCATTCTTAACTTATAGGCTATTATGCCACTTATCCCCCATTCAGAGTTTGACTGTATCAGAGAAGAGGTAGGCCTATGTCTAAATAAATCTCATTTGCAATAGAACTGTACCAGATATTTCCATACAACTACTGGTTAGTGTTCAATAGCACCCTAGACAATTCAGTAATGGTATATTTTTTAGGGGTTTAAGTTTTTCTGATAAATGAGAGAAAAGTGATTTCCTATCACCAAAAGTACAATTTCCGTCTAAACTAAAGCTAAGTTTACAGGACTATAATTCAGTATTTGTTTAGTTAAATTATTGTCTTACTATTTGGTGATGTGGGACAGCCACCTGGTTCGTACCTCAGCAAATCTGAAGAGGAAAAGAGTGATCCTTCTCAAGTTATGGGCTTTTTTGTCACCTTTCCCATATTCGGCCTGGTCTAATTTGGCTCTTTTTCAGGGATTGGGGTAGTTCTAAACAACAACCAAAAAAACATTTTTTCCCCCAAAATAAAATTTGCCAACAATCAATTTCATTAATGGGCGACCCTAAAGATAAGAAAAAACATTGTTGTCATTCGTTCTACCTCGGGTAGGGGTATCAGACAATCTGAGGGCCCTTCCTGTTGGACTATGTAGTTCATTTTGTGTGGACCAAGTGAAAAAAGAAACATTGTTTTATTTTAGTTCTGGTACAGTTTTTACAAACTAATCGTGAGGAGCGGGTGATTTTCCTCCAGCAAAGGAAAATCAAATACAGTGGACAATTGTTTATGCATTACATTAATGCTTCAGATATGCATATAAACGGTCTTGTTTGTGATGAAGAGATACATGTCAAGACATTACTAAACTGCAAGCTATGCATATGGATTAACAGGTAGAGACTTTAAAGAGCAACTTCCAGGTTAAAGACACCTGTGAATAAATGTGTAGGAAAATGATGAATACACTAGATTTTCTAAAAAATATACAGAAATATACACTGCAGTGACATCTGGCGTCGTTTTTGTAAGAAATGTTCACTTCCGCATAAAAAAGCCTCGGCACGTGACCTCCCGCGTGTGACGTAACATGGGGGAAACAAGGGGGAGAGCGACTGGTGGAACGTATTAATAAACATGGATCTCAATGCTAGTTTCGACACAGAAGAAGTTGAACATGAATATTCGAATGACGGACCACAACCTTATAATTATGAGCCTGCTAGGCGTCCAATAGACCAGGAGCAGCCAAGGATTAGAAGAAATAACGGCCATCGGAGAGAAATTGAGCTGTGGTGTGAGGAGAACCAGTGGAGAACTGAGCAGCTATCTTGGTGAGTGACCGGCGTTAGTTACAGAATGTTAGCTAATGTCACATCACAACATTGTGAAGTTAGCTATCATATATCAGGTTATAACTAAAGTAGCATTGATAATATAGTAACGTTACTGGCAGGACTGTTGACACTGATCCATAACAGAAACTAATGCGCAAGTATCAGCCGTATCTCGCGTTACCTAATGCAACTCCACACTACGGTGCTGTGTACCGGAGGGGAGACGCGAGATACGGCTGATACTTGACGATCTGGCGGAGAAAGGTTGTGGAGCCTCCGTTAATATGCCGTTGTAAATGGCTTGATGGAAAGCAGGTGTGTAGTCGGGGAGGGTGCACAGCTGATTGCAGCAGGTGAGTGGAGGTTGAGCCGGGAGCCAGGAGTGACAGCCACCACGCACACACAAACAACACAGACAGGGGGAAACAAACAAACACAAAGGAGACGGCTGGAGCAGTACAGCCACCACAGCGTTACCTAATGCAACTCCACACTATGGTGCTGTGTACCGGAGGAAAGACGCGAGATAGGGCTGATACTTGACGATCTGGCGGAGAAAGGTTGTGGAGCCTCCGTTAATATGCCGTTGTAAATGGCTTGATGGAAAGCAGGTGTGTAGTCGGGGAGGGTGCACAGCTGATTGCAGCAGGTGAGTGGAGGTTGAGCCGGGAGCCAGGAGTGACAGCCACCACGCACACACAAACAACACAGACAGGGGGAAACAAACAAACACAAAGGAGACGGCTGGAGCAGTACAGCCACCACAGCGTTACCTAATGCAACTCCACACTATGTCTTACGGTGCCGTGTACCGGAGGGGAGCGAGAGAGAGATCTCAAAATTGCTCCTTTCCCTCGTTTAAGCATAAAGTATAAGCATAAAGCATAAATGTAGAAAAAAAAAAACCCTGCAAGATGCTCTTTAATGATTATGGCGAATTAGAGTGGGACCACGGTCACACACTTTCTGATGGAATTAACAAACCCAAAAACATTGCTGATGAGTTGCAATGGGTGCCGTATGAGTGTTATATAATGTATAAGGTTCCATGGCCTTATACATGTCATTTTTCATTATTGTTTCTTGAATAGTAACGACCACCATTTCCACCTCAACCTAATTGTTGAAGAAAGCTGCTATTCCCTAGGTCAGTCATCTCAAGTTTGAGAGCCATGTGAAAGCAATTTCTACGCTCTGGATTTTGCCTCGAAAACTTGGTAGTTGTGTAATTAATGTTTGAACCCTGGCTTATTTCACCTCCACACAGCTGACCAATCTGCTTGCAGTGGGTGTGAATGTTGGAGAATTTATTACAAAGATGGTCACACACAGCCCACACAATTTGAAATCAGAAGGTCGTGGGGGCGGGGGGTGTCTGAAGCTATACACTACCTGACACAAACTGCCAGCTTAACTGAAGTGGTTTATTGTGATTAACTTAAAGAATGACTGCGACCTATAGCAAATGTCAGTTAAGTGACTGTTACAGACAGTTACACATAGCTCTAGGGATTTAGCTTTTCTTACCTTAATGATAAAAATGTGCTTCATATAAAGCATTTGTGCATGTGGGGAACGGCGTTTGGAGATTTACAGACTAAAGTGCCAGTTCTGGTAGCAGACAATACTCTGAAGGGAATGGACTTGTGTTTCTCTGCTCTGTATGCAAATTCATTTTAAGGGCAACAAAACTAGTTGATTTACAAGTTGGCCATCCCAAACAATAATACAAACGGCTTTGATTTTCTTACACCTGGCCAAGGAGGAAGACCTAGAGAGCAATCATATTCATCTTTAGCTGCCCTCACACTGAATTTCCCAGGTCTGACTGAGAAACCGCAGGGGTTGCGTGCTCACTGAAAAGAAATGTGAATAAATATCGAAGAGCAAGAGAGAGAGGGCGAGAGAGAGGGGCGCAATAGCATTAATTTCACTCCTTCATTCACATTCACACGGCGGGGACATCACTCTCAGACGTGAGATCCTAAACAGATTTCTTGGCGCTCACCCCCATCAGCGTATTTTCTCTGCCATGTATCAAAGCAGTCGTACGTATATGAATAAACCCGCAAAACCAGGCGTCATGTCCTGCCTGAGCTTAAGTGATATTCACGACAGAATCAGGAGGGTGGGGGTGCAAGGCAGCACGGACCCGGGTGCGCATTGAAGGGATCGCGACGGGGAGAAAGACACCATACATCAGTGGGGACATAGGCTGTCAGAGCGTGAATGGGTTTTGTCATGAATGAATAACTACCAGCAATGTGCAGTGAGGGGAAGAAAAGAGCTTTACTTACATAAGCCTTTTCATCTCTTATGATCCACACTTCAGGGCTCGAGTGAAGGAGGGGGGACTTGTTGAAATAAACAGATTCCACAGTGGGAGAAGATGAGGAAGGAGAGCCTCTTCTCCACAATAAAACAGAGAGAACAAGGAAACGGATAAAGTATGTAACAGAAGGTGCAGCCAAGACAATTCAACAGAGAACATGGAGCGTGTGCCGTCTCTGTGAGCGTTGTGTTTATACTCATGTGAACGGTCCCCTCGGGCTTGTATCGTCTGAACGCTATTGTTTCAGAGTGTAGAACTAATTTCCTACCCAAAGGGGCCTCTCTCATAAGGAATATGCAACAAGGAAAAGACTCAACGTCGCTGTCTCGCTACCTTTATTTCAGTCCCTGATGGTGATTTTCTTTACAGTGATCCAACCATTAGGACATGAACTGCACTGCTGCATATGCATTTAAAGCAAAAGGGAACAAAACCGCCGGGAAAACTGTAACAGAAATGGCCTTCTCTCCTGTAAGCGATAAAAGAGATGGTAGTAATCGTAAATCTGGGTGTACAGAAAAATATGTAGACCCTCTGTTGGGACGAAGCAGTCCATACTGTGAGGAGGTGGGTGTGATTGGGAAGGTGAGGGTGCTGGGCTGAAGTGGGAAAAGGGGGGAGGGGAAACCAAGTCTTGCCCACCACACTGAGTTTGTACTTTACCAGCACAATCCTAGAATGCCGCCCGCTGATTTCCCGTCTGCCCTGGCACTGCCTCTCATGGCAGCTGGTGTCTCTTCTCCCCATCCCTCCCTTCCAAGAATGGCAACAATGGATTGGAGGGCTGAGACGGTGCCAGTATCAAAGATTAGCTCCACCTCTAACTTCAATCGCTCTGCACTTCTGTCACCTTTTGACCTTTTTGTCATTTTCCTGAGGACATGATATGCTGATGCGTGTACACTTCCACGCACACACATGCAGCATATGCATGTATATCTGCTGGAACAAACCCAAACATGTATAGCCTCAGTAATACCCCACGCAGGGAGGCAGAGGAAGGACACACTATGAAAGCCTAGAATGAATTAGACTACTACTTGCTGTTTCAATGACAATACTCGTAAAAAAATCTATTATTTTCTTTCTTACTAGTTATAACAACAATATAATCAAAACGTATATTAAAACCCTGTAGTCCTTTGGATTAGACAGTGTACTAAAAATACATTTTTAGTAGGGATGGGTACCGAGCCCCGGTATTAAAGGGGCCCCGGGACTGAATTATTAAAGATCGTGCTACCGTTAAGCTCTGACGTTATCGGTCTTTTTATCGGTACTGGAGACATTTCAAACATATATGTCATGTGTATTATTGCTACATACACATTATATTGCAGTCTTATGGCGCATTTCCACTGCAGGGCCTCACAAGGCTTAGTACGGTATAGTTAGGCCTTGGTAGGCCAGGCTCACTATATGCTGTGTTTCCATTACAGTTTAGTAGCTGGGGCAGTAACTATAGTAACGCAGTGTAGGCGGAGCCGTGACGTCATCTTCAATGCGAACCACAGAAAAACAACATCAGCCGTTAGCTGTTAGAACTCAAAGCTCACAGCTCCTCATATCTGTTCAGAAACTAGACAAAAGTCTAACAAATACAAACCAAGGACTCTCTGTGTCATGGCGAATACAGTCGCTGGTTTACTTATGTCTGGAAAGGCCGTTGTTGTGAGTGGGACGGTCGGAGCATATACAGCGCTAGCTTAGCCGATCTCCATTTAGAAATCAAGCATTTTAAAAAGGTATTTCGCCTGCCATCATGTCTGCAGACCTGTCAAAGCATTAAATCATGGATTTTACTAACCGGTATGTTGTTGCTTCGGCATCATTTTGAAACGTGTATTACAATTAAATCATGGTAAAATATGTTCATTTTGTTGTAGCCCCCTTGCCAGCGATTCTCTCTCTAGTTTAGCATACTCAGCCTGGTTGTTGGCCTGGAAAGAACCTGGATTTTGGAGAGCCAGAAAAACTGTGAAACAGTACCCGTTAGCCGGAACTACCCCTAGTGGAAACGCAACAAAAAACGGGCCGGGTTTGGCACGGCAAACTTAAACCGTACTAGGCACTGCAGTAGAAATGCGCCATTAGTGTCACCAACTCCGTTTCTAACATGCAAAAAGAAAAAAAATTAGTCTATGATGTATTTTCGATCTTTCCAATCCAGACGAGAGATCTCTCTCTCCCGTCTGTGTGCGAGGGGGCGGGGCAGTTTACACACGCATGCAGCTGCTACATGCATGCAAGTTGCAACACAAATGGAGATGGCGGAGAGAACTAAGCGCTCCAAGGTGCGGTTAAACTTTACCCGTCTCGATGTGGACAATGCTCGTTACCAAAAGTGCAATAAGAGTTTAGCATGTAAGGGCGGTAACACGAGCAATTTATCTAAACATCTTCCAAAAGTGCACCACATTCAGACGGAGAAATGCACCGTTTTCGACTGTCTTTCTAGTAGCTCTGTAGCCCCATCCACGAGTAACGTTTCCTCGTCAGGTGTTATGTATGCTAGCAGCAACACACAGAGTTATCTATATTATACAAACATGGGTTAATGATTAGAGGTAACAGAGTTATTTATTTTTGTTAAAGTTTTAGCTATTCTGTTTACAGTTCTGTCATCAGATTATGTAATACGATTTGCTAAAACACTGTTGTTTCTTTTGATGCGAAATATTATTTATTTCACTTTTATTTATTTATTTTATTTAAAAGAACTGATAAGAATATCGTTAAAAGGACCGGATCGACAAGCCGTATTGATAAAAGTAGTAGTACCATTAAAACCATAAATATACCCATCCCTACTTTTTAGTGTATTTTCCACCAAAAGTTAGTTTGCATCTATAATGGTAACAGTTTTGTATCAAAATTGTGAAAATTCCAATCATTCGCAACCTTAGCAGTAAGTCCGTCACTTTCATGTAGTGATAAGTCAGTGCCACCTCACACAGACATTGCTCCGTACCGTCCACCATACCCTTGACTGTAAAAGCTGTGGGTGATTTATGAATTTACAGGGACAGTGAACAATGAAAAACACTTATTAGGTGTCATGTTCTTCATTGTTCCAGTCAAGGTTAAAGGAGGCTTTTCAACATGTGTTGCAGAATAGTAGGTTGAATGTGTGTCTGTGTGTTTGCCGGTCCCCAAAGGCCCAGTGGTTCCCCCTGACTGACTGTGTAATCGATCATAAAATATGCTGAATAGCCCAGTCTGGACAAGAGACGGTGAGGAAGCAGTGTACAAGGGACATTGACTGAGTTAATGGTGGTTAATATGATGGCCTGTGTGTGGGTGTTTTTATGGTCACCGGTATAAACTCAGTCGCAGAGGGATCTTTTACAGGACAGAGTTGTAATTTGTATTTGTCCAAAAAAGTAAAGCAATGGATAAGCCACATGCTGAGTATTTCTAAAATGTAAGGATATGTGGCCACATGTGTATAAACTTTATTTTCATCACTTATGTTTTAGGGAACATGATAAGCTCATTGAAAGTGTGACAGGAATATTCATTATATTTTTCTGAACGACCAACATCTTGTAGTATAACCAGCTTAAGGAAATTGACAACCTTTAGAAAAGTGCAACTTGATGGATCTTATTAGCAAGCAGGAAAGTATCCTGCTTTAATAATAATACTGGGCTTAAGTATTGCATACCACATTATCTAGTCAAAGGTTAGTCTGACTCCTTTTATTAGCATTAGCCCAGCGCAGAAACGCAGAGAGACTAACTTATGGCAACACAAAATAAAACATGGGAGCGGTGGAGATGAGGAGGTGTCGGCGTTCTGGCGATTTACTCAGAAGGCTGGGAGTCCCAGCAGCTTCTACTGAAGCCAGTCCCCAACAACCGGGGACTTCCAGCCGGGGATTTTGGGCGGCAGTATACGCCATGAAGTTGTTTGCGGCTTGCCAGTAAACCCAAAGCAGAAGAAGAAGAAGTGACGTCAGCGGCTTCATTTGCCTAATCCACCCCCAGGGACTTATTCCGGTGTGAACACGATCTGTACTTAGTTCATCAGAACCAAAGAGTTCTGATGAACTAAGTTCTCATGAACCTTTGTGGGAAAAGTACTGCGGTGTGAATGCGCCTATACTGTACAAACAAGGTAGCACATTTTCCAGAACAATAATACGTGACCTTGGTGGTTGGGTTGATGCTAAATATTCACATAATGAACTGAACAATTGGGTGCTTGAACTCAATGGACCAATGAAATTAATGTTAGCTTGGGATGTCATCACTTAAAGTCCTTATCTTACATTAAAAACTTTTTTTGGCAGTTGATTTCTGGGGGGTGTATGCAACAGATAGTCAATGTATGTTTCTTTATTTCATACTGAATAATATGTAAAAAAAGGAAAAATATTAGGTCCAATAAAAAAACTTTGCTTCTGGAAGCAGGCCATTTCGTGACGTCACGTGTGGTTCCCGGCTGCCGCTGTCTGGCTCCCTGCTGCCGTCCGGATCGACAGCCAATGCGCGCAGCCAGCGAGAGTTCACAACGAAAAATGGCGTCAAATATTGTTGATGTTTACGCATCAGAAAAAGCTAATAGCGCGGGTATTTGGCACAATTTGACAGAACAATTATTTGGTGTGGACGATGCGAGCAGTGACGATGAATCTGAACGATCTCTGCCGCCTTTTACACCAGAAATAAGAGGCCTAGAACCGTATAGGTTCGAGCCAGCAAAACGCGAATGTGCACCACCGGCCTCAGCTGAAAACATGGAAGTCACTCCGCCCTCGCCAGCACCAGCTCGAGTCGGCAACACAGATTGGTAGAGCTATTCATATGTTATAATATCAATCAATAATGAATTTTGTTTACATCTTCTAGCACTATAGACCATGTGCCAACTATTGAGAAATAGCTAGAAATGACCTTCAAAGGCCAACCCCCCTCGCAAGTATAAATAAATGAATAAATACACTCTTCAAGTGTATTTATTCAGATGCTACCATCAGGATGAGAAAAACAGTCACACTTTATAACAAATACGTCTTCATATTATATTATTATTATATCAGGTGCCAGTGTGGGAACTGCTCAATCATGGAGGATGAAACATCAAGCATATGCTGCTGTGAAATTGCTAAAGTCTTTGCTGAGGTTGACAGATGGGTTTCATCATCACGACAGTCTTGTGAATGTATCACAGAACACCCAAAATGTGCCCCACAAATAACGCTGGTTTCACTGGCGCACTGCCAATTTTTTCTTGTGTTCCGCACAAATCGCTCCCATTTCTCCCGTAAAACCTTCTCTTTCGGGAACAAATGAACGGTAAAACCATCCCGATTGGTGTTGCTACACCCGCCAACGACACACCTCTTCACCATGATCCGGAAAAAACAAGACAAACTCGGAGATAAACACTGATACACAAAGTTGACATGCGGCTATACCAGCAATGCTACACTGTGTGATGCTGGGACGGGCTGAACTCACCAGGATTCGCGGAACCACACGTGACGTCACGACACAGCACCAAGCAGCGGCAAGTTTGAATCCAGACTTTTCTGGATACCTCTGAATTTGACCCATTTTCCCGATATTAACAAGTGATTTACAGCAAATAGGAAACGATATTCGATCTATATCACGTGTTACTGGAATAAGACCCAACAAGTTAATGCATTTTGAAACAGTTCTATGATCTTTCAGCTACAGTAAATTACGCAAGATAAGGACTTTAAACCAACCACAGCAATACATGAAAAGCAACAAGGATTGAGAAACTCCAAGCAATAAGTGCTTTCAGTGCACACACACACACACACTCAGATTCACACACAAACACTCAAGCTGTGCATCCCTCCCTAATCCAGGCAGAATGGGGCCTGTAATACAGCGACTCATCCCTCCTGGTAGACCCCGGTTCGTCTTTTATCTCCCAGGGACTGTTTACCTCAAGTAATTAGGCCATTCGTCACCCTAATGGGAACATCCCCCTCCACTAAATAACTTCTCTTTCTCCAAGCAGGCTTACAATCATGGCACAGTGTCTTGGGAGGTAGGTGGCACTCCTCCTAGGCACGGTGCCATAGGGGGCAGGACATCAAATCTGTCAACATTTCTTATCAGATAGCCATTCATGTCTCATAATACACTGGAGCAGGCTGTAGGGGTAAGCAAGGTCTGATAAAAGAAATGCAATGTGCAATTCCAAATGTATTTTTGTGATTGATTAGAAGCTTCTGGGGGGGATCTGCTATGGGTGGAATGCAGGTCTTTGCAGGGCAGCTATACTTGTATAGAGAACTTTGCCTTTGAAACTTGATGTGTTTTTGAGTGTAACATGGATTTAGAGAGAAAGATTAAGTCAACCACATGGGTTGTACTGTCTGACAGAACGATTTCTCCCTTATTTTGAATACAGGCTTTATGTGTAAATATTATTATCCTGTCAGACAGAGCTCTTGAGATAGTTCAAGGCAACTGCTATTACTACAGTAGTGGTGTTCAGGGACACTTGTGGGCAATAACTACTATTTTTTTTTCTCTGTGCGTTTATCAGGTTTCATGGCCAAACTTTACTAATGCAGACACCTGGATTCTGTCCATGTAACACTTGCTACACAGCTTCCAGGAGCCCTTTATATGTATGCAAAATCACGCATCAGATTTATTTTTAACAAGCAAGCACCGCATAATGAGCTATTTTACCATAGAGCTGAACATGTTGATGGTGCTGGCATGTTATCTCAACGGCAGGTGTGTTGTCAGTAAGAACTACTTGGGAAAACCTTATCTTGAGTGGAGGTCAGTGAAACCAAATAATTACTCATTATTTCCCCCTTGAAGAAGCTCTAACTCTCCACTTTAGAGTGAACAATGGCTATTGTGACATGGACAGACAGCGTGGACAAAGCCCGGCGAAGAGAAGGAGAGTATATTAATGAAACACCGGTGGGAGCAGTGCTGATGAGAGATTGGCGAGTTGATGGCTCCGGCAGTACTGCCATTCCATTCATTACCCTGTCCTGCTGTATCGGCACAGGCTGAAGTCCAAAGCCTTGTCTCGTCCGCAGGGGAATGAGTGGACGAGCCGGACTCTTCATCTACCTCTCTGATCACTACTCACCTCTCTGAGGGTGCTATTGTGTCCTGTCCCTCTTCATTAAGATAGGCCTTAATGGACTTTTCCAGGCCTCTATGCTTGCAGAGAGATAGAGACGAGGGAGATGTAAAAGGGCACAAGAGGCTGTGGATGAATGTGTTCCCCTTCTCTTTTCAGCTACACAACAGGTTTGACTGGTTGAAAAGAGTGTCCCTTTCAATAAAGAAAGAGCTCCCTTTCAATATTTGGTCTCACATAGAGAGAAAGGAAAATATGGGGAACATGGAGGCAGAGTATTCCTCTGTTCCAAGGTTCTTTCTATGAAGGGTTATGGTTCTGGCGTGCAGTCCTCTGTGTTGTGTTGTGAAATTATTATTTAGGAAAAATAAGCCAATGTACAACAATAACCCACCCCCAACATGTTGGAATGCATTTTTATACACATAGTGGAATTATTTTCAAAAGCATGTATTTTCTTTGAACTTTGAATTTTCAAGCACAATTCTGAACATGTCACTTGATAATGCAAGATATTCGTCTGATGTTATATGCTATTCTGTACATCTACAGGAGTGACGTAGTCTAATGGTCATCACCTATTTTTAAGCCACTGGATACAACAATAATAAACAACACACCTGATTGTGTGTCTAATGTAGACAGAGCTGCCTCATTCCCCCCATGCCCCACAGCTCAGATAGATTTCGTATTCTGAAAAGGGTCACTCTCATTAGTCAAACCCTTGTATGGCACGGTAATGAATTAAATTAGGTAGATCATTAGCCTGTGATAGGCAAACGCATTTGAAGTACATGTGCCTTCTCTGGTTTCAACACTGATGAGGATGTTATCAGAATAGGAAGGCGTGTTTCATTGTTAGGTTGTTTGGCGGCTCACCTTTGAGGGATTTACACAAGGCAGGGGAATGAAACCAATTTCCATGCACCTGATCCTGATTGCTTGAAAAACTGGTAGCACAGTTTAACATGCTGAGAATAAAAGAGAAACATTAAAAAGGCTTAACTGTTCTGTATAAGGCCTGGGCAGCACCACCTCTACACTGCTATTGTAGCTGTTATTCTCGTTACATCTCTATTACATTGGTAACATTTCAGTGTTACAAAAAGCACAGTTTTGATCACAGAATTAATAAAAAATGGTTGAGGCTCATGCTGCTTTTCTGCGCGCAGTTGTTATTCTTTTCCCCCCTGATTTTAAATATGGAATCCGGCTGATGGGTGCTGCACATACTACTAGAGGTTTCTCAATACTCTAATTTCTCCTCCTCGACTCCTATCCTCTATTCCTATCCTCGAGTCTAAGTGCCGCCCACAGGAGATGCGAGCGGAGGACTGAGGAGGGGAACCAAGGAGAGAGGAGGGGAAGCAGCAGGCGGTTAGAGAAATGAGAACTCCTCTCCTCTGAGCGGTCATTTTAAAGAAATGTCCATTAATGATGACAGGAGGCACAGCAGCACTCTGTCTTATGGACAGATGTGTTCATGACGACTTATATTTACTATAAATTCATTGACAGTGCGGTATAACGAGACAATAACAGGCTACAGATGCGGACACACACACACACATAAATATATAAAATTTCAGAATCAAACAAGTATGAGAGCACTCTCATAATAACGCAACACAATCAGAGGCTGGACATACCCCCCCCTATCTCTGGTCGCTGAAATGGGGGATTAAAATTACGCGCCAAGAGTTGTATTTACAAGTATTAAAAGTAAGCATAGGACACCAAACCAACTGTCACGGTTTGTGAAACAAGCAGGACCCAAATGCAGATATAAACTGAAACTTCCTTTATTTCAAGGCTATGATCTATATACACAATGACGAACAGAACACTCACCGCAGAACTAGTCAGGGAACAAGATGAACCGACCAAGACAGACAGACAACACAGAACTTAAATACACACAAGTCTCAATCACACAACAAGACACAGGTGAGGAGGGAGGAGAAAACACAGGGGCCCAGGTGAACATAATCAGACAGTTAGACACACCAGGGAAACTAATGACAAGAGGAAAACACAGGGAAAAGGACCAGACAATAACCCAAAGGAAAACATGACATGGAAAACAGCAAAAACACCCAAACCTACAAAACTATAAACGTGACATAACATGAGAATCGTGACATAACCCCCCCCCTCAAGGGACGGATTCCAGACGTCCCAAAAAAACAAAAATCCAGCAGGGTGGGTGGAGGGGGTCTGGAGGACGGGTCTCGGGCGGACGGCCCGGGGGCAAGGCAGAGTTCAAGAAAGGGGAATTCGGGCGAACGGCCCGGGGGCAAGGCAGAGTTCAAAAAGGGGAATTCGGGCGGACGGCCCGGGAGCAAGGAAGAGTCCAAGGAGGGGTGAAGACCAGACGGCTCCGGAGGCCTGTCAGGAGCCGGTGTCGGCAAGATCCCCCATGGAAGAGGACACAGGACCGGCAGGACCCCCGGCAGGAGAGCAGTCGGCAGAATCCCCAACGCGACAGGACATGGAGTTGGCAGGACCCCCAGCGGAAGAGTAGTCGGCGGGACCTCCAACGTGGCAAGACATGGAGTTGGCAGGACCCCCGGCAGAAGAGGAGTCTGCGGGACCTCCAACGGCTCAGGACATGGGGTTGGCAGGACCCCCGGCAGAAGAGTAGTCTGCGGGACCTCCAACGGGACACGACATGGAGTTGGCAGGACCCCCGGCAGAAGAGTAGTCTGCGGGACCTCCAACGGCACAGGACATGGGGTTGACAGGACCCTCGGCAGAAGAGCAGTCTGCGGGACCTCCAACGGGACCAGACATGGGGTTGGCAGGACCCCCGGCAGAAGGGCAGTCTGCGGGACCTCCAACGGTTCAGGACATGGGGTTGGCAGGACCCCCGGCAGAAAGGCAGTCTGCGGGACCTCCAACGACACTAGAGTGGGTTGGTTCGCCAACAGAACACGGGGAGCTGGCGTCGGACGGACAGCCAACAGGAGACGAGGTGCTGGAGTCGGCCGGTATGCCGACAGGACTCGGGGAGCTGGCGTCGGATGGACAGCCATCAGGACACGGGGAGCTGGCGTCGGACGGACAGCCAACAGGAGACGAGGTGCTGGAGTCGGCCGGTATGCTGACAGGACACGGGGAGCTGGCGTCGGACGGACAGCCATCAGGACACGGGGAGCTGGCGTCGGATGGACAGCCAACCGGAGACGAGGTGCTGGAGTCGGCCGGTATGCTGACAGGACATGGGGAGCTGGCGTCGGACGGACAGCCAACAGGAGACGAGGTGCTGGAGTCGGCCGGTACGCCGACAGGACTCGAGGAGCTGGCGTCGGGACCATGGTTACTGGAGCCGGCACTGAAGCCGGGACCATGGCTGTAAGGTCCGGTTCTGGAGCCGGAAAAATGGCTGTGTGGGCCGGCACTAGACCCGGAAACATGGCTGTAAGGTCCGGTTCTGGGGCCGGAAACATGGCTGTAAGGTCCGGTTCTGGAGCCGGAAACATGGCTGTAAGGTCCGGTTCTGGAGCCGGAAACATGGCTGTAAGGTCCGGTTCTGGACCCGGAAACCTGGCTGTAAGGTCCGGAGCCGGAGCCTGGATCCTGGCTGTATAAGCCAGGTAATGGAGTATGGAAGCAAAGCTGCGTGGGCCGGCACTGGAGCACGGAGCCACGGCTGCTGGGTCTGGCGCTGGAGCCGGAACCATGGCTGTTGGGCGCTGAACCCTGGCCTTGCGTCTCTTAGGAGTTTTTTGGAGGCTTCGTGGACCCCCAAACTCCAGACCAGGCCCCAAGAAAGGGTCAGAAAATGAGGACTGGCTCTCAGGGCTACGTGAAAAAATCCTAAACCACTCGGGCAACAAGCTCCAGAGCCAGGGCTTGCGAGCAACCTCCTGACGTGCCTCCTTCAACGCCGCCTCTCTACCCCGTCTAGATGATGCGCCTTTCCACGTATAAAAAATATACTCCAGAGAATATCCAAGATGTTCCGCCTGTAGCTTCAAAAGGTTTGCTGGGTCCATTTTAAGGTCGGTTCGTACTGTCACGGTTTGTGAAACAAGCAGGACCCAAATGCAGATATAAACTGAAACTTCCTTTATTTCAAGGCTATGATCTATATATATAATGACAAACAGAACACTCACTGCAGAACTAGTCAGGGAACAAGACGAACCGACCAAGACAGACAGACAACCCAGAACTTAAATACACACAAGTCTCAATCACACAACAAGACACAGGTGAGGAGGGAGGAGAAAACACAGGGGCCCAGGTGAACATAATCAGACAATTAGACACACCAGGGAAACTAATGACAAGAGGAAAACACAGGGAAAAGGACCAGACAATAACCCAAAGGAAAACATGACATGGAAAACAGCAAAAACACCCAAACCTACAAAACTATAAACGTGACATAACATGAGAATCGTGACACCAACTGAGACCTGTCTGTCCGCCGCATCTACACATTGTACAACACGCACCTACACACACTGTATCACACACACCTACAGCTCCTAAAGCATAATCAGGCTACAGCCGTTGTGTATTTTATTATGTGAAGCACTAAATGGTCTTAGAAAAATATCAACTCTTTGTTTGTAGATATCTACTAAACTACAGCATACAAATACAGAGAGTAATGTAGGCCTGTTATACTGAGTGATATATATTTTGCACACTGCTCCGCTTTCTGCACGGACCTCACAGCTGTTCTCACTGTAAACATCGCTTTGCGATGAAAGCAGTTCATAAAATAATATCCAGGGGATGCATGCAGAGCTGTCATTGGCTGAGATAAGTCCGGCCGTGCGTCACGCCTCCACCGTTCCCGGAAATGCATCCGCGGAGGAGCCGTGGAGGACCCATCAGTGTCTCCTCGGTTAGAGCTCCTCCAGAGAGCCTCCTCGATGCTCATTTAGATAAATGAGATGTCCAACATGTCGCGCTGAAATACATTTCCGGGTCACTACCGGAGGACCGAGGAGTCGAGGAGGGGAAATTAGAGTATTGAGAAACCTCTACTGTCTTTTGTAGGCTGTAGCGCAGGGTTATTCAATTGCCGTCCGCGGGTCAAATCCAGCCCCGGGGTGATATTTACTGGCCCTTTCAGTATAATGTTAAAAAGTAATCTACTTTTAAGAATTTTTTTTGTTGTTGCCATTATTCCAGAGAGGGTGTTACATTGAGAGATAGAGGGAAAGACATTGCCTGAGAACTTCTGCGGGCTCGGTTTCAAACCCACCTACTAGCTACTGTAGTGGCAACTCCCGTCATTTATTGCATCTCTGCGTGAAGGATCATTTCACCTAAATTGAATCAAATTAAATGATGTTGATGGTAAAAATTAGCTTCACATGTAGGCCAACTGAGTTCTGAACTTGCCATTTAGATCTACAAAGGCCTTGGGGCTATGTTGTTTGAATTAATTAAACACAATATATGCACTCCACTATGCTGTTGTAGTATTTACTGAATCTGAAGCTCTTAATATGATTCCTCATATTTCAAGCCATCTTTTTCCAAGCCCCTTGCTTTGGATCATTTTCATCAACCGGCCCCCATTCCAAACTAACTGAATAACCCTGCTGTAGCGTAACCCAGCGCCGTATAGACTGAGAGTTACGTCATCTCCGTTCACTCCAATGGACCACTTTTTTACAGCAATGGCAGATCGTGGAGCCTCTCAATCGTTCCCCGGAAGTTAGCGCCAAGGCTAGCAGAGCTGTAGAGTTGCAGCATAATAGACCGTTCGTGACGGACTTTTAAAAGGTAAGAAGAAGTTTAAAGATTTATATTGCGGATATTATCAGTACATCTGATTCAAATTAACATGTGTATTAAAGGATGTCAGTGGATTATCCCTAAATTAGTAGATTTAGGGAACGTTTACAGATAACAGATTAAGCTAGGATACCGGATCAAGTTAGCAACACACGTTGAACAGCCTTTTAATTGTAAATTCCGTTCTCTTAATGTCATTTCGTCCAACGTTTTTGAATTAGAGAAGAGGGGCTTCTAAACGGGATTGTATGTGGGGGTGGAGGGATTTAAATATTAGATAAATATAACTTTGGTGCGTGTAAGAGTGAGTGTTTTTAGCAGAGCCATATTGTGTCCTTGTGATTATGTTGATTATTACCTGTCTGTATAATGTTGCAGCTCAGCTGATTTTGGATTGATGGCAAAGGGAGAGGGACTTAAGTGAGAGTGAAAACACAAGGTAAGTTTAATACTACTGTTTTATATAAGTAAGCATACTAAACATGTATTCTATCACTGTATTATATAAGTAATCTTGTTAGTAACCTACTGTATGGCAGGTGGAGGGGCAGTGATGTTACAGGTGGAGGAGCAAAACTGCAAGACTGCAAACTCACAAGACAGAGAAATCGAAGTTTGTTCTCCAGAGAAGAGGTTGATTTCACTTCATTTATTTCATATTTTCTAAAGATGTGGAAATGGCACAAAAAAAACTTGAGAGCTGTAACCAAGACAACTGTAACAACATGAGTAGAGAGCCACCAAGGTTTTTCAAGTCCCTCTCTTACTCCATTTTGCCAACCCAAACTTCCAGGTACATGACGGGACACCTTGCTTGTTTTTGTTGTTTGCGCTCCTCTGGCTGGGTGCTGGCAGGTGGAGGGCAGTGATGTTGGCAGGTGGAGGGGCAGTGATGTTACGGGTGGAGGGGCAGTGATGTTAGCTGTTACACACCAGGCTCAAACTTAACACATTGCATCCTTCTTTGCAGTGTCCTTATTCCTGGAAGGGGAATCTGCAATTCCTGCAGAGTTTTGTAACCCGTTGGTCCGCACGCAAAGCGAACTTTTAAAGCCTTCTTAATTGTCTCATTGCTCCATTTCATCCCCTTTGTGGTGAGTCTGCCTAATGCCTTAGGTTGGTCTTTTTAAAACGTTCTCTTATATTTCTTGTCCCTAATTTTCATTGTTTTCCTGAGAGCTGCATTTTCCTTCCTGATTTTTCTTAGTGCAGCCTTTGCTTTTTTGGTGATTCCTTCTTGGCTCTTTAATTTTCTCTTTAATTTTTTTAATAGATCTGTTTGACTGGCTGCTGGTTCCCTCGTATGCTGACTGGCTGCTGGTTCCCTTGTATGCTGACTGGCTGCTGGTTCCCTCGTATGCTGACTGGCTGCTGGTTCCCTCGTATGCTGACTGGCTGCTGGTTCCCTCGTATGCTGACTGGCTGCTGGCTGAGTGGGTGGTGTCCACCCTCCCCGTCTCTCCTCACTAGCCATGTCCTCTCTTTCTTCACCCTCACTTTCCTTTCTCTCAGTCTCCTCATCCCTTTTTCCCTCAATCTTTGAGACTAATGTAAGTAGAAGACATGGCACTGTAGATTTTCGAACATTTAAAATATTATACCACTTAAAAATAAGAAATATGACTTTTGTTACTAAGAATTCATACTTATTCTACCTGTGTCACCTTTCACACTATAGCTGTGATCATGAGCTATGGGCTTTGTAGATACAGGTCCCGGGGTGAATCGTGGTGCAGGGGCCCTTCTCTTTTTGACCACAGGGCGATGCACGAAGATGGTGGGTATAGCCTCTGCTCTCAGCCTAGTCTTGCCCTTTTTTGTCTTGACAAACTGGTCTGCATCAAAATGTGACTGCGGAGTGACTTGAGGTTACTTCACACACAGAACAACTCAGTTTTGTCTGCCCACATACATATTCCATAGTGGTTGAATACACAGTATTAGGAAACACTTTATACTTACTGGACATGTTATACTCATTACATACTGTATATAAAATATGACCAAGAATGTGAGACAACTTTATAGAAATTCATATCACATCTGTTACGGATGCCATTTGTCATACTTTGTTAAACTCACAAATAATAAAGTTCCATAACTTCAGTTGGGAACAAAGACCACACCTTGTCTCCCTAAGGCAATTTCCCATCCAATAGGTGTGCTATATAGGTGTCTATAACCCTTTCTCCTGTCTGTTACTCCCTCTTTCAGCACAAGAACCCAAGGGGGATTCAATGGAGCCTGAATACCTGCACTGAGACCCTCACCCTGCACCCTGAGTCTCAACTCTCAGTGTTTTTCAAGCCTTTCCCTGTTTTTTTGTATTAAGCAAAACATTAAGCTTTCCCAATGGTGTGGTTTTCGTTTTGTGAAAAAGTGCAAATGCAGTGTTTGTATATAATTACCTCACATATTTGTTTGCTGTTGGTCATGAAATTGCTCCTGCTGACTTGAGCCAGCCATTTTTTCCTGCGCTCTGTGTCAGTGGGGAAGCAATACATTCATACTCCTTTCTCTGAGCGATTTGAGCATCCCCAGGCAGCACAGCAAACCATGGTGGCGACTAGGAGGCAGCACAGCAAACCAGGACAACACGGAGGAAAA
The DNA here is from genome assembly GCF_949606895.1 of Notothenia rossii. Lineage (NCBI taxonomy): Eukaryota > Metazoa > Chordata > Actinopteri > Perciformes > Nototheniidae > Notothenia > Notothenia rossii. The sequence goes on from NC_136904.1 coordinate 76,376,179, forward strand.
GGCACAGACAAACTGCATGATATGCTATTCAATGTTTATTGAATTCCATGTATTTGCAATGGATGTTCCTAAAACAACACATTTAACATCATCATCATCATCATCATCATGCTGCTGCTGCTGCTAGTCCTTTGATAGTCACCTGTCGGTCTCCTGTCCTTTCGGAAAGCCATAAAGATGACATTAGTCATTTAGATAACTTGTGTCCTCAATTACCATGGGATTACTGAAACTACCATGAATTTAAGAAAATGGTAGAAATTAATCTAATCTGAATTTTGAAGCATTCCTTTAGATCCCCTCCCTCTAAATATATCAATAAACATTAGAAAGTGATGCTCCTGACTACCATACAAGTTTAAGAAGATAATATTGGTTTTAAAGAATTCAAAGCTATAAACAGCAACAGGCTCTTTAACCAAGGCACTGTTAGCCTAACATGTAAACTAGTTGTTCACACTAATCCTAATATTATCACTTAATATTAGCAAATTCTATTTTATTTTTTAAAACATATTGATGTAAATACATACACATATCGATTTGTTGTATAAATATTGCAAATCAAAACCTTTATTCACTAATAATTACCAAAAATCGTAGTTCTATCTCCTGTTATCAATGCATTCACATTGGCCGCCATGAACTTCTGGGGAACGATCCTCGTCTGCATGAACCACGTGACGATAACCGTTTTTGGACTTCCGCTGTCGTAACTCTTCTATCTATATGGCGCTGGCGTAACCTAAGAAACCCTTTAGCACCAACATGTCATCCTAGCTGGTCAGAGAAAAATACTAAGTAACTTTCAAAAGTGTGGCTAAAAAGAGTTTCCTTCTTTTCCCTTTTTTCAGCTAAGAAAATATTATGGTGCGTTTACACAGGGGTCTGCAACCTTTTTGACCAAAAGAGCCATTTTGCTCATTTTTCCCCCAAAAAAATTGTCTGGAGCCGCAAAACATATTTCATAGCTTGATAGCTATAATAAAGTTGTATTTATTGTTATATCAGACAAAAACTACAGTTTTTTTGCATTTATTAGGCTATTTATTACATTGTATAAAACTGTTAACCTCTAATAAGAAAGAAAGAACTCCTATAAAGGAGAATTAAAAATAATACACAGACTACTACTTTAAAATAAATTAAACACAGCACTTGGGGAGTGCTCTGCACATTTGAAGGAAATATACATAATTAAAATGTGCCCACTTTGAAATAAATAAAACATATAGCTGCACCCTAAAAAGAGTTAACGGTGTGGTAAGAATGGAGAAACCAGCTCGAGTGCGCTAGAATTTGAAAATACACAACCGGAAAAAAACTGCCCCTTCCTTCAGACTTCCTTACAGAGCCCCTCCTCCAACACACACGCACGCGCACATGACCAATGAGGGCACGAGATACATTTGTGCTCAGATGGAAGGCTGACAGGCAGGTAGGCCATCCAGTTATTTTAGCCGGGCCGGCTCAGATGATTGGTCGTGCTTTTTACAGCGCTACGGCTTCCAGAGATTATTTTTGTTATGTATTTATTGTCAAAGCATTTAATATATTCATTGCTATCGGGACGTTAAGAGCATTCCATGGAATATAACAAAAAGTGTTTTCTGAAATAAATTACATACCCCATTGAATTAGATTATGACTGAAGATCGTCAGCTGTCTTCCTGTCCCGTGTTGTTCCTCGATACGTAAAGGCTGCAACACCTTTGACAACTTCTCTCTACATATCAAACATACCGGTAAACCAGCATCGTTTGCTGTGAAAACATATAACTCTTTTCAGAATTAAATCCTGTGTTCCTCCGGTACTTTTCTTTGATTTATCCATAGTTTGCTCATCGAACCGGAGGTCAGGTTATTCACCCGCAGGAAGAGGCGCAGGCGCGACCCTAGCAGGATGTGACGCATATTTGAGTTGACCTAATTAAAAACGTTTTGTTTTTTATTTATGTGTCACAGTATCACCTCAAAATACGAAACATTTTCAACCATGCAACAAAATATAAATAGTCCTACAAATACTTTTATTTTATTTCCTTCTTATTTTTGTCTAAGCTCAAGGGAGCCAGAGCAGAGGGCTTAAAGGGCCGCATGCGGCTCGAGGGCCGCGGGTTGCCGACCCCTGCACTACACGCTCTAATTGCTTGAGTTAAACCAAGGCTGTCAGCTGTGTTTACGTCTTTCAAACAAAGGGCTGGCGAGGGGGCGGGGCTCATCTCCATGTAGATACTATGGTACACGTTGATTTCGAAATAACAACATACTGATACCGGTTTGTAAATACCATGAATTAATGCGTGTCTACACAAGACGGTAGGCGATACCCTTTTAAATGTGTGTTTCCTGAATGGAGATCTGATCGATCAGGCTAAGTTAACGTTGTAGCTGCTCCTTCCAACGTCACATAGACATAAATAAAGCAGCGACTGTATTCGCCATGCCATAAACATTCTGTGATTTGGACATTTATAACTTTTCTCACACTTTTACATGAGGCTTTGGCAAATTTGACCTTGTTACATTTCTTCCAAAATAAGCATACCCAATTGCGTTGAAAAATAACATTGTTTTCCCTTTTTCATCCCAACGACTAATTTGAACCCTATTCCCCTAACCACATCTTTTCCTGAATTGATCAACCTTTTTGACCACAAATCTGATGCAAGTCACAATAATATGACCTTGCATACTCGATTAAAAACACACAAAAAAATTCCCCAGATTGTTGTCCCTTTCACATGGCTTTGGTTTGTCGGTACGAAGGACATACAATTCAATACTTGAATGGTGGAGCGTGCAAAGAGCACAGATGAGGCCCTGTTTACTACATAATGGAGACAGAAGGAGAGAGGGACAAACTTGCTTTGGAAGCGAGATATCCTCACCCCATGTTTACCATGGCCGATGAAAAATCTCTGTTTTCTCTGTCTTACATAGAGACACAAACAAACACACGCACACAAAGTCACATCACAAGGACAAAACGCACCATAATCAGAGCTGTGAGTATCCATTATGTTATAAAAGGGGGGAAATGATTGATGCACATATAAATTAAAGTTCAATTGAAGGACGCAGCTCCCAGTTATGGCTGCTATTCATCAATTAGATCCTGAAACACCCCCTTCCAATGAGAAAAAAAAAAAGTGTCCTTCATTACTTTTATATTTTCCTCTGTATGGACACAGCCGATTCATGGATTATTTCTAATTTAAGGGGGAAAGGGCAACCCCCTCACAATTATTTGTAGTTAGTGGAAGGTTTTTTTAACAAAAAAGTATCAAGAGGAAAAAAGCTGGCAGAAATCTAATTAAACCTCTGCCATCAGAAACAAATGTACTCACGGATAGTCTTCTTATCAGTTATTTACTCTGAATGTCAGGGAACTGGATTCTTGAATGTGAGGATTTGCTGCTTTTTTCTGTATTATTTCAATTTAAAACTGCACATTTAAATAAAAATAAACAACACGTTTGGATCTGTGACAAAGCAAGAAGAATACATTACATTTCATGCAGTCGTTCCAAAGTGACTGCATCATGTAGCAGGGGCTTTATATTTTACCTACAAATGTCAAATCTCGGCGTAAGGAGACAAGTTTGCAGCACAATATGTTTCACAGCTCTTTTTCCTGGGCAAAAATAAGATTTTGAAGGGATAAAGCCAAGAAAATAAGATTACCAAACATAAAAAAAAATGATAGCAACAGTAAAGAGGGAATGAAAAAGGGTATGATTTTTGACCCAAATATTGCTACCGAGAGTAAGATTAGTAGAGTCGGGAGGGATGCACTACGGCTATAAAATAGCTCACAATGACAAGGAAGTGTTCATTGATGTTGTGTTTCTTCACTGTATTTCTCAGACATAACATGTATTTTATTTGTTCATTAATTGTGTCCTGTGATGTTTTATCCTGATATTTCTTGTTAGGAAGACCAAATAGTGTTGTCGATGGAAAATGACCATGTATAAATAACATGGAGAACGATATTGCCCCTTTGATTATATGTGGCACCTATTCCCTTCTCTGCATCTCAAGAATCTTTGGAAACAGAGTGCACAGAGAAAGTGACTGCAAGTTTTTCAGCTATTAAAATGGAAAAACATATTTTACTGTTTATATTTTTCAGGCTGAGAGCTCCCAACATATTTTTTGAAGAACCTAACACGTTTTTTCACCATGGCTGTCGATGCTTTCTTTCAAATACAAGACAATGTCTCCCACACTTTTGTACTACCATTGAGCTGAAAACCAATAAAGAACCAAGCTTCCTTGACATTTTGCAGCTTTACCTGTGTCAATTCTACCGTACATTGTTTCTAATCCGTGACACAGAGTCTTGATCAGGTACTTGTTTATGGTGCTGCAAACTAAGGCCATAATCTGCTAGGAAGATATCAGATAGTGTCATCCCTCGGTGGTGTTGAGTGGATAGGAGAATGTCTGGTCGTGACTTTGTGTGCAAAGTAGGGGATTAACTGAGAACAAAACAGAGTAAAGGAGAAAAGAAGAGAAACAGAGAGAGACCATGTAGAAGTAGGATGATGACAACAAGGCCTCCGTTTGGAAGGAATAAACAGAATCATGAAACATTCTTAAAATGACATGCAAGACCATGACCATAATTAATAAAGGACTCTGGATGGCTGTTATGTTAAGCTGCCAGTGTAACAGGGCTCAAGATTAATGGAATCCTTTTTTAATACAGAAAATGTGTTTGGAAGGAACACAACGGAGCCTTCTTCTCATGCTGTTATTTCTGTCACTGGGAGGAGAGCTAGTTAGCTGTAAGCAGCAGGGTTTCCACCAGTGAATAGCAAGTTATTGGAGTGTGCGTACAGATTGGGCTACTCATGAGTTAATAAATGCCTCAGCCGCTTAAGACCAAAGCCGAGTTCCTGTGTTTAGCCTGACACCTGCTATGTTAAAGTGGACCTATCATGCTATATTTGAATAATATAGTGTAAGACCATACCTATATAAGGCATATTTATACTTTTTATTTTTCAAAATACCAAACAGATCATGCATTTTAGCCATTCCTCATTTCGCTCAATTTAACACTGTCTATGCATGGGCTGATTCTGTGAGAACAGCACCATCTACAGGCCTGGCATATGTACTACAGCGTCTCCAGCGCTTTCGAACGGCAATGTCCGTGGCTGTCTCCTCCTGATTGGTGGAGTTGGTCCAATAGCCGTAGCGCCACTTCTGTGACGTCACAGAAGTGTTCAAATCTGGATCAGTCTGTATCAGATCCGTTGCAGCACCTTTTTAAGAGATTTGGGTATGGAGGAAAATAAAGAGGGTTGTGTTTTCTGACACTTGGTGAGTTCCCTGGAACACCGGGGACACATATTCATGTATAAAAGACGTACAACAGTGCATTTTGCATGATAGGTCACCTTTAAGAGAATGACATTAGCCCATGTACAATAGTTAAAAACAACCAAATGCACTTTCTGTTGAGTAGGGCCTTACAGTATAGGCGGTTTGCACAATGATATTTCTAACAACCTGGGGTCCATCACATACGTTGTCATATTTATTTATATATATATATATATATAATGAAATGTCAGTGAAGCAGTCAAACACTGTTCTAGGGTTCAATGTTTACCTTATTTTTTGGGAATAGATCTCTCCTTTATCAGTTGTAAAAGAGAGGTACACAAATGAAAGATTCTGTGTTGTGCATCTTAATACATGATTGTTTACATAAAGAAATCTGCATCATAGCATTCACTATAGTGTTGAAAGGTCCCCTTCACACTACTGTGTACGATTCACAGAGTGAGGGAGGGAACAACAGCCCATACACTCACATACGGACGGTCTGCATCCACTACCGAAATCTTCTAGTGCAGCGGTGCACTTGTAGCAGTAGTTTCACACATTCCCTCACATTATAAATTACCATGAGAAGTGAAAGAGAGATTAGAGTGCAGATTAGTGAGACTCCATTATTGTATGTCCCAAATGGTTTTGAAATCAATGGTCCAACCCAAGAGCGTGATTATCATTTCAAAGTTGGCACAGTCCACTATAATGATAGTTTTCAGAAACAAAGTGATATTTTCAGGAGTGTAAATCACTGCATATGCATGCATACAAGCCACTCTACACAGGCTATTCAAGCTTCTTCCAAATTAAATTAAAATGCATTTAATGGAAAATATTGTTGCATCAATACAACAGAACGCTAATGCATTATCATTATGAGGAGGAACAAAGCAAGTGATGACCTGCCAGATATTCTTGCTACAGCTAAGGACTTTCAAATGTATAATCTTTCTCAAATCAGACGACTGGATCGCTGACAAATGATATGAACATGTTCTTTTTGAGGAGGGATTGTTTTAGACCCTTTAGGGTTAAATCAGGGGGAAAATATGTTATATCAAATGACAAGGGGGACATTTTTAAAATAAAGCCTTAGGTTCAAGCACATCGCATACACAAATATACAGTTGTTATTTAAAGGAAGAAGAGCAAAAGCGCCCAGAGGAATAGACGGAAAAGAGGGCTGCTCATTTTTCAAAGTGATATTTTCCTCGGGACAAGTCTTGGAGGAGGACAGAAACACTGCAGAAAGAGGAGGAAAAATCACAATAAGAAATGCTAATATACACTGAAATTAATTAAATGATGTCGAGGCTGATTTTATCTGACAGGGAGGTAATTTGTCTCTCTTCGGCTGCCTGAGGACTTTGGCTTTGTGTGTGTGTGTTGGCTTTGTAATTGCTTTGCGCCAACGGGGCTCTACGTGGTATGGGACTGTAATGTGAGCATGTTTGATTTTGAATGTGTTTTCCTATGATTTGAAGTCGGATGTGTGAGCTGAATGATGACATGAGAAGGACATAGAGCATGGTCACAGCACGTTGCAGACTTGAAAACAATATATTGTGTCTTCTAAATGTTAATTATTATCAATACCTTTGTAATTTCAAACAAATATATAGCGAAGAAGACACACGCGCTGGCGAGTGCTCATTTCTAATTTGCCATTAGCATGCACAACAAATGTAATGTTTCACGCTGTTCTATTTATGTGAAAACCATGGGGAAAACCATATTTGAATTCCTTGCTGAACACATCTACAAGTCCTACATACCTTCACATCAAAGCAAGTTGATAGTCAGTGCCTTCCAAACAAATATCAACAGAGAGATGTGATGGCCAAGAGCGGCCAAACATCCTGGCCTAACCCAGTGACCTGCCTCAGTTCTCCCAGCAGGCTTTCAGCCTTTACAACCTTCCACTGCACATTTTCAGCCTCCAGTGGCCCTTGTGGTTAGAGGATGAGAAGGGCTAAATGAGAGAGGGAGGTCTTGTGGGAAAGACTTTTCAAAAGCTTCTGGTCTAACATGCAGGAAAAATGATGCAAAAACAAGGTCAGTAGGGGGCTCCTGCATCTGCTTAAATTCAGCAGCTGCTCAGATTTGTGAACTATAAAAGGCAAATACAATCATCCTTTGGTGCTGACAAAAAAAGAATCAAATTGCGTTATGATTAAGATGCCAGCAAGAGTAATGACAATCTACATGATATCAAAACATGGGTTTCTTCATCTAGGAGCAAAAAAAAAAAGTGTTTTTTAGGGATATGTGTGGGAGCAATCATCGGCTCTTCTTTTGATGTGGTGAAAAAACATTGAAAGTCTATATCACCAATCAGCACAGACTGTCCACTTTCAAGCTGCACTCTCTAACTGTGCTCCCAATCATAGCAGACACAGTGGTGGTACACTCATTGTGGGAATGGCCATGCACTGATTGTGATATTGTCATTTAAAAAGGAGATAAAGTTTTGAATGAACACACTCGCACATGGGGCAATCATAATGGCTGTAATCAGCCTTGCTTTGATCGTGTCTTGTGTTTTCTTGTCAGACCAGTTGTTTTCTTGTCCTCAAGTTACTGCGTGAATGTAAAGATGTTGTGAAGCAAAAGGAAAAATCAATTTCATTTTAAGCCTGGCATAGGAAAAGAGAAGGAAAACACAGACAAGCTACACACACAAACAACATTTCTTTCCTCCCATTAACTGTGTCTGTTCCTCCTGCAAAAAGACTGTCTGCTCTCTTTCCTTCCAGGGGAGCGGTCTCATGGCCCTTTATTTCTCTCACGCTAAGTGGGCAGAGGAAAGAAAAAGCAGCCAATAGAATAGAGATCTCCACCAAGGCCAAATACTATTGCCAGCTACCTGTTGCTCTGACAGTCAACATGTTTGCCATGTAGTTTGCAGAATAAGACAAAGTTAAGTCTAATGATTTACCTGCAAGAAAGGTCACTTTTCTCTTGATTAAAACGTTTCCCCTTGTTGGGAGCATGCATGTGAACAGCTAAAAGTCAGGTTCAGGTTTTTTTTTGATATTCTCATCAAAGAAACGTACAAATACAAATTAAGAAAATTGTTTAAGCCAATTGCAGTGGAAAGATCAATCCATAATGAAAATACATTTAATTTGATTCTAAATGTTAACCACAAATCTCCTATTTATATAAAAGCAGTTATTAGGTCTTGCATTTTATTCATGTAAACCCTCCTCAGAACACTTATTAATCAAAAACCCTCAATAAAGTGTTAAAGAAAGCTACAATATAGCCGTACTATAGTTTGAACAGCCTCAATTTACCCTGAAATCCTAGCAAATGAGTTGGACTGAAGTCCTTAAGGAACTAAGGCCACCTCGTACCAGCCACTGGACTTAACAGGAGATTTTGCTTGATTAACAAAGGAACATGACCTAAAGAAAAGGAAAGGGTATCGTAATGAATATGCAATGTAATGTTAAACATTATTTTTAAACTTTTCCAAACTGAACCACAACGGATATTTCCTTTATTTTAAACTTCTGCCAGATCAAAAAAAATAAAAATCAGAAAAATGTGCCCAATACAAAAAAATAAAAGTCCAATAGCTATTCAGAGGCTGGCAACATGTATGAAGCTGCAACCTTCACCTTATTGCCTAACGAGTGTTACTTAAGAGAACAAATTGAGATGTTCCTTTTTATGTATGAAAGAACACAATTATGCTCCCACTGTAAGCCAACAAAGAACTGTCATCAAGCCATTATGTTACACATGAATAGAGCAGCATAATTGCAATGGAGAGTTTACTTTAACAATGACAATTGCTCGCTTAAGACTGCTGCTTAATTAAAATGCAGCGTTGCCCACAATTAGTCTCATTCATCACTCTGCTCACATGTTAATAGTATATTATATGAGTGGAAGTAATTTTAAAATCTTACTTCATCGCCATTAACTTTGCAGACAAGAGGAAATGCTAGTTTGCCTGCTGCGTCCATGATTAATTGTTAACGTGAGTAAGAGAATACTCTTACACAAAACTTAATTAGAATCTTACATCATAAACTGGCCACTTTTCTATACCTCAGAAGAAACTGCATGGTAGACTGTGTTTTTCACAGGGCTGCCAAGTTTCAGTAAGAAGTAGGAGTGAGACTTTCGGGGGAAGATGCGTTCGAAAAAAATGTGGCCTTTTTTAACGTCGATTTAGAGGAATATCTCCATTTAAATTAACATTAAGACTGTTGTGATGTCTTCACCCCTATGCCAGCTGCTCTCCCTGCACTGTTGTCCTCCTCATGCTTATATAGTGTTAATAATTAACCAGCACAAGTAGAAATGAAAACAATTGTAACAAGAAAAAGTTTTTAAAATGTCAATATAAAGAAAACATAGCAGCCTTTTAAGAAACAATAGCAGCCTTTTCCTCTACTGCATTTTTTTTGTTTAAGTGTAACAAGATTAGAACCAGAATAATACATATATAATATATATTATAAAAAAATAAAGTGCATGTCTTTGTTTGTGTGTTTTGGTTGGGTGAGACTTGGCAGCTCTGCAGAAATGTAATCCATCTAATAAACACCAGGCGTGGAAACTATCAAAGTCAACCCGAATAAACAAACATTAAAGCCATGCCAAAAGTTAAGTTTCATATTAATAAACATAAAACATACAATTATGGCATACTGTAGTCATCAAGAAGAGGATTTACCTTCAATAAACTTTCTTACACTTAGTATTTTTTGAAACTATAACCATGGGATACATTATATTATATTTCTGTATGTGCTTTCGCCCATGCACAGCACTACAGACAGGCAACACAGCAAGACAAATATAACCTAATCATCTTACCTGCGCGATGTAGTCAGTTGCAAGGGAAAACATGGAGAAGGCTGTGTCCACAGTTGAAACCAGGGATATTTTAGTAGTTGTTCATTCAGCAAATACTAAATGGGGAAGGCTAAGGCTAATTCATCAAATCACCACCAGAGGAAAAAGCTGCTAGCTGGTTAATTAGCAGCTAACTAGCATCACATGCACAACTTGAGTCTGAATGGGAAAACCGGGTTTCACGGCGCAGCTTAAAGAACGACGGCTGAATTGACTCCACTTTTGTAACATTTCTGGTCACAAATGCTATACAAGTGCGTTGCTTTGCAGCTCAATTAAGGCAGCTAGCTTACTAGACTCTTGCTGTCCTCTGCACTGAGCAGTGCGGCCTCTTTTTTGAGTGACAGAGAGGGTCATTGGGAGATGAGGTCCTGAATGTTTTAAACTGTGCCTGCTGACATTTAGAAAATCATTAGGTGGTAAACAAGACCTACCACGTCTAAAGTTGGAAAAAGAGAACATAAAAAACCATTGACTTTTTTTTATTTGTTTTGATTTGATTTATTTAGTATGTATTTGAAGCCCTTTGATTATTTGGCCTGGTCTCAAAATGGGTGGTCTCAGCCAGGTCAGGCCCCCCTCGTTCCTCCTGTCTTGTTTATTTATTATCGGGGATAATGTGTGTTTATGTTATGACATTGAACAAATCATGTCATGTTAAAGGATTGGCAAAACTATAGATCAACTTTGTATACTAAAGGTCATTTTGATTGCTAATTGAAACAATATGACAAAAAAACATTTATTTTGAATAAATCAGATGCCAGAGAATGTTATGGACACATACTGACCAGTTAAGGTGGAAAACAATACAAAGTTCATCTTAGCAAAATGGTGCTTGTGCAATTATTATTGATACAGTACTTGAGGAACATGTGGCTGAACCGTAGGGTCAAATCTTTGGTCAAAGTGTGGATGTTACAGAACAGCAGATCATGACTTAATTTCATTGCCTGAGTGTTATAGAGTATAAGAGTTCACACCTATATCCCTCTTGTGTGGGTGGGTCTGTGGTATCTGACACTCTCAACCTTTTCAGGAAAGAAAATAAGTAGCAAAGATAATTCCTTTATTCCCAAATAACCTTTAGGCCTCTAAATATATATTTAATTCATAAACCGCTGTAATTAGGGAAGGATCTCAACGTTTGCTTGGACGTGAGTCAGTAACTTCAACATTTACAAGATCCCCACTGTCCATGAAGATATATTCAGTCATCACAATAACTTTCATTATTGGATGTGAAGGGAAATATAAACGTGTTGTAATGAAGACTCCCTTATTTAAAAAGCCAAAGCAGTTTTACTAGGAGCCTCTCTGAGTGAATATTGCCTTGCCTAACAAAGCAAGTGATAAACATTAAATGCTGAGCAGCTCATATTCAACAATAACCAGATGAGCTGTATTCCGCGTGCAGTATGCAAATGACCAATGAGATTGCCTTATTAATCTCAATGCCTGTGTTGTCAACTATTACTTAGTGAATTGCTAGACAGTTTAGGATCTTCCCAAGCTTGAAATGACAATATTTGAATGTAACTAATATTAAGTAGCTTTTGCAAACTCCATGTAAGCTCAATCAATTCCAATGTGCTGAATAAATCATTAAAATTAAATGAAATTTGGGTAGTTTGATTTATGTTATAAAACTGCTTTCCATTTCTTGAATTCAATAGTCCAACACTAGTTTTAGACTTTAGACAGTCATTTCAGTGAAGAAGTGATGGCAACAAAATAAACGACCCATTCAGTTTAAGAACAGCACAATACTGTATGTGGCACAACTACTCCAACCCATCATGAACATATTTCAAGATGCTGATGGCAATGTAGTCCAAAAGTATATTCAGAGAGCCAACTCAGATATTCACAACAAACAAAACATGCAGTAGTTTGACTTTAAAGTCACCGAAACCATTGTTATGTATATTGTTTACACCCTTTTTGAAGAAATAATGTGCAACATTTTTAGAAGCTGTGTGTGTGTGTGTGTGTGTGTGTGTGTGTGTGTGTGTGTGTGTGTGTGTGTGTGTGTGTGTGTGTGTATGAATGACTGTCAGGGCCGCCCCTTGCCAACTTGGGGCCCCAAGCGACATTGTGAGATGAGGCCCCCCCCCCTAACCGACAGGAGTGAAAACATTTTTTTGGGAACCAAAGTAGGCTACTTTGCAAATATAATTCCTGTTTATTATTATTATTATTATTATTATTATTATTATTATTATTATTATTATTATTATTATTATTATTATCAACAGTTACTTTTTTATACAGTGAGGTAAATGGTGAATGTGCATGTATGTCGTTCAGTATGCGTTTACAGGTGAATACGTCTGCATTTCCTGCCAAATACTAGCCTCAAAAAGATTAAAATATAATTAATGCAAATAAACTACTTCTACTAATAATGATAATCATAATCAATTCAATAATAAAAATACTATATTGTTTTATTATAATATAGTTGTAATATAGTCAAGACAAAACATGTTTATGACATGCTCAAAAACTGATATTTCGTAAATCTGTATTCAAATGTAGTTCCCTCTGTCAGCAATGTATCAACAACTACACACACATTTCTACCAGTATTTCTCTGTGTTGTGGTTGACATGATGATGACTGTTAGGAATTAAGGGGTGAGGCTGAGCATCACCATGAAATGTGCAAATTGACATAAAAATGAATAAAAGGGGAAAAGATGCTCCATGTTTTTAGGCTGTAAACTTTTACTATTATGTAAGCCAACTAGACAGACAGTTTATCACTCTTCCTCCTGTACATTAGCAGATAAAAGGCATACAATACTTGAATGAATGGTAAATAAAGAATGCTGGAAATAACTGCATCTCCATTAGCCTATATGCTATGCAGACTGTCTTCTTCATGTCATGAATTGGAGCTGATGTTTTAATATGGCAATTGGCAATTTGACTTATACAACATTCGCAAGTTGTACATTTGACTCATACAATAACCCACCTTCGAGTGATGCTCTAGTTTTATGGAGCTATTTCAGGGTCATAAGTTTTGATCATTCAAAAAAATACAGTTTATTTGAAAGTTCAAGTTTTTATCCTGAACTTTGAAAAATACAATGATGTATTCAAAATAAAAACAAGTATTTGAAATCATTTTTCAGGTTGAATATTATTTTTGATTCAGTTCAGCAATTTTTTTGAATAAAATATTTATTTTCAGATTTCCCTTTTATACATATTTTGAAATTTGATTCCTTATTTTTTTCCGTTGCAGATCTTTCGTTTTCAGATTCAAAACAATATTTTTTTCAGTTTCAAATCTTGTTTTTTCAGGTTTAACATTGCTTTTCACCTTCAGATCGTTTTTCACTTTCAGACTTTTTTTTCGCTTTCAAACTTTTGGTTCCGATGTTGCTTGGGGGGCGGGGCTTAAAGTGTACTTTGGCATCCTGAGTGGCAGGCCTCCCTCTGTCATGTTTCCTTCATGGATGTTAGGTAGGCTAGCACGAGAAATATAACTCAACACTTTCTATACACAATACTCCCGTGATTGGTAGTAAACAAAACTGATACCAGCGTCAAAGTTCCGTTAAGCGAGCTGTTGAGCATCGTAGTTGGCAACAATCAAGGTATAAGCGCAATAAACTGTGCTAGAATGTGAAATTACGTATCAGCAATCAAGCATTGTCCTTCTCCACTTCCACGTACAGTAGCTCCATGAACGCAGCATAGTACTGGCTTGGTTTTTGCGATCAGAATCAGAATCAGAATAGGCCTACCTTTATTAGTCCCACAGGGGATACATTTACATTGTTACAGTAGACAAGAGCCAAACACAGCTTAATGTGTATCTCTCCGTGAGACAGCGGGGGATGTACGTCAGGTCCACCAGAACAACCTGCTTGCTCGTTGCGGATACGTCATTTCACATTCTAGCACAGTTTATTGCGCTTATACCTTGATTGTTGCCAACTACGATGCTCAACAGCTCGCTTAACAGAACTTTGACGCTGGTATCAGTTTTGTTTCCCACCAATCACGGGAGTATTGTGTATAGAAAGTATTGGGTTATATTTCTCGCGCTCCCTAACATCCATGAAGGCAACATGACAGAGGGAGGCCCGTCACTCAGGGTACCAAACTACTCTTTGCGAAGCCCCGCCCCCCAAGCAACATCAGGGCCAAAAGTTTGAAAGCGAAAAAAAATATCTGAAAGCGAAAAACGATCTGAAGGTGAAAAGCAATGTGAAACCTGAAAAAACAATATTTGAAACTGAAAAGATTATTGTTTTGAATCTGAAAACGAAAAATCTGCAACTGAAAAAAATAAGGATTCAAATATCAAAATATGTATAAAAGGGAAATCTGAAAATAAATATTTTATTCCAAACAATTGCTGAACTGAATCAAAATAATATTCAACCTGAAAAATGATTTCAAATACTTATTTTTATTTTGAATACAACATTGTATTTTTCAAAGTTCAGGATAAAAACTTGAACTTTCAAATAAATTGTATTTTTTTGAATGATCAAAACTTATGACCCTGAAATAGCTCCATATAGTTTCTTCATGTTTTGTTTTTTGCGCCGGACTGAAACTGTCTTGTCACCGACATCTCTTCACCTGCACTAGTGGCCGTATCAAAGCCGTGATTGGTCAGATGTCGATTCATTTCAACGGTGTCGGGTTACAGACGTGCTCCCATTAGGCGCGTTCACACCAAGTACTTCTCCCACAAAGGTTCCTGAGAACTACGATTTAGTTGCGTTCACACCAAAAAGTCCCAGGAACTAAATTAGTTCTAGAGAACCATTTTTACACCCTTTTCAGTCCCTGCTAGAGAGCAGGGACTTTCGTGGGAGAAAAAGGTTCCTGTGTCTGATTGGCTGGGCGGAATGCAAGCCACGCCCCGTCAAACTCCCAAAAACTTTTGTGAAGCCGCCATTTTATTATCCTCGCTTTGCATTATTAGCATTAGCCAAGCGCAGAAACGCAGAGAGACTAACTTATGACAACACAAAATAAAACATGGGAGCGGTGGAGATGAGGAGGTGTCGGCGTTCTGGCCGTTTACTCGGAAGGCTTCAGTAGAAGCTGCTCGGAGTCCCAGCAGCTTCTACTGAAGCCAGTCCCCAACTCCGAGGACTTCCGGCCGGGGATTTTGGGCGGCAGTATACGCCGTGAAGTTGTTTGCGGCCTGCCAGTAAATCGAAAGCAGAAGAAGAAGTGACGTCAGCGGCTTCATTTGGCTAATCCACCCCCAGGAACTAATTTCCGGTGTGATCTGTACTTAGTTCATGAGAACTAAAGACTTCTCAGGAACCTTTGTGGGAAATGTACTTGGTGTGAACGCGCCTCTTGTCACCTCTCACTCTCGCGGGGGGTGCGCGGAGAACTGAGCGGAGAACTGCGCACAGCAGCTGAGGCCCTCTCGGCGGGTCCCCCTGCGTGATTGGCCTGTACGGAGGGGCGGCCCTGATGACTGTGCACCAACACCCAACCACTTTCTGTAGAGGTCATGTGAAATAGCCTACTGGCAGCAGCGTGTTTGCACTTTAAGAGACCAGATTCACTGAGGCATGATTTATTACTTGGTTGTCTACATGTTGTCTATATGACGGTTTGTATGTATGTCCGTTCCTTTAGGAGATAGTAGCCTCCAGAGGCAGGCAGCCTGTGAAGAGAATCCAATATGCTGTTCCATAATGAAGGCTCTCAAGGGGGATCACAACACTGCTTAGCAGGCTTTGTACAGTCCATTCAATCAGAGACTGCCAACATGCTGGGATTTAGATGCAGCCACCCTCACCACTGGCTCTCTGAGAAAAAGAGATAGTGATGCCAAAACAGTGTGAACAAGACAAAACAACTTTTAGAGCTTTGGTGTTACACTCTTCTGTCACAGTAAATCATAACATTACAGTATGATTGTGTTAGATGAGAAGATGACATTGTATGAAACTGCTGCACAATGAGTAACTTCTTTATGTACAGCATGTATCATCTATGTCAAAGGTTGTACAGCTTATTTGCTGTGACAATCAATTCACTATCCTGGGATTAGACAGCAAACACTGCAGTAGGAGAAAACAGTACGTACATGACACCAACTGGCATTTGTGGGGAAATTACTTTTCGCTGGAGCAAGCGAAACTGCGGTTCTGGCTCACAGGCAATTATAAAACCTCTGTCTTTGGAAGTGTTTATATCAGCACATACTGCATAGCCGCACGTGGAAACATGTAGACAGTTATATGGTTTTGCTGTGCTGTAGAGGTGTTGTGGTAAAGATTAATGCACTGTCAAATACAGCCTTCACTTTTATTTGCCGAAAAGTGTCAGTCAATCGATTCACCTAAAGACATTTTAACTCATTTACATTCAGCTGTGCCGATCATCCCTCATATCAGGTAAAAATCTATACACTTTGTCAAGGAAGGTTGGCGTGTGAGAGTGAGAGCACAGGCAGTGACAGATTGTTTCAATCAAACTCTATTACCATCTAAAGGCAAGTGATTTGACTTTGCATGGGGCAAAGGCTCGAAGATGCCGATCTCGTTATTGGATTTCCTATGATAATGCCATAAAATGTCATCAGCTGAAAAAGAGATGCATCTATCATGCACGAGCAAGTGTCATAAGTAATGACACTTTATTATCGGTGCTTCTATGTGATTTTCCTGCACGTGTATTCCTGTGTGTGAGTGTGACCAGCTTTTAATGTGGAAAAGATTGGCTGGGGAATAGAGGTTGTGTTGATGGCTGTGGAGATTTGGTACCATCTGACTCCTTGCTCTTTCTGACCTAAAGGCATGTTCTGCTGAATGGTGAGAGATGTCTGTAGCCCAGGCCTCATCTGGGCAGAATGGAGATGTCACGCTGAGACTACAGGCTACATAACACTCCCACGGTTTGGCTGAACTACTCGAGAACGGGCTGACATTTGAAGTAAGGAGTTGTAAAGGGCTCTTAAAAATAAGGGCTGAATTGAAAGTAGTGCTATATCCCATCTAGAGGCAAATGCAGACAGATGGCCACAGTAAAGCCAAGCACAGTTTGAAGGAAACATTGGATGGAAACTCTGAATGTATCACTTCAGCTGTTCGAGCAAAACTACAATTGCATTCGAGTGGAGAATTTGTTAAAAAAGGTTTGTCAATTTTTATAATTGGAATGACCCTTTGAAGTGATCATGATGGTAATAGGATGTTAGAGTGGGTGTTTCTGGCACAACACTTCATTATAACACAACATAAAAAAATGAGAACAATCCAAGTTTAAATATTGACTGATCTTTATTCATATTGAATTAAAAATATAGTTTTGAAAGATTCATGTAACAAAACAGAGGGAATACATATTTCAATGTTCTAGCTTGGGAAATGTGTCAATTAACCAGTGAAGAAAATCGTTTAAACTGGTAATATGTGACAAGGTATGTTCTATAAAACTTATTTGTCAGTCATTCTGATGAGTTGATAAAAAGCAATGATAATTCATGAACGTTTTTACAATTGAATATTCTTTCTTCAAAATGTACTTTTGAACAAACACATGGACTTTTGTGACGCTTGTCAAACTGATCATCTTACTAAATGTATTTTTAAATGCTGGATATTGTCAAGACTGCCACACAAATAATCGGTGCAAGTGCCTTAACACTATTCAATAGTAAGTGTAATTCAGGCCTAGCAACCTGTAGGTGATATATCAAATAAGATGTATGACAAAATGTATGTAATCCAAAGATGATGCTGGCAGAAATCCTCTCTAATTCAAACAACATTGCAGCAAATGTCTTTAGACTTACTGGTTAAGTCTCTAGCATTTTCAGCTTTTTAGAAAAAACACAAGTATGTTTCTTCTGCAATTGAAATATCAATTAGAACTTACCACATCATTAAATTGTAAAATTGTGGATTCGTACAGTTTTCCTGCAATAACGTTATTCCAGACAGGTTTACATAGTAACTTTAACCAACCATTTAGCCTCAGCATCTGAGCATCAGCAACACTTGACATTAGTATTATGAAGCACTGCTTGATCACGAGCCACAAAGAAACAGGTTCAACATGATGATCTTGGCGCCAGTCCTCACATCAGATATAAAATCAGATGACAATTTGGCAAACTCTATCCCAAAGTCCTTTAAAGATCCTGTGAAAAAGATGTATTCACTTCTAGTTAAACTGTGACTTCTGAAAAATATTGAACATTTCAAGTCCGAATGAAGTCGAAAATAGTTGGCGTACTAACTTCTGTACAAGCAAAGTCATTGATCAGTAATTTAAATGATCAGTCCAGCCCATGCAAACTGTCCATTTTGCCTCTCATACATCATTAAATGACTCTGTTGACTGTAACATGATATTGCTACACCATTCGATCAGTATTGCCCCACATGGATGAAGAGCTTAATATCATCTGAAAGTAAACAATGACTGAGCTCAGTGCAAATGGAAAATGAAACTACTCAAGGAAACATAGTATAGGTCCTTAAAACACAAGGTGTAAAGTGACACTGGTGGATTAATAACATTGTTTAGGAAAGGCTGAGAGAAAAGTGGGTGAAATAGGGAATATTCATTAGTATTGCAACAGCATCGTAAGAGTGTACAAAATCAAAACAAAAAATCTCAAGATGTGTATAATACTGAGAGAAGTATGGAGGGAAGTGGAGTTATAATACACCTAGTATTTTACTCCTACAAAGTGAGCAGGAGCAGAGGTTGAAACACAAAATCCACCAAGTTGTGCTAAGAAACACAGTCACAATATCACAGGGGAATCAATGAAGTGGGCGTGACAAAAGACCCTGCAAGCGTTTTTTTAAATCAGAGTTCACTCTTCAAATTACATTTACAGAATATATATATCTATATATTTACTGTATATATATTTATATACATACAGAAAAGATATTCCCCAAATCAAAAGGTACAGTAGACCACCAAAAATCAAATGATGCAAGGAAAACAAAGAAATCTGGAAAAGAAGCATCATTGTCTTATTTACAGATGCACCTGGCCACCCTTTACCTACCTATAAAAATACTATCCACTTTTTATTTTTTTTATTTGTATAACAATGGTAGAACTATCCGGTGACCCATTATCTGAATGTCTTTATCATTGGGTTAAAAGACAATTATTATTTCCATTTTACACTTTTAACATCAATTCAATACATTGTAAACTGTGCTTTCTCAACCGCTGCCATCGACCCCAGTTATCATGGTATGGTAGAATATGCATATTAATCAGTGTCAAATATGAAGTATGACAGCCATACACAGTCTGATTCTTTAAAGATGTTAGCATTATGTGTTTGTGAGCTGCATTATAGTTTCCCTTTAAAAAAAAATGTTTTTGATGATGTATTGACCAAAGCTATTAATGAGGATTTTATATTGAAGTTATCTGAAATGTAACATGGGTTGATCCAATACAGTAGGAGCATTTAGACCACAGGTGGATAGATATAACCAATGCTTTGAATACAAGTCTTCTTGATGTAAATACAAAGCTTACAAAAAGTAAAAGAGAGCACACTCTGTAAACACAATGGCTGTGTCCCAGTTCAGCTGGACCCTCTTTAGTGCTTATTTTTTGGCTGGATCTTTCCTGGTGGTCCAACAAGGTCTGTCAGGCATCCCTTTTCGTGAAGGACACACCTGGTGTATAATTTGAGGTCTTCAACATCAAATCACATTTACTAAACCATTGAACAATCTATTTTAGGGAGTGAACAAAGAGAATAGGTCTTCTGAGGGCAGCTTATTGATAAAACTTGCAGAATAAATAAGTTGTTAAGATGACAATATGCACCTGAACAGCCATTAGTTTTGGTCAGTTTTAAACTAGTTTAATTGTGTAGGTTCAGCCTGAACTTCAGACGGTGGATGGCACACAGAGCCCCTGACTTGGGACATAGCTAGGAATGGCTTCAACGTTAAGTAGAGAACATGACAGACTTGAGATAATGAAACCTTCAAACTGCATATTAAAAATAAAACATCTGCTGTGACAATGTGATACCCTGAATAGCAAACACAAGAGTTTAAACAACACCATTTACAACAATACTAATAACAACATTTCTTTGAAATATATTTAAACCCAAAACAAAAGTGGATGCAGAATAAAAAACGATAGCTGTTACTATAAGGCCAGTTTACTTAGTCTTGAAAGGGAGTTATTGTGCTCCTTTAAATAACTACTGTGGCTGTGAGACTTTCTGTACCTTGACACATAATATAATATGTTTTCACATGAAACTATGACTCCTGTTAACATTTGACCAAAATCACTTCTCACCTCCAGATTGTTTAAATCTTTGTTCATGTTCACTCCACAAATAGCTGCTTTTCGGTTCACCTTCTGTACAGCTGAACAGTGTTTGCTACATACAATTCACAGTCACCTCTGAGGAAAAAAAGAAAGGATGGCAATCTACTCTGGTCTCCTCTGCCAGTTACAGTGCACTTGCACCTTCTCTCCTGCTAGCTTTTGTAACATTGATGCATTGGTCTGGTAACATTTCTAGAATGCTAATGCCTTAGTTTTAGCCCCGCTGCAGGATTACAACCTATTGCCTGTCGTTCACGGTTTCTCAGCTGGTGCACTGGGTGAGATGTTGGGTAACATGATTTCCCAAAAGAACAAAAAGGGAAAGTGGATGAATTAGCATTCAAAAAGCTAAAATCCCCTTGTGATGCTCCGATACTGAGAGCACCAGCAGGTTTTCTACTTTACAAGATTGGCTTTATTTTTCCATAGAGATCCATTACGATGCCTTTGGGTGACTATCCACTGCTGTCATTGCACTTAAACAAACGGCCCAAAAGTAGTCTACAAGCACTGCAACTTATACCTAATGGGTGATGGTAAAAATAAACTACACATTTACTGACCTTAACAATCTAAACACATAGAGAGGATGCTGACAGACATTTACACAAAGACAGTATACATACATGAAATCATCAGAGCAAATGAACAAAGCTTAATCAAGTTAGCAACAGAGCAATGTCAATGATAATTAACAGCGAGCTGACTTCAAGAACCATCTCCTCACACCTATAAAATTCACATTTGCACATTTCAGCAGTGTGTGTTTACTGTGGTATCAGGGTGCTAATCTATCTTCCATTATATGTTTTCTTCAATAGGTTTGATGTCCCATTTTAATGTGGCAACTTGTGTCTCAGCTGGAGCTCAACTGAATGATTATTGTTCCCCATAAAACCTGAGAAAGGGGGAGAAACACTGTGCCAGGGTGACATCTGTGTTTTGGACATAAAGTCATCAACACTGCTGAACTGAACCTTCCCTCTGCCTGGTATTTTCAATGTAGAGGCACAAGGTTGTGAAACAGTGGTTGTGTATTGGTATGCCAGCAGTGACACATACACAGGCATTAATCGGTCTCCAAATACATGACATTATCACCTAATACTCAGGGTGGGCGGTATGAATACAATCTGAAATAAGGGCATGTGTAGATCAATATTATTATTACAAATATGTTCTGTGCATTCAATTGAGAAACTGTTTATAGATGGAAATATCGTTTTTTGGTACACACCAACAATTGTTCACGTCAAGTTTAATTTACCAATCATGATCTGTTCTTATGAAAGAAAACCGGAGAACAATTTGTGGTGCAGCTTTTGAGGGAACTTTCTAAAATTGAAAACAATTAAGCCAGGTGATATCAACAATGATTTCATCAGGTTAATATCTGCTTGGGCATAAGACTTTTTAACCAAAAGTCTGCATTAGAAACTGGAGGTAGGAGGTAAAATGACTTCATTTTTTAGACTGTCTCATGTGATTTCCTACACTTTATGGAAGCACAATGCCAAATCGCTAGAGTACCCATTTAATTTAGTGAATTATTATATAACTAGAAAATCAGGCTTTTGTGACATTGATGCAGAAATACAATTACCAAAATTAAGTATGTATTATAAAACAAGAAATATCAAAAGAGTAGCTACTTGGGTATACATTGTACGGACAATTGACACATTTGTTATTATACATTGTTATTATACATCGTTGATACTGTATCTCCCAACCCCAATGCATTACTATCATATCATTAATAAGAGTGGGTATGATCCTTTGTAGGAAATATTCCTGATGAAACAAAGTCTGAGGTGCGAGCATCTCACTTTAAATTGTGAGTGCAAAAAAAAGATGAATTGCCACTTAGAGCGATAATAACAGCAAATTAATTTGGATGCGTCAGAGCATTAAGTGCTATTTAATTATCAACCCCAGCCTAAGTTAGGCTTCAAAGTCATTTGACAACAGATGCTAGTGGTCTCCATCAGAGTTAACTGTGGCATCCGGCAGTACTGAATGAGTACAGAAAGCTATAGCCATCAGTGGATTCAGTGATAACTTATAATATCTCACAAAAAATGTCAAATAACAATAGAAAAGAAGATTTCCCATTTTCTAATAGTGTCCATTTCAACAGCCTCTCTCTCTCTCCCTCCCTGTTCCACTTCCAAGCGCTGAGAGACAGAGCAAGGTAGTCGTGACTACTTGGTCAAAGTTAATTTTCAGTTTTTCTGACAAACAATAGTATGAACACACAGAGGTCCCCCCCTCCCCCCCCCCCCAACAAGTTTATACTCATAATTTTATGTCTCAGCTCGGTCCACAGAGCTTTTTTCCAGGATTTGATTAGTCTTGTAATGACATGTAATTGGCTTATTTACAGCCCTGCAGGGTGAGCCTCATTGCCAGAACTACGTTGCTCATTTGTGGCTTGGTGTCTGTGCTCATTGCGTTAGTGTAAGAAAAAGAGACAAAGTAAACAGATCCCTGATGGAAAAGAAAAAAACTGAAAATAATCTCTGATCACGATTCTAAAAGCGTATTATTTTTCGTTTATAGTCACCATCGTCACTCTCCTTTCCCTGTTGAAATATAGGTCCATACCATGACACTGCATACACCATTGGTATCATCAGTCACAATGCTGCTTACAATGATCTTATGAAGGTAATATTTAAGTGGATGGTGTGCTGGTTGTGGATGACAGGGGGACCAGAGTGACGTGGGAAGTTCAGCCTCGTCTTCGGAGCGAACAACCTTATAAATCCAAGCCTAGCTATGTCAATAATCTGCAGAATGCTTTCCACCAGGTACTTGGTTGATATCAGTTTTTCATAAAACTGTGGTGACATTTACTTTCCTGTTCACCCTTTTCCCTGCACTGCAACACTGACTGCCATCATTGGCAAACTCTGTGTTCCAGCACAAGGTCAATTGAGCTTCTCCTCCAGAATATATTTCCAGTGCCAGTGAGCTTATCTGTCAGTATGCATGTATATACTTATGAATTAATGTATGGATATTATTGGTGTGTCAAGGCTCCAGGCATGTTAACATGTTTTAGGTATGATATGAGCTGTGTGTGATAAATGTTTGAATTCCATTACTGGTGCAGCAACATGTAAAACTCAGAGAAGCGTGTGGACATGCATGCAAGCCACATCTGGGCTCTTCTGCTTGACTGAGGGTTTGCTGGTGAGTCACAACACAACGCCATGTGCGTGTGTCATTGTATAGATTGCACACAATAGCGATGTGTGCATCATTATAGGTGAAATATGTGCTAACGAAACACATGGTGAACTGTAATTAATGGGTGTACAAAGAAAAGCATGAAAGGTCAGGGCAATAATTCTCTCTTTGGGCTAACCTCAGTTCATGTCTCCTTTTTTTCTGATTAAACATTTCAATTATTTCATTGTGTTGTTGTTGTGCCTCTCTGATACTTGGGATGGCAGGACAGTGTGTTCCACAATGGAACCAACATTGAAAACGTGTCTACTTGCTTTCATGGATAGAGCTAAAAAAGTCAAGTGAGTCTGTCAGTGACTGTTATTGTAGTCCTGTCAAGACAAGGCAGAACTTGAGAGTGAAACTAAAAGACTTGCAGTTCAACATAACAGAGAGACGTGTCCAGGAAGGGTGCAAGGAGAACCCAGGCTGAAAAGTACTGCATGGAAACAAGAGGACTGTTTATTTATCCCCCTCCCTTCCCTCTATGCATCCGTCATTGTGCTACAGGTGGGTCACTACACTACAGTGTTCCTCTGCCTGTATGGGGGGGGTGGCAACACATTGCCGGCTTTCATAGCAGCCTCGGACAAGTATTCCTGGTTTTCGGCCACAGCGGGGCGAATGCGTCCATTCTGCCGGTAGAAGAAGCGCGTGCTGCAGTCCTGCAGGTACTCAGGGTTGTGCAGTGAGGACTTCGGGGGTAGACTGTGCTGCCAGTATTCAGGATTGTCAAAAGTGGCCTTCTTGCCTTTCTTATCAAACATTATGGTGCCGCTGGTGATGCCTGAGTGCAGAGCGTGTCCTGAATGGCCCGGGTGCAGGGTGTGTGATGGATACGATTGGTGGGGGAGGTGGCCAGGGGGAATCACATATCCAGAGGTGGAGACCACGTGGCTTGACGTTGATGGGTTGACCGTCTGCGATATTGATTGAGCAGCAGAGGACCCTGGGCCAGAAATGGACACTGCGCCAGCCAATCCGTTCTTGTCCCCAGGGTTGAGGAAGGTATTCAGGTACAGTGGCTCATTGATATACTCATCGTCCCCGTGAGTGGACTGGCTCTTGGTTGCAGCAGCAGCTCCAGCCATGTGCAGGGTGTGGCAGCCGGCTCCATCAATCACTGCATGGGCGTCACCATTCCTACGGCGGGTGACGAAGGGGTTTTCCTCTACTGGGTTGAGATAGTCTGCAAACAAACAAAACAGTCATAAACTATACAACAGTATTCATTTCCGTAGCTTTTGGGTTTGCTTATCATATCTAATGTGCAAAGAAATAAACTCAAATCAACCTGAGTTGTTCTTGTCTCTCATGGCAGTCATGTAGCCTTCCTGGTCCTTGTCTCCTTTTACTCCTCGCTCTGCTAAAAGACCTGTGGGATCGGCACTGTAACGCTGTCCACTATTGTCCTCCCCTCCACCTTTAAAAGGAAAAAGACATGATGGATTTTTTTAAAGAGTATGATACTTAATTAAGTGTATCTCCATGAATCATGGACATGGATTTATCTTGTCATCTAAAGCCTTCAACGTTATTCACCATAAACCAGAATAACACATTCATTTAATTCTTGTGTGCTGCTATCTTTGTTCTGTGATTACACCCTCAGGGCTATTGCTAATGTCAAATGCTTTTTATATTATATTGATTACAGGGTATTATTGACCTGAGATGCACTTCATTATTCATCTGTTGACAGTAGATAGATCACTATCGGTACCTGAATAGACAAACTCATACGAATGGGTATAGTAGGTATAATACGTAAAGCTTGTACGGTTACATTTTCAGTTTCATCACCCAATTTATTTTGCAAAGGGGGCATAAATAGGTCCCAAAAAGGCTTGTAAACAGGCTCAACACAACTACAGGCTGAAACTGCTGCTGCTTCTCTGCCTGAGAGGTGTAATATGTGGTTCAGTTTTGCCAGACAGCTGCTCATTACAAGCTTAGCCTTTGCGCTCATCTCCCAAATCCTCTGCTGGTGAAGTGATCCATCATCACAGTAAAAAACAGCGAGGGAACAGCTGATAGGTTGGGTTAAAGAAGGGCGAGGGCCTGTCTGCTCGCTTGAAGGTGGTTTTCATTGATAAGTTATTGCAGCAAATGATGGTATTTATAATTCAAGGATTTGCTTATACCAGTAATCACAGTGTATTGACATGTACTAGACACGCTGGGAGTGTGGAGAAAGACTATGTTGTAGGATGCAGGGCCATACAAAAAAGATTGAAATGAATAAAAATGTACTGAAATTATTAAATAACAATTCATAACTGACAAAAGAAATATAATAGTAAACATCACCATAAGCTAAAAAGGTTATTCAACAACCTAAAATAGTAAAAAAACAAACAGTTTTAATACATCCATTCAATTTAAAATCATTGACCCTGAGAAAACCTATTTGTGGACTGAATTGTCGACAACAAGTCAGCTTTTTCGTACACCAGCTGTTTTGACATCACACCCCCATGACACACAAAAAAAGTATTGCTTTTAGGAAAGTGCCATGAGACTATGTTAATCCATTAAGAATTAATTGTGCGTTTACGTTGCAAATACATTGCTTATGTAAAGAGGAATATAATTGGGAAATGTTAAAATTATGCAGGAGAGTGGATCAGCAAGCAAAGGCAATTTTCACAACATTGTTCAGAACTAAGTGTTTTATTGATTACCAAAACATTTCCGAATACAAACTTTAGTCAAATTTCTAAAATAAATCGATTAAAACTCTAAAGCTTTCCATCAAATATATGAAAGACATTTCCAACAGCTCAATTAACCTATGTCTTGGTTTTATAATACTGTTTCTATTTCAATATGGATCAGTTTCAGTCTTTACCTTGTCCAGCAGTGAGCGCTGAGCCCGGCACGAGGTTGCCTGACCTCGGGGAGGCCTGCTTCCTCAGGGTTCCATTGCAGCGAGGGTCGTCCAGGTTACCGCGGCCGAATCCAACACCAATCTGCCCCCCTAACGACTGGTCCTGTGGTGGGAGGCAGACCCCAGAGACAGAAGGAACAGAGACCACTCTGGGGAGGGTGGCCATAATGTCCTCCATGCTGTAGCTGGGGTCCTGGTAGCCATACTGGTTCTGGGGAAAAATAAAGAGGGGACAGGGATGTCACAATAAACAAGAATAGCCATGAACAAAGCAAACCCTGAGACAGTGGGGAGTTATTGCAAAGTAATTTTTTTTGCTGTTCTTCTATTAATTGTCAACGTTCAGCTTATTTGCCAGTAAGTAAATACATGTTGTATTTTCCAGTCTTTGATCTACAATGGTTCTGAGAGCAGGTTATTGAACAATCAAACAAACATACAATGTACTGCAATAAAATAAGCAATTAACACATACCATAGAAGGCATTGTTAATAATAAAACGTGTTTATGCATAAAGTCCATACAATAGACACATTCCTTGTACCATTGTTCATCTGTAATATTTCAATGTGACAGGCAGGGGAGAAAAACAGCAGTGCCAAACAGTGATATGGCAGCATGACTGCCAAGGACAATTTAATTAAAAGGATTTTAATTAAAAGGCTCCATGCAGCAAAGTCTTAAAGTAGCCATATCGGCCCTGCCGTGCTGTGTGCATTTGTGTCTAGGCTCATAACAAAAAAGGGGCTCTTTTGTAGAACCTCACTGGGTGCTTTTTCGGATTTATCTTTTATCCCTGGATTCCAGAAAAAGTTAGTTTTTTGTTTCAAATTCCCTTTCTTAGTTTCTTCTGCATGGCCCCCTGAGCTCTGAGCAGATCAAAAATCCCCTGTGGCACTTATTTCCACTTACATACTAAATGAAAGACAAAGAGGGGAAACGTTTGTGGATTACTGGTCGGTGAATGAATAGGCAGATTAAAATCCCATTTCTGATCAAACGTTTCCTCTTAATTTATTCATCAGGTTCCCTTATTATTGATGATTCTTTGGCATCCTGCATGGCACGAGAAAGTGGTGCCACAGGCTCAACAGGGATACGGACCCACATAGCCTTTTATCACAAATTAGAGATGGGTCAGTCACTGATGTGTAGTATGGGTGACTCACAGGATGGCTGCTCCTTGTCTACTGTGGAGGTTGTAACACCACGACTAACCTTGCCATTAATCGCGATGCAGTCTTTTTTAAATTATAATTCTTGTAAATTCTGAACTGTAATTGTTAGACATGTGGATGGGTATTAACAAATCACATTGTCTTTCTCTGGCAATAATTGATTTCATTAAACTAATCACCATGATTTATGCGGATTAATGCAACTGTATCAAAAATAATCTAGTATCAGCCTGAATAGAAAAACGCCAAATCGTGGAGGACACATTTACCAGTTTTATGCAAATAAGTCATCTGTCACCCCTCGAAATGCACCAAACAGAGTTGGAGTTGTCTCGCATTGGCATTCGGCAGGCGTTTTTATCCTGACACAAACACAGGGGGGGATATTGGAATACAAAATGGCTGAGTTGCCTGGCTGTGTGACTGGTTTTGTAATAGATTTAAGTCCAAAGATAGACGGACACGTTTGAACAGTTGAACAGTTAAAGAACTGAGGGAATATTACTGTAAACACCAATTTTGAAGAAGACAATTACCATAGTTTCACAATGGAATTAGACCAAGGAAACACACAGAGAAAGAAAGAGGGAGATGAAAGTGAAACTTAGAAAGCTGTGTGAGTTCTGCTTTAAGATTTCAATCGTTTGTGCTTCAACAGGAGAGTCCTGAAGTACATGCTGAGAAAATTCATTTGCACATCACTTTAGGGAACATCTAAATGTTCTGAATCACTACTTTCAGTTTACACCGTCTTCTTTCCATCATGATAGTCACCCTGCTGCCAGACTCAAAAGAAAAAGATAGTCAAACATGTAATGTAAAATGACAATAAAAAATGTCTGGCTACATTTTGGGTAACTAGTAAAACATGTTTACATGCTTCAGTATTGGATAAACAAATTATTTTCACGACACTAATCCTGAATTAATCCTTTGGGCTGGAACAATACTTTTAAATATCTGTATCTTTAAGCTCCCCTCTGATTGGTCAGTGTTTCCGGGTCTTTTTCCGTAGATTGAGCCTTGTGATACTTTGACAGTATTCTTATAGCTTCTTTACCCGCTTTATAATAAAAACATAAATGAAATCTCACTTGTTACAATATGAAACCTAATACAGGGGTTCCATTTTGTCCAAATATTCATACTTATTTGGGCCAGAATGCATAGGATGGATTATACATCAGTAACTTAAGTTTATTCAGTGTTTTTGGAGTTTATTATAAGACAATACCTTGTTAGAGTCCATGTGTGCTCGGGGAGTGTATGCCAGAGGTGGAATGTTGTAGGAGTGCGGCACCAGGTACTCCTCAGCGTCCATCAGGTCCTCTAGCTCCTCCTCGTCCAGGAGGCTCTGGAAGAACTTACTGTCGTTTGGGCTGGGCAGCTTCATTCTGTCGTCACCCTGAATAAAGTTGTGTGTAGATAAGTGTCAACTTTGAGGCCCTTTGCATCCTGATTTGCATAATATATTTCAAACATTCACCTTAATTGATGTGTAATGTTATTTGATTTCTTCTAATGATGCACTTTGCGTTACTTTGTTTGTCGAATAATTTCAGGCTGGCTCAATCGTTTAAAGTTTTACACACGGGTAGTGAAATAAGTACTTAGTGTATTTTCTTACAAAGGAATGAGGAAAGTAAAATGTAATTTGTAATAGAAAATAATATAATTTAAACTTTGTATACATTTATACAAAACAAGCACAGTGGAAAACTGGCCAGTTTTCACTTTGAAGGTAACTACTCTGTATTTTGGACGCATAGAACCGAAAGAATGTCATGATATCCTGATATTTGAGGTATGTCCCAAAGATTGACCTACCTGAATGACCAGGTATCTTTGGGGATCACGAGCCATCCGAGTGAACTCTGCAGCCAGCTCCTTGAACTTGGGTCGACTGTCTGCATCAATCATCCAACCTGAAGAAAGTGTTTATGTTAGTGTCTGACTAATATGATGTTCTAATACATATTGAGATATCTAAACCTGTGAATACCTGATATTATCTCTTGATTAAGTCTGTACATTTAAATTGGAACTTGTAACCTGCAAAAACAGTATGTTGTTCTCTGAGGTAAACCAAAGCCTCATCTACACCAACCAAGGTCCAGTTTCTTCCTGACTGTGAACCAATAGCATGTAAGTGGGAGGAAAGGTGCATGTGTCAGTGTTGATCAGGCGGAGCATTTCTCTATTCTTCACACTTTGGTGTCAAAGGTTCTGCCTACGCAGACCATGTCAAATATATATATACATCCTTTGAGCAATACTAACATACTTTGCATTTGAACTACATGTGAATGTGACTGCATTGTGAGCTACTAATGAGTTAGAGCGAAGCCTGTGTAGAACAGCTCCTTTACCTTAGTAGTTATTAGACGGCATTCCTTATAATCCCAACCACTCATTCTTACTTTGTCAAAGTTATGTTACAAGCATGTGATCACACATTAACTAACATTCAGCCAAGCTATGTATGTATGTATGTATGTATGTATGTATGTATGTATGTATGTATGTATGTATGTATGTATGTATGTATGTATATATATATATATATATATATATATATATATATATATACTATCATAAAACATATAAAAGATTAATAATAAAAAGACAATTTGTCTTCATATCACCTCAGCAGTTTGAAAGTCTTCGCATTTTCTCAGCAAACTTGAAGACAAACCTGATAATATAACTTCACTCTCCTGAAGGTCTCAAAAGATTTTCAATTTAAACCAATTTTCATTACATAAAACATGGTTATTTGTTCCGTAATGAAAAATTAAAGTACTTTTTTAATGAAGTTGCTTTCTTATTGTAATCACTTTTTCAATCTGAAGATAAATACTGTTTCATCATTAGAATGGCCATATGGAGTAATACTTCCTTCTGCCAATTTCTCTCTGAACAAATTGGTATTATGCCAAAGTAATCATGTGATCTGGCCTTGTGTAGCGCTCGTCTCAGTATCCGGGGAAATGAGAGATAGAGATCGAGAGATTGAGAAATGTGGCTTTACACACAAGTACACACATACAGATACAAGATATTTCATATGTTAAATATATAACCCTTTATCCAGTCCACTAGAGCTGCTACTACATTTATTCCTTGTATTTATATTTTCTTCAATGAAAAAAATCTGAAACATTTCAGAAAATACTGTAAAATGTCCATCATAGTTTGGTCAGCCAAATCCCAAGATAATTTAATATAATGTAATATAAAACACAGAAAGGCGGGACATCTCCATATTTGAGATGCTGAATATTGAGGTGTGTTAGTTCTGCATGTACGGTATTGTGGTGCAAAAGCAAAGGTAGATAACAGGCAGGTGACAGTGACCTCTGCCCGCTGTGTGTGTGTGTGTGTGTGTGTGTGTGTGTGTGTGTGTGTGTGTGTGTGTGTGTGTGTGTGTGTCTGCTTGCCAGGTTGGCGCAGGTTCGGGGTGACACTGAGAGCCAAGGTGACAGTTTGGACCAGAGGCTGCAGCTTGAGACTGCAGGACAAGGGTGGGGTGGTGCTGGCACCAAACCTTTGCCCCGGCAACAGTGGCCAGAGGTTACAGCGCCACCTGTGACCCCAGCACATGACAGCAGTGACCGACCAATGAGGTCATTATGTTGGTGGTGGTTTTGAGCTCCTACTGTTATTCGTCTACTAACATTACCCCTCCTAAAGTCATTTTGAAGGGTCTCTCACTAGTTGTGCCATCAGAGTTGTGTCAGTAGCATTCATAAACTGAAATATAACAGATGGGTGGAATTTTAGAGTGGCGATATATCAGCTTTTAATAACTTCCTCTTTGACACCACCTAGACCCTCTTATACGAAACAGCTGTTGTGGCCTTTCAAAATTCTCTCTATAAAAGCGTAATTATTTTAGCATGCTTTAACTAAAAAAAACAGTTGGCCCTTTCTTCACCTTTACCATTCAATCAGCTTTTTTGCTAGTTTAAACAGTGGATGGAAACAAAAACGGTAAATCATGGGCAATATTCTGCTATTCAAAAGCAACAAATATATTTATGAAGCTTACCATGCAAAATATTTGTTGAGACTGTAGGAAACATGTTGTCTTAACAATGGTAATATAAGGCTGTGGTTTGTGGTGGTCTTGTATTTGAGTATATTGGTAAAAGTACTGTATATTTTAAGGCATGTCTGGTAATGGGACCCCCCTTTCTACCTACATTTGACCATGACCATGTAGACGTCGATGGTGGAGATAGGCGGCTGAGGAAGACGCTCTCCTTTCTCGAGTAGGTCTGGGATTTCTCTGATGGAAATTCCATCGTATGGCTTCCCTCCAAAGGTCATCACCTCCCAGATGGTCACCCCTAAAACAGAGAGACAAAAAGAAATAGAGATGAAGCAACGTGAATACAAATGGGAAAAAAGATGAGAGTTAACTGTCACGATTCTCATGTCATGTCACGTTTCTATGTCTAGGTTTGGGTGTTTTGCTGTTCTCCCTGTCATGTTTTCCTCTTGGTTTATTGTCTGGTCCTTTTCCCTGTGTTTTCCCTCCTGTCGTTAGATTCTCTGGTGTGTCTAGTTGTCTGATTGTGTTCACCTGTGGCCCTTGTGTTTCTCCTCCCCTGCCCGGCTGTTTCTCGTCTTGTGATTACCTCTCCCTGTATTTAGTCTTGTCTCTTCCTGTGTTCAGTGTTGGTTCATCTTTTGTTGGTGACTGAGTTCACCGTGGAGTGTTTTGTTTGTCCATGTTATATATTAGCCCCTGAAATAAAGGTATTATAAGTGTTATCTGCGTTTGGGTCCTGCCTGCTTCACTCCTCGTATCATTGAGTAACTAACGTAGGGCAGAAAGAGAACATATGTTAAAAGAGAAAAGGACAAGGGGAGAAAGGACAATGTGACAATGAATAAGTACAGAGAAGATTAAGAGTTGAGATGAGGGCTTGGTTAAAAAGAGAAAAATAGAAGATGGACCAGAACAACTAAAAAAAATTAAGAAAAATTTGAAAATAAAGAACAAAGAGAAAAAAGTTGGAAGACAAAATAAGGAAGCAACAAAACGAAGAGTAAAGAAGAGAAGTCAACACAAGTCCACAGAGGACAGAAGATGAGTGGAGGAGAGGAACTCATCACAGTCTTGAAAGTCATCAGTCAATCAGAACTTTCAGAGCTCTTCAGCCTTAATCATGTTAGTATTAATGAGTGGTTAGAAGAGTAAATGCACACTATAAGATGGAAGTCTAATAGCCCCCGGTCATAGAGGACCACTGGGGACACGGACACATTAAACCATACTGATACTTTTAATCAAACAGACATTATTC
This sequence comes from Notothenia rossii, assembly GCF_949606895.1. Lineage (NCBI taxonomy): Eukaryota > Metazoa > Chordata > Actinopteri > Perciformes > Nototheniidae > Notothenia > Notothenia rossii. The sequence goes on from NC_136904.1 coordinate 76,409,358, forward strand.
TCTTTGATACGACCCATCTTGCATCTTTTTTTAGAAAAATCTTTTTTTTCAAATTACTTTAAGAGTCATTGGTCATCTTAAACAAGAAAAAGAGCAATAAAAACCTCATAAAACTGGTAGGTAATGGAGGATATTGGACTCTGGATAACATTTTTGCTGACAGGCTGATGGCTTCAAAGACTGATCTTTAATGCTTAAGTACTTAAAAAAGTAGATCATCTTGTTTACATTTCACAGTGCGTGTGATTGCCACATGTTCAGACAGTTACACAGGGATAGAAAGAACTCAACACTCATTTCCTGTTCATCAGCAAAACCTTCTACAGCTGCTTTAGTTCTATAAATTACCTGCTTGTCTAGCAAGCAGTCTGGAGTTTATTGTGCTGCATGCCATATGCCTGGTTAACTTTCTTCAGAATGTACAGCTTTCCTATCTTCTTTTTAACACACACTTTTTGTCTGCCTACATTTTAGTATATTGCTTGTGTTTGTTTTTCAGTGCTTTTCTTTGCAACCAGTGTGCTCTCTGTCTGGACGATTGTTGATCCTGTCACTCAGTGGACCCTCTGGTTGCCAATCTCATTGGAGGCTCTCTGTTCTGACCCCACTGTGGAGAAATGAACTCCACACTGCAGTCAGGACAGCACCGTCACTGCCCATCTTCTGCCTCAGGCTGAAAAACAACCTTTTGAGACTATAGTACACAACAGTTATTACATTGCATTTCCTTTATCAAGAAACTCAGGCAAATCAAGTATTTTTATTTGTAGAAATAATTTAAAACACAATGAACTAATTTAAAGTAACAATACATTGGTAAATAATATGTAAAAGATAAATTAACCATATATTTTTTTTTAAGAATTAGTGGAATTAAAAGGAGTAAGATGGAGGATGTAATTAACATTTCCAAAATAGAGAAAATGTTTTGTTAGCAGAATTGAACATGGCATCCACATTTGGTATATAGCAATTGAAAACAGAAGACAAAGAACACCATTGCCGTAGCTATTTGCAGGACCAATGATGAGGCTTTGTGCTTTATTCTCACAAAGCTGGATAATTTCTTTGAGTATCTAGCTTTTGACTGCCCTTTAAGGCTTGTTCGTCAGCACTTAACATTATGTTACTAATTTGTTTAGAGGGCATGCACATTGCACACGCAGCAAAGTTTTGCTCCCATAGAGATTGAACACACACATTGAAAGTCACTTTGCATATAGCTATAAAATAGGTCTGTTTTACATATAACATTTTTGAGGCTCTCATGGTTTTCTACATCATCCAGGTACCCAGAAGGTAATGTTTAACGCCTACCGTAACTCCAAACGTCACTCTGATGAGTAAACTTCCTGTAATGGATACACTCCAGGGCCATCCATTTGATGGGCATCTGCCACGTAAAAAAAAGCATGTTAGTTTTTCAATCTCATGATAAGTAAACCAACTAAATACGTTTTGACAACAAACAATACTTTTAGGTGGAACGAACTGCAAAGAGAAAAAAGTGGAAAATAGTTTGATGAAAGAGAAGACAAACACACACACATGCACACAAACTCCAGCTGTATTGGCAGTCTGCAAAGCAGCTTGACTCAATTAGATTAGAAGGCCACTTCTATTGTGTGCAGTGATGGAGGTTGAGGGGAGGGGGGTGTCGAAGGTTAAAGTGTGTCTGTCTTTCTCTCAGTGCAGGGGATAATATTAGAATGCTCAACATTGAGACAAACCGTTATACACAAAAGAATGAGGGATGAAATAGGCTTTCCTGAGAAACAATGGTTTAAAAACAAAATACAAAGGAGGAAAAAAAGGGTTGAACAAAGATTAAAAGAGGCTGGCAGTCGAAGTACAGAGAGCTCCAAGGACGTATTACGTTAATACCGTTCTGAGATTCGATTCCCCAAAAGTAAATAAAACGGTCCAATAGAGCAGAAATGTGTCTCACTGACTCCACTAAAACTGTCTTTTGTGATCGGCAAAGTTCCTCCCTTAGGAGATAAAACCAAATGTAATGTTGTTGCCTGTTGCTGTATTTACAACCATCAATTATATGGTCTAAAATAACAATTCAATAATATTGTATCTCGTCAAGCATTTCTAACCAAACAAAACAAACTACAGACAATAAAAAAGATAACAAGGTCATTCATAACAGGCTCAAATGACAAAACAGAAATATCAAAGTCCTAGAGTAAAGCAGGGTTTGATGATGTGAGCAACAGGCCTACTGCTAGACTATTGCCACTTTTCCTGAAACGGAAATCATTCAAAAAGTTAAAGAGAGACATTACATTTCATAATTGCCTTCTTGCTTAAAGGAAAAGTCAATGCTATTCTGATATCTATTTATTCAAAAATAAGGAAACAACCAGCAGCTACTGTAGCTGTACTCACTGATGAACAGGTTGTGTCTCTATTGTCCTTTAATCCTTACAAAAAACAAAGTCTGTTAAAAAGGTTTTTATTTTCAAATGATTGGCCTAGAGCAGTGACTTTCTGTAGCCATTTGTCACTGTGAGGTTGCCAACATCCAGATATGCGTTCCTTTCAGACAGTGTGTCATTTGCACGTATTAAACAGCTGGACATTGGTGTTAGGTCCAAACAGCAATGTACCAACTGTACAGACGTTAGCTTAAAGCTAGCTAGCAACACAATTACCAATACCAAGCCTCGAACATTTTTGCACTGTAGTCTTTCTTTTTGTTTCCTCTAATTTTTGTATTTTCATGAAGACAATTTATAGAGCATAGGGATAAGCGTAAAACACATTTTTGTTGATATTTACTATCTTTTTTTATCCATTGACTTTGCTTGCAATTACACCACCTTTATAAATATATTAAAAATACTTAAAAAACATTTATCACCTTTCCTCCATCGGCGTTATATTCCTTCTCATTAACATCCAGGAGGCGAGCCAGGCCAAAGTCGGTGATTTTGATGTGGTTGGGAGATTTGACCAAGACGTTTCGGGCTGCCAGATCCCTGTGGACCAACCTACGCTCCTCCAGGTACATCATCCCCTGCAACACACACACACACACACACACACACACACACACACACACACACACACACACACACACACACACACACACACACACACACACACACACACACACACACACACACACACACACACACACACACACACACACACACACACACACACACACACACACACACACACACACACACACACACACACACACACACACACACACACACACACACACACACACACAGCGATTACTTTCAATCAAAACCATGCACCTCACTGCAGGCATGAGATGAGGCATGCTCATATGAAAGTCTGACGGCTGTTCAACATCACCATCTGTCTTCTTCTTTATCATCATCATCATCATCATCATCATCATCATCATCATGATACGATTAGAATTAATTGAATTATTTGTGTCATCTTCATTACCACCATGTTGTTATTTTTATAGCATTAATTGAAATCAATCAAACAAGAAGACTGTGGAAAAGCCTTCTTTTGCCAAATGTTTGGCAAAGCAATAATAGCAGCATCCATAAGCATCAACCCGGAGGGCAGTTTTTCAATTTCAATTAAAAACCATAGGAGAAAGGCATGTTGTAGTAAAACATTTAATTCAATATATTTATAAAATAAATAAGAGACAACCTCTCTGGTCTTTTACAGGTATATACTTAATTTATCATGATTATCTGCCTCAAACATTGGTCAAGAGATTTTATCTGGCATTACAATAGGCGCGATTACACCAAGTATTTTTCCCACAAAGGGACCTAAATTAACTAAATTACTTCTAGAGAACCTTCTTTACCCCCTTTTCAGTCCCTGCTAGAGAGCAGGGACTTTCGTGGGAGAAAAAGGTTCCTGTGTCTGATTGGCTGGGCGGAATGCAAACCACACCCGTCAAACTAGAAGCTGCCGGGAGTCCCAGCAGCTTCTACTGAAGCCAGTCCCTAACTCCGGGGACTTCCGGCCGGGGATTTTGGGCGGCAGTATACACCGTGAAGTTGTTTGCGGCCTGCCAGTAAACCCAAAGCAGAAGAAGAAGAAGTGACGTCAGCGGCTTCATTTGCCTAATCCACCCCCAGGAACTAATTTCCGGTGTGAACGCCATCTGTACTTAGTTCATGAGAACTAAAGAGTTCTCAGGAACCTTTGTGGGAAAAGTACTTGGTGTGAACGTGCCTAATTGTGCTCAGATGATTATTCAGTTTTCAGAGTATAGAGTAGATCACCCTCAAAATCCACTTTACGTGTAAAAAATTGACTTCAAATTGAGACAGCAAACAAATTTGCAAAAGAAAGATATATTTGAATAGTTGTTACTGATCTTTTATTGGGAAATGGTTAAACCAAATAAGTAGTTACTTATTAAGAACACATTCTATTTTTCAGCATCAATAACAAGTCTGTGTCCCAGCCTCCAAAAATTAAGATTGCCACAAAAGCAGATGGAAATGTTCAGTCTGTCATCAAATTCCAATTGTGTCGTCAAGCTACAAAATAGCAGCTCAGTAGTTGTGAAACAGCTTTTGAGTTGCTGCCTCTTGTGCTACATCGAGAGTCTTCACTGCCTACTGTGCATCACAGCGAGAGTGGACCTGAAGAGGAAGAACAATGGGACCTGAAGGAAAAGTAAGAGGAGGGAGCGAGGGGAGGAAAACTTTCAAATTGGCGAAGCAATAATAGAAGCCACTTTGTTTCAAGTGGCGAGGGCTCAGAAAAACAAGGCCTTATTTGAAAATATAACAAATTGGATTTAGCTGGAGTGTGCCGGAATGAAAGGAGGAGTGGATGGAGGAGGAGAGGGGATAGGTGGGGTTGAGTGGCGACAGTCTAAGAGGTGAGATTACATCGGTAAGGCTATAATCACAGTGCCTCATTTGGCTCCTTCCCAGGGGAGAACATGTGGTCTCTGCGCACACCTGCACATTACACACAAACCCACACATACCTGCAGACATACAACTCACATGTAGATACATCTGTGTGTGTGTATGTGTTCATGAGTGTGTATGTGTAGGGGGGGTTGAAAGAAGTTGAAAAAATAACAGAAAAAAGATAATCAACTTTAAGCTGGTATGGGTAAAACAAAGGAAATGACAAAGAGAGTTCAGACGTAATACATTTCAAATCCTAAATGCATAACAATTCTGTGACACACACACGCAATCACGCAAGCGCCTAGAGTAGACACCAATCCTTTTTAAACAATGTAGAGTTTGCATCTCAATGTGAAACCTACGCCTTTTTGTCCAATCCCCAACAATGAGTCTAACAGTCTGATTGTGTGCTGAATGTTGTGGACTGGCCTCCCTAAGGGAATGAGGTTTAGTCAGGGTACGTTCAAGATGTCTGATACTTTCTAGCCTGATAATCAGTGTGAATTGTCATTTCATTTCACAACATTATTCAACCTGACGTGTATGAGATGCCTGTCTGATTGGATGGATGGGTGGACCAACATTATCATACAGTACGCCACAGACAACTGAATGATTTTACTGACAGCAGGATACATTTAGCAGTTTCATCAGATCTTCAGTTCATGCCGGGACATTGATAAGAATCAGAGATGAGCATCATTGAAGAAGCTTATTAAAGGTGAGGATTGGTTTGTACTTTTCCATCCACTGGATGTCCGTGTATTAGTTTAAAACCAACCAAACAGTTGCATATAGAGAAATTATGTTAATAAATCACATCATGCCAGACCACACAAAGCTCTTAACAAAGAGTGCCACCTGTGATTATGGGATCAGGAAACCTGGTCTCTCTGATAGCGTTCAGTATGATGATCATTCACTGCTGTTCATGTTTGCCTCTAGGAATTCTATCACATGGCCCCAAGCTCAATAAGCTCTCATGAGCTAAATGTTAGCTCAGCTGTTGCCAACTTGAAAATATGTTAACTCGTACTAGATTTATGAACTCCTGGCAGCTTTATCTAAGTGTCTAATACAAATATATTTCAACTGTAACACAACAATGAGTGGGTCTTCATTGCCAAAACATTAGGTGATAAATATACAGCTAGACTAGTCCGATGTTACTGCTGCTACTAAAGAGAGAGGTCTAATCCCATCTTTCTCAATCACAATCTAAATGTAGCAAATATTCACATATAAATCAACAAATGACCTTGTCAGCTGACATGGCAATACTTTTTAAGCAGGTCTACATAACCTTATCCAAGAGTAACAATGATGTTGGTTATGCTGCAATGAATCCTTACTCTTGATCTTTAGGTAGAATAAAAGTAGGAGTGATGACGTGTGATGTTCCTTCTCTCTGGTGTTTTATCCAGCACATACAAAAAGGGTTAACAAGGTTAATGTTCTGGATCTGAGGCATCCTATAGCGGTCATTGCCTAAAGCTTCCAGATCATCAAAGTCTGTTTGTGTGTGCTCGTAATGGTATACACTGCCAGGTTTCTGACAGATTCTTATTTGTACATAAATCGCACCCGGTAATCTCCTCAATTTTCGAGACAATTAAGCAGAGGAGGGAGAATGGATGGCTTGGCAGCCCGTGAATTTTAATTTGCCAGCACAATGAGATTGAGAGGGGGAGGTGATGGAAGTGTGCAGGGTGGGAAGTGGCTGCAGACGTGCGTGAGAAACAAACTTTTTTCTTTTTCTACTCGGTTGTTCACATTTACTGCCCTCCCATGTGGACGTGATGAGCACAACTCACTGCTATACGTGTGTAATTGCAGCAAACCCGGATACGACAGCCAGGGAAATGCCAGTTGTGAAGCTGTATTTACCAGCCAGAAAATCCAAGGGCTTCAGAGAGACTGTGTTATGATCACACCTCCAGACACAAGCTGCTTTCCAATCAGCAGGGATCAGGCCCAGGCCCATGCCCTAAACCCGTCACATAAAGATTTTACATACGTAGGAAAGGAAACCAAGAAAACAATCCCAATGCTAGGAGCAGAAATGTCAACTCCTTAAAGAACATTTGTAACAATGGGTACCAGTTTATTATAAACACTTTTATACAAGAATGCTCTACGTTTTCACAGTGACAAACAAGTATCCTTTGTCATGTGTTTGTGCAAGATCGAAGAAACCAAAGTTCACACCTTTGTATTTTTGAACTGCATGAGTCAAACGAAAATTTTCTCTATAAATGCTTCCATATAACCTTCAAAAATAACTCCATCAGATAGGCTTCTGCAGTGTGTGTAGATATGCCTGATTTCTGCAGGATTTACTGAACATTTGCAAAAATAATACAAGCAATGTCCTTATTCAGTACATTGTAGTGAAGGAAATCCCATTTAAAAAAAAAGAAATGGAGGTGAAAAGGGCCTACGCAGTGCTACAGGTTTGCAGGCACAATGCTCTCTCACCAGTCAGGAGAATTATGGTTCTCCCGGAAGATATTCTAACCTCCCGTCATGGTTATTTATGTTTATTTCAAAGAGTCATGCGAACGAAACCCGAGTGGACAGGAATGTCCTCAGACGGTTTTGTGAAGACAGATTTGGGGGGTTGGTGGTGGCAAAGGGCTGGAGATTAAATCAATAGGAGAAGAGCGAGGGGAGGTGGCGCCTATTTTTCACTGACTGGCACTTCCCACTGTTGTTTATTCTGGCGAGATACACACACACACACACACACACACACACACACACACACACACACACACACACACACACACACACACACACACACACACACACACACACACACACACACACACACACACACACACACACACACACACACACACACACACACACACACACACACACACACACACACACACACACACACACACACACACACAGAGAAGAAGCTGTCAACACACACAGGCAGCACACACACACACACACACACACACACACACACACACACACACACACACACACACACACACACACACACACACACACACACACACACACACACACACACACACACACACACACACACACACACACACACACACACACACACACACACACACACACACACACACACACACACACACACACACACACACACACACACACACACACACACACACACAGAGAAGAAGCTGTCAACACACACAGGCAGCACACACACAGGAATCTATAATCAAGTGATTCATCCTTATTCAATGTTATTCATGAGGAAACACTTCTAATGAGATTGAACATCCTACAGAGGCCCTATAAACCTCTTGTGTGTTCTCTTTCTTCAGTGACTGTGCGTGTTAGGTGATCCGCCTCCCGTGTTGGGGTCGGAACGACGATGTGACACGGGAGGAATTCATTCAGATCTCACAGGATGCCAACACATATAATTAATTACTTTATTACCCTTAAATTGCACTTTTGGTATATGCTATTATCCACAATTATTTAGGTGCCACATTATGTTATTGGTTTCATATCAGACTAAAACACTTTTTGATATCGTTTACATTTGGGTTCATTATTTAGAATCCATTAAGATGAAAACATTTAGCAGCTACCATATTTTTCAAAAAAAGACTTCCTAGAATTTACATCTTTTATGGAAGCACATTTGTAATTAACGCTGAGCAATATGCAATAATATAACAACCTTAATTAAAAAAGCTCCACTAAATCAAAGTGAAATTCAATTTCATTGGCTTTTTACCTAAAGGATGTCAGTTGTTGTGGGGTACTGTACATCTTCTTTCAAATGCGGGGTACCAGACTGTGCAAAATCGTAATTTCTGTAAATGAGAGTATTATATTCTGAGCACCGAATAGTCAGAAGCATGAGTGCATGACTCATCCGTGCTGATTATCTCTTTTATAGTTCAGCCTTTTTGGCTCATTTGAACAGTGATGCCAGTATTTCTGGAGGGCAGTGGATGTTTGGTGACTGTCTTTTTCTTTTATCATATTGTGAGTGCAGTTTTATTGGTTCTTAACAGCGCTACAGCATCTGGTTGACGTAGTGAATGTTTAATGTATGGTTTGGATATAAAAAGATCCCAGTGGGCACAAGAGAAGGTGAATCACTGTTTAAGGAATGAGGTGTAAAAGATTGGACCAGTGTGGAGGAGAAGGGGCGAGGTGTGTGTGTGTGTGTGTGTGTGTGTGTGTGTGTGTGTGTGTGTGTGTGTGTGTGTGTGTGTGTGTGTGTGTGTCTGTGTGTGTGTGTGTGTGTGTGTGTGTGTGTGTGTGTGTGTGTGTGTTTGGGGGGGGGGTTGATAACACAATGCTGATGAAAGCGGTAGGCTTTCATTTCATTTTGAGCTCCCATGTCAGAATGAATTTAGAAAATCACATTAGGGGGCAGCTCGAATATGAACAATTTGTCTCTGCTCAGACTGTGTTAGCAGTGTGCAAGGGGAACCCTTGTCTATATACATTTATTCTCTCTGATGAATGCTTTATGCATAACTCCATGCCGTACCTACAGCAGAGAGGAGGGTTCGTCCCTCTGACACAAACACATACACACACACACACACACACACACACACACACACACACACACACACACACAGACAAACACTTATTAATGTAATCCAAGAGGCACAGTCTGCAATCATTACCTATAATAGATGATAGCAGAATAAGCATACTGATAAAAGGGGAGCATCAAAATATGGAGATTCCATAAAAGAAAACTGAAACTGTGTTGCATTGTGGATTTGGCATTAATGCTTGATCTATTGTGCTTGAACATATTACTTTTGTCTGTAGTCAAATCATCTGTAGCCCCTGACACAACAATCTGAGAGTGTTAGAAATGAAATATTTGCTAGAAATGACCTCGAAAAGGAAGTATTTTTCTTGTATTCTGAGTTCATCACACGCTACTGTGTTCTGTGCTATTTTCATACCTCGAAAACCTGTATGCAAATATGACAGGCTGTTAAAAAACATTTGGCTTCAATTCAAGCAAGTGATGTGTGTAGAATTACTCCACAAACACACACATGCATGCACGCTGACACTCACACACACACGGAAACACAAACACTCACACACGTTAGCGAGCCTAGACTATCTTCAATTGTGCGTAAAGCATTCATGGATGCCTCGGAGGCAGCAAGCTGGCCTGAATCGTCTTGTAGAATTAAGTCTCTCTCTTCTCTCGCTATTGTTTCCATCTCTGGTTCAGCATTAATAAAAGGGGTTAGAGAAGCAATTCAAATGCCAGTTGAAGTCAAGTCAAGGTCTTTCACACCCGGTGGCCAACTATATCAATTATTTGACCTGTGCTCTGATAGAAGATATATACACAGTTATAATCAAGCAAATAGGCTGAGTTTGTACAGTATATGCACATAACATTGATTAATTATTCCTTAAAGGTTGAGGAAACCAGTGTTTGGTGTTAATTCTACAAGCAAAACATGTTTAAGATGCAGGGTAAATTATCTCTCAATGTTGCATTTTGGAGCTCTGAAATGTAAAACTCCAAATGACTGTAAATGTTTTACTGTAAGTGATGTTTTTTTCTATCAAGACAAAAAGTATTATCTGAAGTTTGGCATTTTGTTATTTGAAATCATCACACAGAGAAAACATGATGGGAATAATGCTTCTATTATAACGCTGTCCATATGCAGAGGCATGTTTTTTGTTCCTTGTAGAAAAAAGGTTGCGTGTGTGGAAATTTTTTGCTCTCTTTGCAATTTTTTGCAGTCAGGTCAGGTTCACCGACAGATCCCGCTGAAAGACGATTCAGAAAGGGAAAGTTTGGCAGCAAAAAGGCTTGAAACAAGATCATCTAGAAAAACAAAAAAGCTTTTTGTGATAACTATTTAATGCCCACTCTTATTTTTCTAAGAGAATTCCCCACAGAGAAGAATTTAGCTTCAATTGCCAATAATACAGACGGTAATAGATCATAGTTTGGAGTTCACGTAAGACTGAGGGAATGGATGCTGCTGCGATCCAGCAATGGTCGAGGCCAACAGAGAAATGATTTGTGAAAGCATATCAGATCACATGAGGGGCTTGAGAGGTTGTTTTACTTCATGACAGTAGTATTCTACAGTATGTGGGAGATGAGGATATGATACTGAGGAAGAGGCAGAAGGTAGTTGTGTTTTTGCTGAAGAGCTGTCAAGCAGCCATCACTTTAAATGGGATTCAACCTCTTTCCTGTATCTGTCACTGTGGCAGCTGAGCAGGGAATGACCCCACTTGGCCACGGCTGTTGAATTTTTTTTCTCCTGAAAGTTAACAATCCTGCTGTCACAGAATTCACATCTACTGCTTCCAGTTGAATAATCAAGTCAAAACTGAATCCACATTCGGTGCATGAAAGTGATTTAATGTTCCTGAATCTGTAGTTGTACTAATTTGAAATAGCCTATAAAACATTTCAAATTGGAAGGAATGAGGGAGCAACAAAGAACAAAGCTCATTAACAATTTACAAAGATTCCCCATTATCCAATATCTTGGTTCTGAAAAGTACATTATCCAAACCTCTAACAATTATTTTGCCAGTAAAATACATATTATAGCAATTCTGGTAGGTACTTTAGGCACATCCTTTATGGACTGATGCATTGTCAACGTCAAAAGATACCATTGACTCACTGTAACATTACACATTCAAATGTCTTGTTTGAGTAATATTGTTAAAATAAACAATAGTTTTCTTGAAGAGAGATGAACAATAACAAAACCTGAGGCAACAGACAATGAAAATATCCAGAGTCGTCTCGCCTGAAGTGTCAAGCTACAGTAATATTTCTGAAGCCCTTCATCCAGCTGGCTCTTATGAATGAATGTATGATGGCTACCCTTTGACCTCATCCCCCACTGAAGGAGGGACGGGGAGAAACACCCAGGCAGAGGGAGAAATAAAGAACAATGGGAGAGCAATTGCGAAAGAAGCAGATTGGTCTAAAGCCGCTTTTGATGAGAATGTTATGTCAAATGTAGCTTTCATATTTGCCTGAATCACAATGTATATCCAAACATCTGAAGGAATTCATAGTGTGCCCCTATGATACTGGTCCCTTTACTTGAATTTAAAAGACACACACGTCAGCTGAAACTTAAATGTGTACAGTATAAATATAACCTCAGTACTTCCCCAGATGTTTATTACAGTATATTAACAGACATTTGGCTTCAAGGGAATTCAAATGCTCATTAGACGACTTCACTTTACAAAGAGGGGGATGATGGGACATCGTGCCACCAAACTTTCTTTGTGCTTTATGGACATACGGATTCAAAGGTTTTTCGGCTGACTTAAAGATGAGCAGTTAAATAAAATGTTAGTGTTTTAATGTTTACATTTTTTGAGAAAAAGCAGAACTAACCAAACAACCTTTAAGGCCTAACGTAAGCCTAAGCCTCACTTTCCTTGCCCTAGTTTTTCCCAATGGAAGTGTGCAGTTATAGTATGCACGATGAATAAGGTATGGAGGGTGGCAGGGGGATGACAGCATATCATCAACATCTGTGTTCAAATGGGGTCATAAAGGGGTTTAGGTGAGGTTGGGAGAAGGGTAGGACGTGCAATGTAACACATTTAAGTCCAAACAAGGAAAGGACACAGCAAAAAAAGGAGCAGGTAGACATATGGGGAGGGCAAAGAAATACAAACACTCAGCAGAACACATCCATCTTTCTCCTTGTTAATCGAATCTTCTCATATTGATAGGTCAAAATGAAAGACTAAACAGCGGTTTTGAAAGGGCAGCAACTCACTCTTTTATTTCACCGTCTCTGTCCCAGTTCATTAAAGTCTCTGCCTCAAAAATCTGCAAGGGTCATTTTCACTTTCATATCACAAAAGAGATGCAGCACATTCAAAGTTGATGGAGGGCAACCGAGAAGGAACAGTGTGCCACCCAGCAGACATTTGTAGCTAAACGCATTTCTCTCAGTCTCAATACAATGGTAAAGACTTGTTTTTCATGACAAAGCAAACTCAATTCCATGCGTGTAGTTACCTAAACTGAGACTTTGCTGTGGATTTTTCATCCTGCGATAAATAAAACTTCCAGACTCAGTTCCTAGGGTTGAAAAGATATTCTATAATTTGGTCAGTGTGATAAATTAAGAGATATATTACAAAGCATCTGTTTGAAGGTAGCGCTTGGCCTGAATTTTCTACCGATATGATTTTAATTTTAGATAAGGCTTGATTTTCGCTCTCTATTATAAGGATGAAACACTATACAGCTTGGACTCAGTTGAGCAATACGGTTCAAAGGTTTAACTCAATAAATCATATTAAATATATTTGACTTCTCTGTTTTAGCTATTATCCATGTTTCAATACTGCAGTATTTCCACTGAATGTCTATTTGTACTCCGGTCATGCCATCTGTCGGTGTGCTTCTCTCTTTCTGTCCCATAGATTTAAGTTACGGGCCACATTGCACAGTGTTGCACACTTAGTCATCTCTGACTCACATAGATTCTGGCTATGAGACGACAGGGAGTGCTTCACACAGTGACACTCTGTATTACCAATAAAAACACATGAGATTATTGTTGCTAAGTGTATATCTTGACAGTACTGTAATGGAGAGACAACAAACAGAGTGAGACGGGTTAAGAGGAGAGAAAACTAAAGCCATGAACACATAAAGGTGTCATTTTGTGTGTGTGTGTGTGTGTGTGACCCAGATTGTGCGTTACAGCCTTGCTTCCTGTCAGTTTTCCACTACAGAGTCATTTCTGCCCACCCTGCCAGCATGCCGGTGCGCCAGGCCCCCACGGGCACCTTTAGGTTCAGGTGGCAGATTCATAACACACGCCAACAACATGACCTTGTCCTGGAAGGGTCCATTCATGCCCTGTGATGGGGGCAACGGGGGCCAACGCGGTGAGTTGGAGTGGACGAAGAATGAGACACCAGATGGATATGTTAATGTGTTTGGCATGGCGCAATTTGCCACTATCACACTCTGACTTGCTCTTTCTCTTTTTTAGTCTGACTCTGTCCTCCTTGCTCTCTTTGCCAATGCGTTCCCACAGCAGAAACCTGTCATTGTTATATTACCATGATGAATATAAGACTGGTCAGCCTGCATCAGCAGCCAGAGTGCTTCAGCCACATGACTCTGTTTCTGGCAGAGTCCCAGTTCCTTTGTGTCCTCTTCAATTACAGTAGCCTGTAATTTGCACAAACAGTCATCACAACAGAGTGAGTTAAGAACACTGGGAACCAGAGACCCTGAATGCTGGCCTGTGATATAAAGCGCTCTAAGCAGTCGCTGCAAGTCCCTACGAGTCCCTACGGGTCCTGACAAATAGTGAACTGGAACAGCAGGCGTGAGATGATTGTGGAAGGTTTTTAATGGTAGGATTTGGGGGAAATGAGCATAAGACTGGATAAATTAGATTAGGATTATACTAAGATATAAAAGAAAAAAGACAAAGCAGTTTTAAATCACATTTTACAGAAACATATTGCAGGCGTTTATGAAAGTTATAGAACAGTTTTGTTTATTGTTTGTTCAAAGTAGTAAATAACTGTTAATTAACTGGTTGACATGCTGTTGTACAATATGTGCACACTAATGGGCATGTGTAACTATTTGTGTGCACGGAACCGAACAATTATTTGAAATAAGTCTTGAAGGTTTTCTAATTTGCATGTAATAGGTCATTCATTTATTTCATTGATTAAGCACAGATTCTGTGTGCTGAAAGAAAGAGACACTCTCGATTATGAACTGCATGATTTAAAGGATTCTTTGAGATGCTTCACAAAAGCAACAACCGCAACCACACATCAAATAAAACTGACTTAATGAACAAATAATAATGATTATATATTGATTAGATTCTTAATATTTTTAATAAAATATCATGCACACATTAATGCAGAATAAAGACTGCAGTAGCATGATTCATAAACACCAATTACAACATTTCCTGTCACAAATGAATGACACACATAAACAAACCTGGTTTGGTGCGTAAGTGACACATTTGGATACATTCCAGCCATTATGAGGGTTATAATACAATCCCTCCTGTTGGATATAGTATTCAATTAAATGTTTTTCATCATTAATGATTTTTTTCATCTATGATTATGTGTATTCAAATATTAATTATATTTCGCTCATACCAAACAGTGTTCAGCTCTTCACTGCATTTCCTACTTTTATAATTGGGTCCTGTGAGTAATGTTGATTCCCAATAACATTTTAAATGATGATATTTTGTATGTTTATGTTGTGATCTAGATAGAAATAAGACGTCATAGAGATCACTGAGTTGCATCACGCATATAAACATATTATTTACGATTGCACTTTTTGCATATATTAAGATGATATTAATGTAAACGTGTTCCTCTAGGAGCAGGAAAAGTGTACGACCCTTTGGCTTATGAAACTATTTCCAAGCTTATTGCAGTATTTCCTTTAATACATGGTTGACAATCAAAGCTTAATTGCATTTGTCTTGATTCATGAAAACTTGACACTTCCGGAGATAAATGGCGTTCTTCCAGCAGCAGCATGATGCGATGGTCTCTCTATGTTTAATCACATTGGTACAGCTTGTGCATCTGGCATTCGACAAAGCAGTTATGACTCAGCCGCTGACTCAGGTTGATGACTGTGAGAGACAGAATCTATTTAGGGTACACGTTTATTCTAATTTCTACACCCTCAGAGATGGGACAGTGTGGCTATCTAGTAAGCCATCCATCTGCTTGTGTCTGAGTGTAGGCAGCGCACTCTATTTGTGCTTTCTAGTGAGGAAGTGTGTGGAGATTGCCTTAGGTTGTTTGCATAAGGGTGGGTTTGTTGAAACACGCCGCTGAGACACCTCTCGAGTAAACATCAACTGTGCTCAATTTTGATCTGCGATGTTGCCCAAAGGATGGGCCTTAAAGTGTGTTACTTCTTTGCTTTTGAAGATAAATGCCTTGTAGTTATAATGTTAATAGTTGATAAAAAAAAGAACTGGAGTAAAAAAACGTGCGTGTGACTTTTTAAGGATGACAGAAGTCCCCCCATGGGTAAATCCCCCCGTGTAAATGTGCAGTGTAGATAGAATTGTGAGCTGTCAACTGAACTACTTTTTGAATAGAAGAAGGCATAAATCGGTTTTCTCAAAATAACAGATTCGGTAGCAGATTGTTGTTTAGCTATGGTGTCTTTGTGTGTTGGCAAAGGTATTCATACCAATCTGCCTGTATGAAAGGAACATGTGCTCATTGGAATGAATGATACAAGAAGGCTTTATAAAAAAGGGCTGAGACAATCTTCCTTTTTGTGAAAATATTTTTCCTCAGGCTTTTCGTAAAGCTCAAGTACAAAAGCAAGCATTGACGTTGTTTCAGTTTCTTTTCGCTAGATTAGTAATTCGATCAATGATAGCCACAAACAGGAGGCCATGATATATAGTCTTTCTCAGGAGCCGTCACTTTGCTTGAGATCAACAGTACTTCCCTCTGCTTTATACCCATTATTTATGTTATTGTACTGTAAGGTGAACAT
The DNA here is from genome assembly GCF_949606895.1 of Notothenia rossii. Lineage (NCBI taxonomy): Eukaryota > Metazoa > Chordata > Actinopteri > Perciformes > Nototheniidae > Notothenia > Notothenia rossii. The sequence goes on from NC_136904.1 coordinate 76,425,789, forward strand.
TTACAGCCTAATTGGTCAGACTTTGACTGTTGGAGTGGCCTGTGAGCCTCGTTAGCACTCAGAAGAGAAAACAGCAAGCAACAAGACTCGATAAATGGAATGACTGCTACTAAGACCATTGTATCATCCTCTTATGGGTCTGGAGTAATGAACTGTAATAGAGAAATGATAATAATGATGATAGTCATAATTAGTGGGATAATAACAGGGCAATCGCAGGGTGCTGTAACGGGAGACATTAGCTGTGATCTATGATTGATCTGTTGAAAGGCTGGGAGCTTTGCGATGGAGCAGGAGATCCAGGGATTGGTGTATAGTGGAGAGTGTATCCAAGTGTGTTTGTTGACGTCATTTAAATATATGTTACACAGTACATCAATGGTTTTGCTATTTTGCATCATACCTTGCATGTACGGTAAATGCTTTCACAAAACATTTCTACTCAGATTCAAATAGCCAGGTCACTTACACAAGCTACATTTATCACAAAGATAGACATTTTGTTTACGTAGAGCACGCTGCCAAACATAATGGACTTTTAGTTCCAGAAAGTTCTAAATACAAATGATTTCAGCTGTGTCTGCAAAATACGCAGAGGAGGACAGGCAATGATAGGAAATAAAAACAAATGCACTGCTTTGAGCAACGCACATACAATTACATTTAACCTCCCATAATTGGTTGGAGGCGGAAATCAAAGAGACAGATGTCTAAAAACTAAGACAAATAAAAACTGAAATGTCTGAATGGCTTAATAACACAATTTGCTTAATTTATGTCATGTTTGTGACCTTGATCATTTGCATCATTCCCCCATTCAACCTCACTCTTAGTCGTTAGTGGCCTGGTGCAAGGTCTGTTTAGTTTTCAGTGTAACGTCCAAGGACACTGCACCATGTGGAGGATTGGAATCACACGTTTTAAACAATTAGCGGGCGGCCTGCTCTACCTCCTGAGCCACAGTCACCACACTTGTAGGAAGAGAAGGATCTTTGTTTTCTCAGGTGTCGCACGTAATCATTAAAAGCTAATAATTTAAAAAAAAACACAAGACAAAATCCAATGAATCTGATCAACAACACAAAAACTCCAGAGAAATTTGACCAGTAATGTATTAAAACCTCTTGATTGATACTTTAATACATTTTTCAAAGCAAATGTAACACGTTTAGCATGTGTAATTTAACAATTTCCTAAAATGTACTTTGAAATAGGAGAATGACTACAACATTGATATGGAACATACTGTATGTCTCATCATGTGTTACTTACACAAAGTGCCACAAACAATGGTTTTAGTCTACAATTTAGTTATGAACTCAAACTGAAAATGAAATACATTTTCAATAATTTGTAACAAGATTTTTAGGGAATAATAACGTTCTCATGTGACACCAACCATTTTATGCGCACCGGTTCTAAGGGTAAGAATACACAAGATACGTTTATGTGTCTTTGCATATGTTTAATCCTGACCAGATGTTTTTAAAAAAAACAAAATGTTGTACCTGGATTGCATGGTTAAAGGCCATACAAATATTTAAAAAAAAACACTGCATTGTCTCTCCCTGAAGCTCTATCTCTCTGCCCAGACTCCTTCTGAGTTCCAGAAAAATATACATCAAGTATCTAATGCACATGTTGGTAAGTAATTCATGGTCTGCATGGGAACCTGTTGTCAGCATTCACAAACACTGGTCTGTGTGTGTGTGTGTGTGTGTGTGTGTGTGTGTGTGTGTGTGTGTGTGTATGTGTGTGTGTGCGTGCGTGCGTGCATGCGTGCGTGCGTGCGTGCGTGTGTGACTGTGTAATAAGTCTTGGAAAGCCTGAGAGCCGGAAGTTGCCATCAACATTGTATGGCATCCTCTTCTGAGCTCTGGGATATGTCGCTGTGGATGTGTGTGAGCAAGAGTGTGAGTGTGTGAGGTCTTTACAGACAGACCAAGAATGCCAAAGGGAGTTTAAGACGTGCTTGCATCCCGTTGACGAGTTTCAACAAAGGCCACATTGTAACAGAGGGACCCTGTCTCGGTCATGATAACAGCCTCAACAATGCCAAACTCTGCGCCCTGATCCGGACAAATGAGCGGGACAGGTTTTCTTTGCTTTTGTTTCATTTCTCTCGTTTCTCAGATGATACTGAAGAAACAACCTTGAGCTTTCACAATTCCACAGTGCATCTAAGGGGAATGTGAAAAGAGCTGTGTGCTTTCAAAATATACTGTGTTTGTCTTTTCAGAAGTGTTCGGAGATAAATCTGCAGGCTAAAGAATGCAAAACTGCGTAAGGACAGGGAGAGTGAAAATAAAAGAATATGGTTTCATAATACGCTATTCTAATTAGTCTAAAAGACACATACAGTATGTATCCCTTTGAGATAAGCAGACATGTATTAAGATGAGAGACAAAGTCAGTGAGTAGGTAATGTTCTTCATCACAGAGCTACAGATTTTAATGTTAAGGAAACAACGCCCTAAAAACTAATGGCAGTTATTTATCATTATGAAATGGCAGGCATGCATCAATGTCCAATACGGTATCTGCATGTGAGAAAAACACATTGCTCATCGATCTTGTACTCCATATAAAGTAAGGATAAGCGGACAAGAGTAATAGTAAAGATCTTGGTTACCGCTTCCGTATTTTGGATAGGAACAACTCCTTCGGTATTAGGAAAATAATGAACAATACAAAAATATATACTATTTATATTGCCTGTTCTATTCAAATCAATGATTATGCTTTCAGAAAAGCCACACACACACAGAATATTTAGCTTAGGCTGCTTAGTGACCTCATTGTAAAAAGAAGCGAGTGAGTTTAAAAATAACAAGAAAAAGAGACACAGTATATTATAGTGCACTCTGTATGAGTCAGACACCACTGAAAATGACAGATGGTGCGAGTCTGTTTATGTGACCACATAACTTGACCTGCGCTAAGGCAGCTACATCACGAGTCCACAGCCGTTAAGCGTTTTATTGCTAATTGCAGTGAACCGGGATATGGAGAGGTTGAGATCATTAAAAGGTTTAACGGCATTTTGGTGGTACTAGTCTTTAATTGCTTTTTTCCTCACAGTTAGCCTTGCTCATCTTAGCAAGTGCATTATTACAAAACCAAAAGCTTTTCCTGTCAATGAATTGATAGTTTGGAAAGTGTGCTTAACATACTTAGGGTTTAACTCGCTGATATGCTGCCCAGTCAAAAACAGGTTCAAGCTAAATATGTCAAGTTATGGTTCTAGGTTCAAGAGTGTTTCAATTACAAAAACAAGAGGCGCTAAATTGCTAATAAATGTTCCATCACAAAAACTGATTCATAGTAAACAAACTGACAAAGGTCAGGATGATTATTGAAGTAATTACCAAATATCTCTGTATGCAATGTTTTTGCCAACACATAAAATCATGAATATGAAGTAAACAAAAACATAATTGATGCCCAGTTAATGTACACTAAAACTTGTTAGAGAAGCTTAATATTATATCATATTATATTTACTCAATAGGGGAAATGTGTGGCTGTAGACTTAAGGGTTTAATTGGTTAGCATAATATTAATAAGACATTTTATAGTCAGTGACAAGGTGGCTAACCTCAACAAGTGGAACTTTGACACAGTTACAGTACAGTAGTACATAGGTCAAGTGTGGTTAGAAAACAAAGTTGTGGCTTTATGTGCTTCATGTGCTTTTAATATATTTGAACTTTATGTTGTACGATAACCACCAGAGTCATTTTAGGTCCAATTAAATGTGTAAAAAAACTGTTACATCAATCAATATTTATTTAACCCTTATCTAAAAGGAACAATTGCTAACAAATATAATTGCTGACTGCGGCAAAAGGAAAGTGTCCTCTAAGATACGTTTTTAAGTTGCATGTGATGCTTTTTGCGCACTAATCATGTAAGACGTGATTAATTACAAATGTGCTTTAAGAATGATATAAAAATACTGCATATACATTATAGTATATCTACTATTTTACTAAATACTCCACTTTTCAAAACATTGTACATTATGTGCCACATGTTTACCGACTAGTCCAAACAACTACTTATAAAGTAATTTATTCAAAGGTCTGGCAGATGACCGGCCAGAAGGCGGGGTTGTCCAAGAGCCTGACACCTGTGAGAGGTGTGGCTATGTCAATAACACAAACCCACAAAACAGACAAACAAACATTTGTTCATTAGTCTAACCAGGAATACACACACACACACACACACACACACACACACACACACACACACACACACACACACACACACACACACACACACACACACACACACACACACACACACACACACACACACACACACACACACACACACACACACACACACACACACACACACACACACACACACACACACACACACACACACACACACACACACACACACACACACACACACACACACACACACACACACACACACACACAGTTTGAGTTGGTTCCAGAGAGGCTGGTGATGAAGCATTTACAGTGGCGGGCGTCTAATTGAGAGTGAAGTGATACCAAGCTGTTGCAGCATTGGCCTTCCGCCTGCATGGCTAAGAGATCAAAAACTATCCACTAGTATTAGCAACAGAAGCCTGAACACACACACTAAAACTCTTTAAACAACAACACAAATGTATATAATCCGACAATAAAACACCACATACAACAAGCATTTCCGCACAGAGGATCCCTTTGCAATAGGCTTAATTCATTCCAAAACACTTTTGACTATTGTAAATCAGTTAACAAACCAACAAAGATGTTGCATATATTGAAAGTCTGTTTCATCAATAAAAGGAGCGAAAAAAAGAACAAAACATTTTTCTTTACAAAACTGCTATACTATATATATATATATATATATATATATATATATATATATATATATATATATAAATAATAGATGTGCCTGATACAAATAAAAATAGAACGCATTTTCACAATCAAAAACCGCAAGGAACACATCGTGCAGAAACAAAGAAACACCAAAACATTCAGTATTATCTGCTACCCAAAGCTGTGTCTGTTTAAAGAGATGTACAGTATATTGCATCTTGTTTTATGCATTATATTGCATGAAATTCCTTCAGATAGCTATTTAACCTCCCAAAGGAAGAACAAAACATTATTTTTACAAATGGCCGCTGAACACATTAGCCTAAATGTATCAGACTGTGTTGATTGGTTTAGTATCTACTCAAGCACATTAAGGCAAAAACTAATATTTGCTTGGAAAAGTTACAGGCCAAGACGTGAGTTGACCATTTTGGTGGCTTGTTTTATTGCTTTATTGACCAAAATCTTTTCCTGCATTTATATATAGATAAACTGAAATGTTAGAAAATTGACCAAATGCTTCCATGGCCTGCTATAGCGACTACCGTAGTTACAGAGGAACAGAAAGGCTTGCCAATATTTGAAATGTCTGGCTTGATGCCACGCTTCAATTCATCTTCAACCTCATCATCGCAATGTCACTCAGCATAATCAATAACAATTAAAACAGTGCAAAGCAGTTAATTGTTATTATAGTGTTCAGACCTTTCACCTTTGCTTTGGCAGTCTCTCTGTTGTTTTTTAAATGTAATTTAAATTAACTTTTTGAGAGACGGCCCACTTCTGCAGCCTCTGGGCTAAAGAAGTGATACCAAAATACTAGAAAGAAACAAAACACCCGCAAAAACAGAGTAAGAGAGCTCTGTTTGCAGGGATTCGTGTGTTTGTCTATTTCATCTGGGAAATAAATATAAAATCACTGTGAAAAGTAGTGATGGGAGGAAATAAAGGGCAAAAAGTGGATAAAGATACATAGCCAACAGCAGTGCAGTGTTGAGATTGTGTTTGTGTGTGAAGTTAAAGAAGAACAATGACGTTAATGTTAAATACAAAATACCTTACTTCTTTATACGGCAAACAGTGTGTGTAGGTGTTTGTTTGTTTGAGGGCATCACAATGTGTATCTATTAATCTTGCATATCTTTCAATCATATTACGAGATGTTCACTTCGTTAGTGTTCGTGTTTGTCAGTTTGGATACCTACAGGCCTTCATTTATCTGTGTGCTTGTGTGTGTGTGTGTG
>NC_136904.1:76434382-76496081 GCF_949606895.1 Notothenia rossii
TCAAACCTCAAATTGTACGATTAATGGACATTGTTCTTCCTACAGCCGCCCCACACTGCTGTTTTTTTCTTTCGAGACCATATTGGCCCTACAGTATATCAAAAGGCCAATATGTAAATGCATTTTAGTCCAATTTCTTGTTTCAATTACCATTTATTTGTATCATGGATTACTCTAAAACTTCAACAACAGCTTGTTTATGATACAGTACATTGTGCTTCAATACCATTTGCATGAAAAAAAAGGATGAAAAAACAAAAATCCATGACTTCTACCTAATCAGGCCTCTACTTTGATGAGAATTGTAAATGATGACAACATAGAGAGCTGCCCTCTCAAATCAAACAAGCCTTTCAGGATGATATTTACCCAGGGGAGAGGAGGTATTTTAGCTGCTAAAATTGAATCATACACTGATTTATGCAGCCATGAAAGAGCACCACAAAAAAGCTTCAGAATTAATTAGCTTGGAAATGAAAGAGAGGGACAGAGCTAGAGTGAGAGATACAGCAAGGGGAAGGGAGAGAGGCGGACACTTGTTGACATTTGTAAGGGTTGGAAGCATCAAAGGCTCAACACCTGTGATCTGCTCCTCGCTCACAGTGTTAACATGACGTCTTGGAGTAGGCATGCTTTCCGTCACTGATGGTGGAATCAAACGTCTGAATGCAACTTGCATGTTTTCTACAAGAAACAAGTGTGCAAAAAAGAGGGAAGAAGTACACGTTTCTGTGTAGTCATTCCAACATGGTTGGTCTGTATAAAAACTGAGAGACGATATAAAGTATCTCAATAAATACTACGATGTTAATCAATGTAAACGTGTGATGTTCCTACGATGTTAATCACTGTAAACGTGTGATGTTCCTACTTACTACACACAACGTCATAATCTTAACACTGTCGTTTTGTAAAGGGAACAACTTAATGCTGACAGTTTATTTCAAAAATAATTGGTCACTGTTTTATTTTGGACTGAAAGCACATCTTTTTCAGCACTAAAATATCATTACTTGCATACAAATCAGCAAAAAACAATGTCCTATTTAAGTAGCAAAATACTATTTTTTTTTCAATATTCAAAAGTTAGCCGAGCCATTCAGCACACTGTAAATGTTTATCAACCTTTTTGCACATTAAAAAGTATCACTGTGGGTGTTTTTTTAAAAACAAGCAAGGGTTTACCGTGGTCAGCATATTTTAAGTCAACCCTGCTTCATTAATGCAGAAAAAAGGAAAGCATTATTATTTGTACCAAGAAAAGACAAAGTTCTCGTATGAGCATCAGGGACATTTTAGGGATATGATTTTTTACATAAATGTCCAGAGACAGACGTAAAAAAGAAAATAGCATCACAAAATAAATACGTCTGATACCTCATTCACACCAACGCAACTCCGGTTCAAGCTCCGTGCTAGAGCTTTTCAGGTTCAGAACCGGTTCTTCGGTTTAGCTCCGGCTCTTTTCACACTGCCCAGAGTCCGACTGGTGCTGCGTCATTGCGTCATCGTTCGCGTCATGACGCACAGCTCACACCGACAACAACCAGAATGGCCGATTTTATTGAAGCGCTACTCGTTTTGGTTTTGCTCTGTCAAAACGAAATGGAAGAAATGGAAGAAATGGAAGACATGGGACGACTTTACTACCAACTTTACAGTCGTTACATGCTACATTCAAAACTGCTTTACAGTCGTAATCATGAACTTCAACGACGATTCCGATTCCCCATGCCCCCGCCCAGTGGTTAATTTGAGCCGGATCCTGCCGGAACAGGATCCGGCACCTCTTCATTTTGGCCACCCTGTGTTCCGGCACCTATTTGGGCAGATCCGGTACCTCTCACAAAAAATAAAAATAAAAAAAGGTTAAAATGAAATAAAATATGCAGATATTAATTTACAGAAAAAATCCCAAGAATTTCATGTCGTTTATTAAGATTAAGATTTGAAAGAGTCGGAGATCTGTGTTGACGCACTGAAAAGCTGGACCAACGGACAAACGTCTTTCACTTTTGAAATTCGCCACATGAGGAGCACGTCGCAGAGAGGAAGAAACGGTGATTCAATGCAAGCATGTCAAAAAGACAGTTACATTTACTGTCTTTATTCAAAAAGAAGGAAGAGGTAATAGACACTTCAAAACGAGTCAGAAAAGCCTCCACAAGCAGCGACGAGGGCAGCTGCAGCGGTCATGTTGATGGTCAAAACCAGGAGGAGGTTAGCGCCGCAACAGCTAGCCAGCTAGCTAACCGACAGCTAGCCAAGTCCGGGCAGCGGGTCAGGTTCACCGCCAGCCGGAACAGGAGCCAGCTACCGTCAGCCAGGTGGACCACCAACAGCAAAGGGTGGGTACCCTGGCATCAACTAGCCCGGTACAACAGCCGGAGCAAGAGGCGAGCGGAACCGTGACATCAGCTGGCTTACAGCAGGAAGATTCAGTAGGAGAGGAGAGCGCATTGAGCGTAGAAGAGTGTGGGACGTCCAGCGACAGGTCAGTTTTTTCTAACTGTGGCCAAGAACTTGGAGGACCGTATGTTATCTCAAGGAGGCCGGATGCCAGATAAAACTGGATATAACAAGTTCATTGAGGAGTTGAAGGTGCTTTACGCACAATACTGGCCCGAGGACGCAGGTGCGCTGTATGGAGAGATTGAGGTCGAGTCACTGTGTCAGCGCTTCAACATTGCCAACCCGCGCACAGTCATACGGGCCTACAGAACGTACAGAGACTCAGATGGTAAAGACATCCCGATGAGCTGATGGAGTTACTTGTTGCTGTCAACAGCATTCCCATTGCAAGTGCTGAATGTGAGCGCGGATTTTCTCAAATGAACTTGATTTGCACTCCCAACCGTAGCTCTTTGCTCACATCTACCATGTCATCTTTACTCTTCCTAAATCTTGTTGGACCCCCCCTGGCTAAATTCAATCCAGTCCCGTACGTGAGGTCCTGGGTGGCCAAAGGACACAGAACTGCCACAGACACACGCAGTAAAAGCAGAAAAAAAGAGATAGAGGACAATCCGGACATGCACGGGATGTGGGGTGTTTTAAACAACTAAATATGGTGAGCAAACATACTGTCTTAATAGGCCGCCGTGCCAATCTTTGAATAGGCCTAATAAATATTTTTTTTACACGTTAAACCTCTACACGTTTTTACACGTTAAACCTCTACACGTTAAACCTCTAAATTAATTGCTGGCTGTATACTGAAGTCCCACCTGTGGTGATGTGGGCATTTGCCTATGTTGTGCGTACTAGCCTAAACAATTATAAATTATCGTCATAACATTTATACCATGGATACTATTTGAAATTGAGGCTTGTAAGTCCCACAGCGTTGCAAGTGGACATTTTCATGTTGTTTTCAGCACCTTTTCTGTATACGTTCCGGGACCTGTACGCGTCTCGTCATCCCTGAGCTGTCATATGTACTTTGCGTTCCGGCACCTTATGATTTACAAATTAAGCACTGCCCCCGCCTCGACTCAAGCGTGACGTATGCGGTGCTTTGGCCATTTTTTGGTGCTTGAAATGAACCGGATTCCGGAGCTAAGAGGCTGCTCCACTGCGGTGTGAACAGGAAAACCCGGTGCTTTTCAAGCTCCAGCTCCGAACCGGCCCTGAAACACCGTTGGTGTGAATGAGGTGAGAGGGGTTGAATAAAGTAGAATGGAATTGGACTTGACTGAGTTTACATTGGAACCCTGGCGGGGATGCATGTTTGACTACCTTGGTTTACACAGAGAAATGACTCAGTGACCCAGACGCACGCGCGCACGCACACACACACACACACACACACACACACACACACACACACACACACACACACACACACACACACACACACACACACACACACACACACACACACACACACACACACACACACACACACACACACACACACACACACACACACACACACACACACACACACACACACACACACACACACACAATTTGATGATGTATTCCTATAGCACGGAAAGGAGGTTGTAGTGGTGTATTGATGCGGTTATGAACCATAATTCAGAAACAAGTCTCACATGTAGTAAGACACCAAGCTTTCCTTCAAAGGCTGAATGCGTGTGATTCACACTAAATATTTTACAAGAATATGAATTGCTATTGCAACCATCACTGCTATGTACGACATGTGTGAAAGCAGCTAATGATATCATTTCACTGCTTCTGTATTTGAGTTTCTCTTCTGCCGGTTGGAAAGAATGTATGCAGAATCTTCCAAATGGTCTCATATTATTACAGGCACAATAATGCAGAATATAACTGTGATAACTGATGATCACATTAAGCGTGTTGAGCTTAAGATGGAACTGATTCTGAATGTTATTGCTGTATTTTGTAAAACTATTCTTTCTTTTTTTCCCCGTCATTTTAGATTAAGGTGGAAAAGAATGCTGTCAGACAAACACTATTAGAACTCAATGTAAAATAAGTTGTCAATGCATTTGTACTTGTTAATTTCAAATTCTTCTTCTTCGAGTCCGTAGCAATCTCAGATTGTATCGGGCACAGGCCACAGCTGATGGGGTAGGTTCTGCCAGGTCTTCCGGACTGCACCGGGGGGCATTGGGACATTCCAGTAGGTGGAACATTGTTTGCACTGATCCACAGCTGCATGTGTCTTCTGTGGTGTAGTTCCACACTTTCATCAGTGCTTTGCACCTCCCCTGTTCCACACGCAGTCTATTAAGTGACTTCCAGGTTGTCCAGCCAAGGTCGTGGCCACTAGCGAGGCTTTCCGTTGGTGTGATTCCTCTGTCCAGCCATTCAAGAGCTCGTGTGTAATTTCTTTGCCATTGATCTTCCCAGATGTTGGTTCTTGCTGCTTGTTTGGTTGTCTGGAGGGGCAGGACTGTCTGCAGAAAACTGGCTCTGGATCGGAGCCTGCGTGGGGGTGCTACGTGGCCATGTAAGGGGTGTCTGATGTCTGTCTCCTGTGTTCTCCGTTCATCTTGAGCGATACCTAGTCGTCTGATGTGCGGGGGAGAGATGCCGGCTAGCGCGTAGAGGCACGGGACAAGTGTTGTCTTAACGCATCCCGTGATGATGCGGCAGGTGTCGTGTGTGACGTGATCGGCTCCAGCTTGAGCAGGCATACTCTGCTGTAGAGAAACGCAGGGCCATGGCAGTTGCACGGATTGTTGGTGGATCTGCGCCCCACTTGGAGTTCACTAGTTTGCGCAGGATGTTGTTGCGGGTGTTGACCTTGGCTTTGGTGTTCTCTAGGTGTTTCTTGAAAGAGAGTGTCCTATCCAGTGTAACGCCAAGATACATGGGATGCGTGTGGTTGGACAGTTTGTGGCCATCCCAGGTGACGCTCAGTTCTTTTTTAATTTCAAATTAAGAAGTATACATTTACTGGTAGATCCTGTGTAAAGAGAAGTAACAACTACTGTAAGTGATAAAATATCCGTACACAGTACCATTTAACAGCTGAACTGAATTGTTTCTCCTGTACATGTTTCATGTTGCCAGTAAACTCGATTGAATTGAGCTTCATTAAGCACAAAGCACTGCCCAAGGGAACAGTTGTATGGCTCATTAATAGGAATCCATTGGAGCAGCACTGGAGGGAAATCCAACATGTTTCAAATTAAAGTAAGTACAGATCATAAGTGCTCATCATTCTGTAAAACATTTCCAAGAACATGCCAGCTGAATATATATATCTTGTTGACAGCTTACTATATTAAAAAGAGGAGTATGTGCTCATTATTTTTTTTGTTAGAGGGGTATCAGGAGACACTTAAGCATGTTGGTACTGCTATCAGAAATTATAATCGCCAACAAGACATCTTTATAACGGTGGATTTCACTTCCTTTATATCAGTTGACAAATTGGTGTCAGGTTTCCTGAGGAAGTCGCCTAGATAAAGTCAACAACACCACGGTATTGCAGTGAAATCATAATTAAATATATCATTTGTAGTACATCATAAACACTCTAGTACCACTTTACATTATATACAGGAACAAGAGGACCAGAGAGTGTGTGAACGAGGAGGAGGTTTAAAAAGCAAGCAGACATAATGAGTAGAGAATGATAGAGTAGGTAATAGTGGGGGGGAATAAAAAGAGAAAAACAGGAAAAAAAGTCAGACCCAAGGAAAGAAAAACATTGTGTGGCTTCAGAGTCCTGCGTGCGTATAGCTCTAATGAATCTGCTCATTAGTATGAGTCTCATGGCAGATCACCCCATTCATAATCTATGGCTGCGATGGCGGCCATGACAGAGCGGAGGGGCCACAGGGGTGTTGCCTCAGAGAGTGGAACCCTGTCACTTGCAAGAGCCTTGAGAGCGCTGTAAGACCCTGCGTGAGTGGATGTATGCATCTATGATGAAGATAATGGAATAATACTCAGGGAACACATGGGGATGCTGATGGAGTTAGGCTGAGTGTCCCGATTCTCCATGTTGGAACATAAATGCATTGTGTGAATCGGACACATTGTGTGGGCGTGAGCATGAACCCTAGTGGGCACCTTATTAACCGTGGCCTCTGATGGCTATTTGAGCCCCCAGGAGTCGAGACAATTATTGAAAACACTAAACAATAAACGTTTGAGACACGGAATAACAGCGGTAAATAATACATCATAATTTCTACCCTTAATGAATTATACATCGCTCTATGTTCACAACTGTTCACAGCGGGCTTGTATTTATTCATGTGTATATAATCGATCAACACCCTTTTTCCACAAAGTAATTTGTGTGATAGATTCCATACAATGAAAATATTTGTCTTGAACAGCATGCTAAGTTTGATGGCGAGGCAAGATTCAATGCATGCTGTGCTTTTTTGGTACAAAACAAGCACTGTATGCAGTGTGATCATAACTTTGTAACAATTTAATTGATATTTAATTACATTCCCATGGAAGCTCATTGGAGAACTGCCTCCCTCTGATTTAACCTAAAATGGCAACAGAAACATTTGTGTAAGTCAGTGGTTCCCAACCTGGGGGGTGGGTTTGTTTCCTCAGATGATTTGAGGCCAAATATCATATTTAGACTTTTTTCTTTTTTTTTTTACATATAATTGGAACGCAATACATAATTTTCGCTAAAGGCCTTGTCTCTACATTACAATAAAATATAAAACTAATTGATTAATTAATTTTAATAAAAATGTTAGTTAGTAGCTAATAAAGGCGTAAAAAGACAGAAATGTATAATTATTTCTTTAATAGAAATGTTTCTTCTGCCCGTAAAGTGTCCAAACCAGGCTTTTCTGGATAAGCGCATTTTTAAAACATAGTCATTGTCCATGCCGGTTTCAGATTATTTGTCACAGTTGCTCCGATCAGATCGGTCTCCTCCATTTTGTAGATTATTTACGACTTTTGAATCCACATAAACACATCGGCAAAATCCGGTTTACTTTGAGCATGTATTTTAAACAGTTTAATCCCTTTGTGAATTGTTTCCACTTGCGCCGTCCTTTAATTTCAAATGAATGAATCCCGAGTCCAATAACCATCAAAGTCACTCCAATAGTGCTCCTTAATTACGCTTTCATCCTCCTTTAACAAAATACATAACATTCATCCAGTTTATGACAGTAGTTGTAGCATTTGAGACTTTTAAACTTTAATTACAGCTGTTGCGTAATTAATGTGTGTGTGTGTGTGACTTCCAACAGGAGTCATTTGGGGGGGGCTCTTGGGAAAAAAGGTTGGGAACCACTGGTCTAAGTTATGAAATCTAGGACTGCAGCGACTGCTTAGTCATTTTCAATATGCTTCTTTTGTCTTTTTATCCAATTAGTTTGCTCTCAGTTTAAGATCATGTCATCAGCCATCTGTCAAATGCACTCTGTTTGGAAATGTAGTTATACAGTAGTAAAAATACGGAATATTCCTACTATTGAATACACTTGTCACGAATACATTTGATAGTTGATAAAAACATGAATACAAAATCTGTTTGTTTATATTGCACAGTTGTTTTAACGGTTGTGATTCAATGATGTGGTGATTTGGTGACAGAAGAAGTGAGGTCATTAACAGGTGTATAACCTATTGACAAATACTAGAACACATTATAATGCAAACCTGCATCCATGATCTTGTAAAACTGAGCCCCCTCTGCTCAACACTTCCCTCAACAAAGTCAAGAAAGGCTTTGAATTATTTACTTCACTCCTCCAGAGAGGCTGGTAAGGGGCGCCACTGTTGGCTGTTGAATTCTTTCCAACACACTCACAGACACTTCACCACATATCACAGGTAATGTACTTTTCACTGTGGAAGAAAGAAAGTAATTCACTTGGTCTCTTTAAGACTAGATATGTTCACACCCAGCTATTGAATCACACTTGTGTCCTTTTATTACATGTTTTCCAAACAAACACTAACACTTATAGATAAGGTTTCAAAAAGGACAAGGATGCATGGCAACCTTCGACAACTCACAAATAAAAGGAAGGGAGAAAAAAGACTAAGTATAATCATAAGCGTACCACAGCAAAAAAGATGTATATAAAAATAACATTCTCAACAGTAACTATCTTTCCATCTATCAGAAAGGACAAACAGATCAAAACAAGAACATTAAAGTAACATACCAATCACAGTAGATGGATCGATCCAAAAGGTCATGGAATAACAGTCAAGGTTATTGATAACATTTGGCAGATACCAGCAAAGTGTTATAACCTAATTCTGAAACATAAAGTGGTGAGTCCACAGTTACGATGTAGTAAAACTCTCCAACTCTCCAAATGACCACTTATTGATTTAGACAATTTGATGTAGCAGCTCAGGCAGCAAAAAAGGCAACAGTAGATGGAGACTATTTATTTTAGACAAACTGTTCAGGTAACACAATTAACTCTCAATGTATAAAACAAATCCTTACTTATCTCTCAATCGACCAGATAGGTGGAGGATGAAGCCCTCCACCTGTGTCCTGGACCTCATTCCGTCAGCTCTTGTGAAATTGTACATCTGTACCATGAGCCCCATGATCACTAAGATCGTAAACCTCTCTGCCCTAAAAACCGCTGTCATTAAATCTCGTCTCAAAAAACCTTCCCTTGACCCGGGAGTCCTGGCCAACTACAGACCCATTTCCAACCTTCCTTTTCTATCAAACGTGCTGGAAAAATAGTTGCTGCTCAGCTCCAGGACCACCTAAACTCCAACAACCTATTTGAGAAGTTCCAGTCTGGTTTCCGCTCAGGCCATAGCACAGAAACTGCCCTGGTCAGGGTCACCAACGACCTGCTAACGTCGGCTGATCCTGGCTCTCCCTCTCTCCTCATCCTCCACGATCTCACTTCAACTTTCGACACCGTCGATCACGGCATCCTCCTCCATCGTCTGC
This sequence comes from Notothenia rossii, assembly GCF_949606895.1. Taxonomy (NCBI): domain Eukaryota; kingdom Metazoa; phylum Chordata; class Actinopteri; order Perciformes; family Nototheniidae; genus Notothenia; species Notothenia rossii. Next base: position 76,443,750 of record NC_136904.1, read on the forward strand.
ACTCAACCATCGGACTCTCTGACTCTCCCCTTGATTGGTTCAGATCATACCTCACCGGGAGAACAGAGTACGTCTCCTTGGGTGAGGCAGAGTCGGGTACCCACAACGTCACCTGTGGTGTCCCTCAAGGATCAGTTCTCGGTCCAACCCTTTTCACACTCTACATGCTCCCCCTTGCCTCTATCATCAGCCGACATGGAGTATCATTCCATTGTTAGGCTGATGACACCCAACTGTACCTCAGGATCAACCCTGCCTCCTCTGCAGCCCTGCCTTCACCCACACTCACTGCCTGCCTGGAGGAGATACAGGCGTGGATGAAGCAGAACTTCCTGGAACTCAACAACTCCAAGACCGAAGCCATTATAGTTGGCACCCCACACCAGGTTCGGTCATCCACCATCACCTTCTCCGGCCAGGACATTACCCTCTCCTTAATAGGCACCAACCTGGGTGGGAAAATGGACGCCCATCTGACCTTTGAGGCTCACATTAAACAGCTGTGCAAGAATTCCTTTTACCACCTCAGGAACATCGCCAAACTCTGCCCCACACTCACTTTGTCTGACGCCGAAAAGCTGGTCCACGCCTTTGTCTCCTCCAGGCTGGACTACTGCAATGCACTCCTCATCGGGATCCCAAACAAAAGCATCCAGAAGCTCCAATACATTTAGAACAGCGCTGCTAGGATCCTGATGAGGGTGCGCACATATGAACACATCACCCCCATCCTTAAAGCACTACACTGGCTACCCGTGGAACTGAGGATCGAATTCAAGGTCTCCGTCCTCACCCACCAGTGTGTCCATGGAACTGCCCCTCCCTACCTCAAGGAACTCCTCATCCCCCATACCTCCTTGCGGACCAACCGCTCCTGCAACTTCCTCAAACCCCCCAGGACTAAGCTCCGTACTATGGGAGACCATGAGAGCACCACAGACCGTGGAGGCTTTTATAAAAGGCCTCAAAACCCATCTTTTCAGTAGAGCCTTTGCCTAGACCTTTCTACCACCCATTTATTTTATTTTAATTTCTATTGTTTGTTGCTTTTTATTAATTCTACCGTGCTGTGTAATGTTTATTTATACTGTTCATGCTCACTGCTTGTAGCACTTCAGGATTTGAAATCAAATATGAAGTGCTTTATAAATGAAACCCATTATTATAATTATTATTATTAGAACCAAAAACCAAACCAAGCAACCAGCCAATCGCCAAACCAATCATCTGTACAGCAAGTAAAACACCTGCAAAAAAGCAACCTCCTCCATCCTTACCTTGGCAATCTGGACACACCAATTGAGCAGCAGCTGTGATCCGATGTTGTCCTTGTGCTCATGGACGTAGTCGAGCAGGCACCCATGAGGCATCAGTTGTGTGACCAGCTGGATGGTGGGACTCAGGCAGACGCCCAGCAGGCGGACCAGGTGGGGGTGCTCCATGCTCGCCATGATGAGGGCCTCCTGAACGAGACAGAGACACACTCAGGCATGTGGGGGCAAGAGTCAGGTGGACAGGTTGATATGTGAAATAATGAGGAATGTAACAATACTTTGTGTGATGGTTAACGAGCTATGAATTTGGGATGATTTAAAGGTAATTCTGATAAGTCGCTCATATCACTTGGGTCATTCGCATTAAAGTAACATGTGGATCATTTATTACATCTGTAAATAAACTGGATAGAGCAGTTTCACGTTACATTCAGTGTTTTAGACACAGCGAATGAACAACAACAGAAATATTGAATTCAGTTTGTTGGTATTTAATTTAAATGTTATTGTTATATAATGTATTTTTGGATTAAGAAAATATAAGAAACCTCTAATAAATTGGGAGTTGATTGTAACTTTACATCTCCAGAAAACTTGCGTGGAAACAGTTCATACAGTGCTATTTTAAATCTTAGACAAAAGCCAACTGTCGTGACAAAACACCAATAGAATACATTACTGACATGGTGTTGTTGTTGTTGTTGTCTTAGCTAGTTGTGTGCGTTTTTGGTCTTGAAATTCAGTTTCAAACCTCGGCACCACTTTGTTATTGTTTGAATAAAGCTGTACATGGACCCTTAGGCCCCGTCCACACGGAGACGAAACCGATTTCGAACCAAAGTCGATCAAAAGTATTGCGACCATACGGAATCGGCTCAAGAAATGGGTCCGTCCAAACGAAACCTTCTTGAAACTGGAGACGTTGTAGTACATATGCCGGGCCTGTATGTGGCGCTGTACTTCCGCCACAAAATACACCAAAAGCAGCGAATAAGATCCCCCGAGCATAAGGCATACACAAACAAACAAGGTAGGAGATGGCGGATATTCACTAAAATCTGTATCATGTTCAGTAGCGTCTGGGGCACGAACGCAACCCTGTGATCCGCCATTGTTGTTGTTGTTGGCGAAACGCATCAGCAATGACGCGGGGGTGAGCAGGAGAGGTGGGGAGAGGCGGGTCTATGGCGTCATCGATTCAGGGAAATATCGTATAGGGCGTACACACGGAGCCGCAAGCGTTTCGTCTCCAGACTTACCCACTTTGGGAGCCGGTTTCAAAGAGTATCGGTTTCGGGCTCTGAAACCGCGGCTCCGTTTCGGCTTCGTGTCGATGAACTGTCTATACGATAAAAAACTTTAGCGGATACAACTGAAATCGTCTCCATGTGGACGGGGCCTTAAAATCCTGATGCTTAACACCGGTGCTGTTTGCAGAATCAGAACCATAACATATATCTATGTGGAAACAGATACCATATTCTAAATGTGTTACATTGAGATCAAACAAGTAGGCTTCCAGTTGGTGTAGGAGGACAAATGCCAGAGCAAGAGTTCAAAGGCTCAGACCACAGGCAGAGATGTTATCGTGTTTACAAAAGGAGACTGAACTGTGAAAGACCATATGTTCCCTTATTCTGTTTAATGCAGAAGTTTCCATCAAAGCTGGCAGCACAATTTCACAGAAACAGAAGATTTGTATTCATAACCTCAACCTCAAAGTGAACCACTGCTTCATAAGACTGTCAGCTTGCTTTGTAACTAAAATGTAAAATGTAGGCCAAGGTGAGATTGATGTAAATCATGTGTCACTGTACTTTAATGCCACACACAGTGAGTGAGTTGTGTTCTTCAACAGGTTTGGTCTAAAGTGTTTATGTAAGAACATATTTGCCAGTGTAGAAAAAGCATACAGTATATAAAGAATCTGCTAATGCATATTATTTGAAAAGCTTTGAACTTGCCTGTAGTTTCAACATCTTTAAATGCGGCATTTTTAGAACAAGAGCAAATATTTTAATTAGTTAGCAATACTGAATTTAAAAGGAGGATCATAAAAAAATGTGTAAGACACACACAAGCGCACACACAAGCGCACACACACACAAGCGCACACACACACACACACACACACACACACACACACACACACACACACACACACACACACACACACACACACACACACACACACACACACACACACACACACACACACACACACACACACACACACACACACACACACACACACACACACACACACACACACACACAATTCATCATGAGATGGATAGCTGTGCAGCAAAAATACAAAACATCAGTGGGTGTGCTTTGTGTGTGTGTGTTGGGGAGAGACATAAATGCAGTATGAGGAGGTCCAGTGAACATTGACAGATGTTTACAACCCACAACACATCCGAGCATTTACAGTTTACGGCTCATGTGTCACAACGCATGCATAATCAGATCTCTGATCAAGAGTTTAGCATTATATACGGTATGGTAAGGATAGAGGACAGTATGTAATGCTACTAAATCTGGATGACTCTAGGTATCCCTAATTAATTAGATACTTAGTTTTAGGTAAATATACCTTAATGAAACAATAGTTATAAACATTATAGTACATTCTGCTAAATGTTCCTTCCTTTATCATACTCACTGGCCATTTAACTTTGATATGCCTTGACATATATAAATGTAAAGGGAGGGGATCACGACATATATGAATAGATTAAAATCTGTGAACAGAATTTTTACGAATAAGAGACCCTACAACTCAGCATTCAAACTTAAATATGTATATATATGTTCATTTAACTGATCAACGTTTTACCTTGTTGTTGTGATATCTTGTTTTAACAGTTACTTATAATTGTATTTGTATCATTCTTTTGTGAACTCTTATCTGTACTGTCCTGTATTTGACTCTTACTCTGTTGCTGCTTTAACACCTGCATTTCCCTACGGGGATCAATATAGGTCCATCTTATCTTATTCTTATTTTGTACCGTATATTTTCTGAGTTTGATACATTACAATAACACAAAATGGACATTTCACACACTCAGAGTTACAGAAACAGCTGTTCGAGAAAACATTCTATTAACGTGTTGACTTCAAAACGTACTGCTGTAATTATAAGTGATAGATTTTAACAATAATATAGCAACAAAACACACTAATTTGTGGGATATTTAGTGTGTTATTAGGACATTCAAGGCCGAATCAAATTCTATTTAATGAAATAAACTTTGAAATATGGCTTGAATTACACAACGAATCAATGTACAGTATGTCAATGGATTATAGATGTATCAAATAGCCGGTATGTCTCTGCAGTCTTTTCTTGATTGATGGCATACAGTAGAACGGATGAAAAAAAACCTTGTTCACTTAACATTGAATATTGTTTGTTTTGATACGTTTTGAAGGAGGCAAAAGACAGGATGAAATTGTAAACATCTCAAAACACACTCATCTATTTTTAAAGGACACTTCTGATATTGAAGTACACTTTTTTCAAAGCACTGTCTAACTTTTGAAAAGTGCTATATAAACACGGTGTATTATTATAGTTTAGAAAAAATACTGCATGTTTTTATTTTACTCAAGTTATCCGGTCTGTTTGTTGCTCATATTGAACAAATATTGAGCAAAACATTATTGAAAAGAAAGGAAGATAATCTTCATACACACGGGGAAACTGCATCAGTGAATTCAATTTCCAAGGACAGACCACAAGGGTTTCTGCTGCTTCAAAGAAAACAAGCCCTGAGCAGGAATTTGTCTTTCAAAAAGAGAAAAAAAAGACATACTGAAGCATGACCTGTCTGCCTGTAGCCTCTTTATGATTAAAATACACGCACAAACACACACATGCACACATGTAAATGCAAACCTGCTGGGTACTGACACCCTGACAACCTGTAAGGCGCTAGCAGCAGGGAGCGAGTGTTGGCATTTTGTTGCTGGTGCAAACATTTTGGATAATGTGCTGTTGACAAGGAGAATCTCTCCTCTGTTAAGTGCTCCACAGGTAAGGAGAGGGAAACTCTACACAGAAGCACACACACAAATGCACACTAAAGGACAATCAATACTCTGTGACATTCTTCAAACAGTCAGTGGCAACTGAGTGTAGCCTGAAGCTAGAAGGTCAACAGTCAGAATTCCCAGTCCGACTGGGCACATACGGATAGTTGAAGTAAATGAATTGAACTCTCCTTTCCCTCAGTAACTACCACTAATGTCCCCTGGGGCAGGAGCGGAGCCTCCAGCTGCTCAGCAGTCAATAAAGGAAGACTGTGCAACTACGTGAATGTAAAGTCAGGAAGCACTGGGAAATACATGGAGGAACGCAAAAGGAATAGACAAAATATCATCACATTTGCTCAGTATTTATGTGTGACTTAAGGCCACTTTTATTATTAACATTAACATTGCTTTTTTGCTAACTCAATCACAATATATCCACTGCTTTTTGTTGTGAAGTCAGTTACATACATTTTTAACGCAATCTGAATTGTTAACATTATCCCTGCTTCTGTTATTGAATTACAAACACAGAAAAATAATAGTTTGGGTGAATTTGACTATTGTTCTTTACAGAACTGTGAGGTCTACCATGTAATGTAAATTAACATTCTGAGCTATGCATGCAAATTCTGTCACACAATCACAGTGAGGTTTGAATAGGGTGGTTGGTGGTGAGAAGCTGTCTTTTTATTATCATCATGCTCGCTCGCGCGCGCGCACACACACACACACACACACACACACACACACACACACACACACACACACACACACACACACACACACACACACACACACACACACACACACACACACACACACACACACACACACACACACACACACACACACACACACACACACACACACACACACACACACACACACACACACACACACACACACACACACACACACACACACACACACACACACACCCACACCCACACACACACACACACACACACAAACACAGGATTGAAATGCATGTTGTTCTTGCGAGTACCATTTAGACTTTTATATCTCTATTCCTCTAAATCATAAAGCCCCAATCACCCATGTTGTGTGCCCCTACAGTATGTGTTCTTTTATAGTAGATATCTGGTTCTTCGATTGTCAGACAAGCCCTCGAAGCAAACAGAGCATTAGTTTAAACACACACGGGATATTCATCAAAGATCTCCTGTTAAAAATAGATGTGCTAACATTTCAAAACTCTCCCTACTAGACTGTCAAACTAAGTTTAACATGAGTGCAATTGGGTCGCTTTCCATGTGCGTGTGCCAATGTGTACGCGTGTTGATGGAGGTTATTTCATCTGCATTGCATCATCATAGGGTGATAATTTAGATTTTTTTCTTCCCCTTTTCCTTTTGAAATGAGCCGTGCTGTGAATGTTTCATGAATGGGGCCTTGTGCACTGTGCGCGTGTGTGTGTGTGTGTGTGTGTGTGTGTGTGTGTGTGTGTGTGTGTGTGTGTGTGTGCTGTGGTCCTAGGGGCCCCTGATGGTTTCTATTCTGGTGTCTATGGGGTCTAAACTTAGTTCCTCATTATTTCACTAACAGATATTTTGTTAAGTTTTGCTTTCTTTTAAAATGACTGAGAATTAGTTTAAATTATCTGGTGAGAGCTTTTAAGATGGTGTTATTCCAACATGTGTCACTATTGGCCAAACAGGCCACACCTTTGAAAACAATCAATAGAAAAACAAATAAATTGAGAAAAAACTGTGTTTTTTATGTCTGTTTTATCTCTAGATTTTCAGGATACTCACGTCCATGAACTCCACGTTAGCCTTGGGTCCGGTGGCCTCACTTAAGATTTTAATGGCTACAGGAATCTTCACCGTTTCACCCTCTGGGACCCAAATACCCTAAAGAAACACACAGACACATGATGAATGGTTATACTGAATGCAAAGTCAAACAACTCCAACTTACCAACATCGTATTAAATGAAAGCTATTAAGATTTAAACAGGAGGAATCTCAATTAATGAAGTTTTCACCTTGAATTCTAATTGCTATTTCTTAATAACCATCTTCTATATGCTCAGTGGCAGAGCATGCTGTATGATTAACTGTGATTTTACCCTTCAAAAAAAGACTTTGGCAAAACTATTTAATCATTTTGAAGTATCTAATTTCAGGTGGGATTAAAGTGATTTAGCAGCTGTCAAAGTGGTCAAAGCATTTAAAAGAGGAGGGAAATCAAGTGTCCCTCAAATATTTCAAATGTGTCCCACCTTTGTTCTGACCTGACACCTCCCCAGTGAGAGCAGCCACCTCTGCTGAGTCTTTCTACCTGCACTTGTGAAGATGATTATTATTCACCGGAATGTATTACAATATTTCTGTATCCAATTTCGACAGTATTTTGATTACCAATGACTCTGTTCTTGTGTTTTCAACCTCACACTAAATGAGCTCTAAACAATACAGTTAAAACTGCAAACAGTGAAATGGTGCTGGTTATGGCCCCCGAAGGAGACTGCGGTGTTTCTTTAAATGTTTCCCTTGTATTCTTGCCTGTTAAATACATGTGAATGCAAGTCTTTACCTCATTAACATCTTCACTGTCCATTATAAACCCGATTGTCATGGAGCTCGATGATCAACATTTTCCCATTCTAAGCACATCATCATCCGCCACGTCCAGGTCAATTGGTAAACTGAGCCGGGTGAGGATTAAGAAGATGCCTCAGGTGGAAAAGTCATTGCTTTTCACTTCAATACATTTTGTGCATTCCCAAACGCATCGTATTCCTAATAAAATATTCATGCCTCCCATTTGAAAAGCAGATTTATAGAGACATGTTTTTAAACCTGAGAGGTTCTCAGACAACAATTGTACTATAAGGATACTACCTCAACCTGTGATATAGTGTGAACCCAATGGACATTATGTTTGCTCTGCTTTCATTAAATGGCCAGTCAATCTCCGAAGGAAATGCAACATCTGTTCATTTTCTTCTTTGTGTTTTAAGACTTGCCTGCACTACACCTGCATGTTGCCATGGCACCACTACCGGTCAGAAACCCTAAAGGGTACCTTTAGCAGCTCAACACTTAACAGCTGGTGTAATGAGAAGTGAGCCGCAATAAAAAAACACTCCATTTGCAAGTCAATCAGAAAGCTGACCCTCAACATTAGCCATGGTCTCAGAGTTGTGCTTGAAATAATAAGATGGTGCAATCAAGCTGCTGATGTAATGAGATCCTGCTGCCAGGAAGCATCTCAGCATCAGAAAACTGCTCCTCAGGCCCGAGAGGAAGCAGAGGAGGAGAGTTAGGAGCCTCTCTGCTCAGTGCTGGAATGTACATTAAGTCAAGTATTGTACCTGAGTAATAATTTGACATACTTGTACTTGACATGAGTCTATGTTATGATATTTATACTCCACTATTTCAGAGGGAAACAGTGTACTTTTCACCGAACTACATTTATTTAACGTTCATAGTTACTATGTAAACACATGATTTCCTCTATTATATGATTTGAATGAACCCAGTATGTACTTATAATTGGCTCAACATATGGTTTGAAATGTTTTGAAATGTATTTGTTAGTGAATCAAAACAAACAAATAAAGTGTTTTTTCTATAATAATAGAAAACTGTGAAAAGAGACATTCTGCCCTTAATTTTGATTCTTTAAGTACATTATGCTCATAATACTTATGTACTATTACTCAAGTAGCGTTTTCAATGCAGGCCTTTCACTTGTAATCAGTTAAGAGTCGGACACTTTTTTCACAATTTTCTCTGATGTATCACCAAGACACCATTTCTGGGTTGTAGTGCTAAACATTAAACTCTGAATGGATAATATATTCATACATGCCTAGGAGGAACATGTGTGTGTGGGAAATGTGTGAGATGTTGCTTTGAAAAAGGACTTTTGCACTCCCGGTAACTTACCTCTGACCCAGACATGTGTTATAATGTGAACGGATGTACAACATGACCAATGATGATTTCAGCAAGATAGTCTGTTCTTTCTCATTTCAGCTGTGTCTTTCTCTACCTCTCCACATCCCATCATCACACTGGTTGTGACCTCAGATACTTCTTATTTCACTGTAACCTCGGGGGTCTCAGTATCTGCTATTACTTATTCTTTTCATCACCCGCCTCCAGCCTTCCATCTCATTTCCTGTCATTAATGATTCTGCAATTCATCTCTCTTGTCTCCTTCTTTTTTCATTATATCACATTATGATCTCAACTTGAGTTTTTTTCCACATTTTTTCCCACCAATTACCAACAGAAACACAGAGTTATTTTGACTTTATTCTTTGTGTGATTTACCTTGTAAACAGTCCCAAAGGCCCCAGAGCCGAGGATCTTGACCCTTTTGAGTTCAGTCTCTTTCAGGATGCGAAGCTGAGCTTGGTTTGGCGCTGTTCCACTGGGTGTTAGAGGCTCCACCAGCTAAAAACACATCAGATATCACAAAAGCAATTCAATCATTGCCTACTGTAACACACAGCATAATGACACAAGCTCCAAAAAATGAGATCATTTTGTTTTTCAGACCCTCTTGTAAAGACAAGCAATTACATATAATTGACCTTTAGGATAAAACACGAAACACGTCCATGCTCAAATGTTTACTTGAATACATGTCCGGCAAATTAAATAACCATTTTCCAGTAACATTGCATTAAGAAGCACACTTTCAAATTCCTATTCCTGTTACTCAATACTGTTCAAGGGAAAAAGGTTGTTTCCAAAAAACGATGAACTAATTTCAAGGAAGTCCTGCTGTGAAGCTTTTACCGTGAATTACAATGGACTTACTCCCAATTGATGTATTCTTCAAATAAGAATCATTTATTGAAATGGTGAAATTTGAATGCAATACATAATGCATCCTTTGAAACTTGTTGATCTTATCATGCATACATAATCTTAGTAAGTTACTTTTCAGTAAATTAAGGTTACGTTAACATTTCAACAAAACAGATCCAATCCCTGGAGCACCATGGGATGGGTGGAGGGGGGGGGGGGTAGATAATTGCGAAGTCTGAAAAGGGATTGACACTTTTGTTGTCTCATTACTCCTCAAGTGGAGGGACGAACAGATTTAACAGCCAGAGAGGGGGGAAGATTATATGAGGGAATGGAGGGAGGAAGATGTGGCAGAAAAAAAAACAACAAGACAGCGATGGAGAAGCGAACAGATGAATTAGTCAGAGGATGCAAAAGCGTGAGAGAGGGAGCAATATAAGGAGAATTAGGCAAATAATGTGAGATTAGAAAGGGAGGGAGGGCAGAGAGAGGAAAACAAAGCGCGGTGTAAATCAGCCCGGCTGTGGCCGGCAGCCTCTGTCCCTCTGGCTCATGGTTACCATTTGATTAAAAACAATAGCCATTCTTCATTTAAATGGAATAACAAATCAGGTTCTGCAGGGTGGAAACACGCGAGGCGGGGGCCACACATTCGCACACTCACTCACACCCGAATGTATGCTCTTGCACTGTGCGGGGAGCTGTCCAGCATTAGTGGAGCTGGAGATGTTGAGACTACGTAGCAAACTAGCGGAGCTGTCCACTGTCTCACTCTACACTGAGGTGCTGAAACCAACTATGGAGTCACACTGTTTAACAATTTGCAGAATAATGAGAACATTAATACACTGTTAATCCTAATTAATTGAAAACATAAACTTTTCGACTCAAGGGTTGCATGAAGTTGAATAATACTAACCGGATTTTTCTTTTTCAATATATATTTTTGGCGATATGAGCCATTACAGGAATTGATGACAACAAAATAGCTTTTTTTGGGCCGAATTCATCCTTTCTGGAACTGGAATATTTTCATGGAACTGACTTTATGTTTATTTTGCAACCAAATCCTCCTTTGCATGATTGGAACAAAAATTATTGTGATTAGTAGTTGGCAGTGCGTGCCTTATATCACTAACTAGCAAAACATTCTGTCTATCCTTCAATCTCTGTAAATAAGGTAAATAATGTCCTAGCAGTCACACTTCTCTTCAAGAGTATTAATGTAACATTTTATTATCAAGCAGCAAAAACTGTGTAGCATGAGGTGTTTTGACTATTGCACAAATCACACCATTGTGATGTCGAGAATGAAACAATATATATTGATCAGCACTATAAGTAGATTTGTTTAAAAAGCTGTTGTGCAAGTGAAATCCTTTACATACACGGCAGAACAGACTTTAGCACATGTCGTTAAGCAACACAATAATAAGTGAGTCACCACTGCCGTCATACAGGGCGGTACATTTCTGCCTAGCTCCTCTGAATGCCAATTCAATACATTTTTTTTTAAATACTCCCTGTTAAAAAAAGGCACCACTTTCGACAGATAACACTTAACACTGTTTGCGGCACATTCTGATTTTTCATTAGGAATGACAGCATGCTTCTTCCTCGTGCTGTTTTCATAATGGTCTTCACTAACTATGCAGTAGAAGTGTAAGTATGATCACAAGCCATATCAGGGCTATTTTGTCATTAAAGAAGCTGTTTGCAAAGACACTCCACTGACACTTGTGTGCTGTGAAGAGAGGGAACGCGGTGAATATATGGACACATTAGTGCATTATAGTAGATGATGTGCTCTTCTTGTTCCAACACAAAGGAAAGGTGCTTTCTCTTCTAATGGCATGGTCCCTTACCTCTTGTTACAGAAGTGTCCTCTCCAGTATACTATGGCAAAGTCAACACCTGAGCCTCTGAATTTCTTTCGCTTTCTCCACCTCCGCAGTCACCATCTGGAGACATGGAGTCTCATACTCTTTCTTTCAGAGTGGCTTTCTCTTATTTTGTACAAAATGTGCCCAGTGTGTGGGATGCACACAAACTCACACTGCCACAATACACACTTAGACACACACTCATATCCAACAATGTAATCCTACTAACTCAAAAAAACACCCTCAGGCATTTCCTATGTTTTGATGTTGTTTTCCTCTTAAATTAATTAAATACTCATCTTCAAGATTGTCAATTTTATGAAGAATCTGTCAAAGAAAAAACATATACTTTTTCTTTGGTCCCTTTTCATTAATATTCATATTAATCTTCCCCCTCCTATTTCTCCACATGTTTGTAATGGTTTTAATGGTGTAAAGCCCAATTTATATAAAGTAATCTTTCCCAATTAAAAACAACCCAGCAATATTAAAGGTTTAGGACAGGGAAAGTGACATACAACTGTGTTGGGAAAATACTGAATGTACTCTTCAAATATCAGAGTAGCTGATGATAACAAAGGCCAAACTGTAGCTGTGTACGTAACAGGATGTATGATCACCTAGAAGAGCGTCAGGACACACTGTGTTAGGCATATGATAGCTATGTGACAACAATGAGCAGGATGATTCAGCCTCTATGGAGATAGACATATGACAAGCATGATCATTTCTGACGTGGGTCTTAGCTAATCTGAACTAAACATTGAATACTACTTTGAACCGGTATTCCTCCATCTTGTGACTGTGTGACACCCTCTCTTGTATATAAAGCATCTGAAGGACACTGTTTAGGAACTCATTGTCTAATGTGCTCTGTGTGTGATGACTACTTCCATTCTTGCAAGGATAATAAATACATGTATCCTGATATTGAAGCTCAAGCCGGTGATGAGTGATATTTTTCAAAAAATGGTGTAAAGCCTAATTTAAGTAAAGTAATTTTCCCAATTGAAAACAACCCAACAATATTAAAGGTTTAGGATAGGGAACGTGACATTCAACTGTCACTAATGTCTATTCATTTACAGTGACTCCCATTCTTCTGATCTGCCAGCAGTTTGTGCTCACCTCTGTCTCCAGGAAGCGACGGAGTGCTCTCTTCTTCTTAATGTTCTTCCGTCGAACAGACACGGCTACGCTCAGCCCCATGATCACCACCAAGAAGAGGCCGCCAATCACCCCTGCTGCGATCAGAGGGGTTCTGAAGATTAAAAAAATGAGCAGTTGAGTAGGAGTAGAAAAGACAAAAAGATAAAAGTCTGCATCGTTTTTATGCTGCCATTTGCACACTGAGAATAAATAGGTAAGCAAACAAACAAACACATTAGAACTTGTCTTTAAGCATATGCTTATGTGGGCTATCCTCAAAAAGTGTATCACCTTCAGTTTATTTTCTACTAAGCTTCATCTGGTTACAAATATCCCTCGATGCCCTCTCATTAAAATCATGGCTGAGATCAAAAACATGGAAATAACCATCAAAGCGAATTCTCGGAAGCATACTGACGCTGTCATTTGAAATCAAGCATCTTAAAAATGTTCTTGATATGCCCTGCAAATTGTCTACAGAGATGCTGCATACATGAGGGAGTAGAGCTTATCTGACACCGCTGCCACCTTTTTTCTTTAATTTGGTAAACACATATGTGACCTGCTCCATCGAAATCAGTCGCATTGACCCGAAGACACATTTTGAGTTGTATTCACTGTTGGAAAGAAGAGATTCCTAGCTTTCTAATGATATCAGGATTGTTTTTGTACTCCAAATATTAAGCGAAATATGTCATATTATATAATGACTGTCACCGAGTCATCATTTTGAGAGAAAGGCCTTTAAAGTTTTCTCTTCTCTGGAATCCATTGATCTGATTGATTATTAGCGTAGAAAATGATCAAAATACTACGGAGGGAAGATATTTTCGTTTGGATTACTGGTCTGGGGGAAGCTCACGTGTGTGTGTGTGTGTGTGTGTGTGTGTGTGTGTGTGTGTGTGTGTGTGTGTGTGTGTGTGTGTGTGTGTGTGTGTGTGTGTGTGTGTGTGTGTGTATGTGTGTGTGTGTGTGTGTATACGTGTGTGTGTGTAATTTTGCGTTTGCGCGTATTGTGTTTGTTTCCCGGGGAAATCACTCACGAGAAACACCGGCTGTTGTTATGCCTGCTGTGACTTTACATTACTCCGTTCTCCGCTTGTAATTATGCCGTTACAAGCTTCAAAGTTGTATTTATCATCTGAACTTGCCGAAACAAGTTTAATATTCTGAAAGCCAAGACTTTGTTTAATTGAAATCAGATGAAAACAAACTGTAACGGACCCTGCCGTGTAATCTATGATTACTATACGCCTTACATTCATAATTTCAGCCGGAGGGAGGGGGAGCAGTGCTGAGGAAGAGCAGAGTGGCGAGTGAGAGCTGTCATCTTCCCTTTACAAGCTTCAAACATGTATTTATTGTGAGACTTTGGAAATAAAATGTCATATTCCGAGAGCCAAGACTTTGTTTGTTTAAAATCAAACAAAACACCCGAACACTGCAAAAAAAATGTTTTACGCAAATCCACGTTTATTTTGAAATGAGCCGTTGCGACTTCCAACTGATTTCGATAGAGCGGGTCACATATTGAGATTCTCCTAAATCAGTGGAAAAAGGCTATTATTTGGGGCTGTATATCACAGACCGCAAGGATTAATGTAATCACAGTCAGACAGGTTTCAGGGGTATCTCCCCTTCATCCCTCTCTTTGGCACGCACAGGGTGAAAGTCAATCAGCTTATAGAGGTTATTGTATGTCTGTATGGATAGCTAACAAGTGAAAGCTGTACGAAACTCTTTGTTTGGCTTGAAGTAAGTTAGTCAACTAGTCACTTGTACATTATATTGTCCACCGGAGAGCATTGACAGCTTCATTTTTCAACTGTTAAATGTCCAAATGATTAAATATCCTGGTCACAATTATTTGTTGGGATAGTTTCTCTGCTCTCTTGTAAAATGAGGGATCAATATCATCCAAAGTGAAAACAAGAGCATCGCAACAGTTTGTCAATAGTACATCATATAACTCCTGTGAAATTGTTTTTTTAATATATATATATATTTGTAACGCTATTCGGAAACATTTTGTAATTTCTTTGAACGGATAAAACAAACAAGATATAAAGTACTACTTTCACCTGTTGTTCTATGGCTACGCTATGCTAACTGTCCTCTGGTTGTAGCTTAGGTACTTGTGTCTGACCGTATCCAACTCTCTTCAATAACAACTGAAAATGTAATTCAACATTAGATGGTCACCTATTGTATGATTTTGCACATGATCAAATGTCAATTTAGCATTGAGAACCACTGTAGAGGTCTAATGCAATCCGCACGCTTCACGTACATGATTCTTCCAACTGACTGGCCTAAATGCTCTCCTGAGTGATCATGTGAGACCCAGCTATACTTTAACGTACTCAAGACATGGAGTTCTAAAGGTTGCCCAGCACGCCACATTTCCACATGGTCAGCGATGCATTTGACCACATTAAATGCAATGTTTCTCCACCATTACAACCATTAGTTTCTTAAAACACATGCATAGGGAGCCAATGAGTGAACATAGAAATATCAGACAACAGGAAGCTCTGACTTTTCTTATAATTAAACGGGAAAGATACTACCAAATGGCAATGTGTCAGACGAGGGATTACTTTTCAGTTTTATCAGACTAAATATTACACGAGTAAGTGACAGGAAGTGATTAATCCAGCTTAATCGGATACGCTCACAATCACACAAGATGTATGTTAATGCCAGGTGAAACCATGGCCTTTGAAGGCTTAGCGTAATCATGTATTTCTGATAAGCCACTTTCAGCTGTACTCAAAAGCCAATACCTTCTACCGGTGAGAGATTTACAAGATGTGTGACACCTCAGAGCAGGCAGCTAAGCCTGGGGTTAGCTGGGCGTCTACTGCTGTATCCTAGACACAGCTATCGGAGATCTGATAAGAGCTGATCTGTTCACCAGGTCAGCTGATAGCTACATTTCCCCCGTCTGCTGCAATCCCCCTTCTTCCTGCTGACAGTGTCCCAAAGACTGTTTCAGGAGGTAAAGGTAAGACTTTGAGCAGATTTTTAGAAGTCGTGTTTTTTTCATTACATGTTGATCTCAGTGGGTTCAGGATTGAATATTCATCAGTTAGTACTCACTAAATTGTTATTTATTCGTCTGTCTGTGTATCTAGCTAGGTTTTTATCTAGGTTTTTCCTAAGGAAGACTTGTGCTCTGCTGCTAGATAGTATAAATTCAATTTATTTTCCATTCTGATGAAGTTCAAAGTCGAACCCTACATTTTACCATCGCACTGTCATGTTCTGATATGCGTGGCTCTGTTCTTATTTGGCAGCAATTTTGTGTTTCAGATCTCCAGATCCATCAGTAAGTTATGTTGTGTGTACTGCTCACTCTGCCTTGTTTTTTTCTTAGAAAACAAAAAACAAAATCCCCCCCCCCAAAACACCAACCCACAATTCTCTGCGCCACTTGATGCCAAGCTGTTTCTCTTATTACATCTTGAATCCATTTGATGTCAACTGTTAGAGGCATTTTGTTTCCACACTCTCTGCAATCGCCTCAGAACAAAAGCTAAAGCGCTATCAATCTATCAAGAATGAGGCAAATTGTTTGTGCGCACACATAAACACACACACTCGTGCACACACACACAGACACACAGACACGCCTGCATACACAGAGAGGCATTAAGGACGCTCACAGGGATTGTTGGCCTTAGAGCTATAGCCACACAGTAAGCAAAGTCTCTGATTAATGGCTAGAGCTCTAAGGCCAAAAGTCCCTGTGAGCGTCCTTAAATCCTCTCTGTGTATGCAGGCGTGTGTGTGTGTGTGGGTGTGTGTTTGTTCATGTGTGTGTGTCAAAAGCTGTTTACTGTGTATGAAAGGAAATACGTAGAAAATAATTGTGTACCTGTCCATCCAGCCAATGCAGTCTTGCAGTCGTGGTCCAATGCACCTAAGTAAACAAACACAGGACAAGTTAAACAAATTAATAAGTTAGTTGGTCAGATATCTGAGGCTTATGAAACTGGGTGGGGAGTTCAGCAAAGCAATTAAGTAAATAGTCAATTATAAATTCAAGAAAAACTAACTAATATTTTCTTCCAGAAGTCTTTATCTACTGCGATTAATGATAATACAAATGTAATGGGAAGTTCTTTACTCTGGGGTTACATTTTGTTATGCATGCCTTCTCTATTACAGCACACACTTTTTGCACCTTTCGCCTACGCACATAGGGATGAATTAAAACATAATATGACTTACAATCACATAAATTACTAAAAAAGTAGCAAACTAAATGTGTTAAATTACAAATTGTAAGAGAGAAGAAAGTATATAAATGTAATGAGCCTTTTTGAAGCCTATACAAAATATGAATAAACATGATTAGATATGCATTCCCTTCTTCAGTAATGACACTAAGCATTCTATACAGCATGTCTCTGTCTGTTGCAGGATGTTCCTGCGGTAAAGCCTGCATACTGTACATACGTTTACAATAACTTGCCCATACTCCATAATGAAAATAGTATGCATTCATGTTTTAGTGTTGAGTAAAGGTATATGCTCAAAGGTGAATCTGAGTGTATTCTAACTGAAAGGAAGTGCTGTACTTCCTGTCTTTCAATGTATTGATTTTCAGTAAGCAAGATGATTCAAGTATTGACTTTGGTGTGCTGTATTCTACCAGCGAACATAAGCCAGAATATATTGATTCCTCATATCTGTCCATTGTACCTTGTATTGCTGTCTGTCAACACATATTGGGTCAGTGTGTTGGTGCGGGTGTGTGTGGTGTGTGTGTGTGTGTGTGTGTGTGTGTGTGTGTGTGTGTGTGTGTGTGTGTGTGTGTGTGTGTGTGTGTGTGTGTGTGTGTGTGTGTGTGTGTATGTAAGCATACGTAAGTTGTGTAAGTAGAGTCACGACTTTATCCTAAAGGATCAGTTTCAGTGTGTCTACATGGGTGACAGATTACAAAGCTACATTGTCTTCTGACGGAAAGCAAAGGTCTCTGCTGGAAATGTCACACGTCCTCCTGTGTTGATGTCTCAAATCTCTCATGTATATTGTGTACTGGTAGCGTCTGACAGTCTTAATACTAGTTTAAATATCGCTGCTCCTTGAATGTTTACAAATGGGGGATAGTGGCCTTGTCCCTGTACGTCTCTTTCCATTTTTGTCTATCTCTCTCCCTTCTAGCTTGTTTTTTGGAGAGGCGGATCTTCTTATGAAGCTATACCTGTGACAAAGTGTTAGCCCGGTGTTTTCCATTTACGACTACATTGCTATGCTCGAGTGAGCTGGAGGCTGTCACTCAGGAGAGGAGAAATACCACACAAGGAAGTGACATAAACTCCCTGTGGAGTTAAATACAAAACAATGTCTCACCAACCCTTGTTCAATATTGCATTCAGCGATCAGTGTCTAGTGAGCGATGGAGATTGGCAAGGTACTTTACCGACTCCTCTGGCTTTTATTCTTCCCCTCTTCTCTTACATCTTCTGCTTTGCCTCTCTATTGTTCCCTTTCTGTTCTTTATACATTTGATTATCTTCTGAAATAAAAAGCTGGAGCGATTGGCGTTATAGTTTGGGTTATTTGTAATATCATGACCCAGTGGTTTACCTGTATTTGTTTTGGTTACGTAAAAGTACTTTTTTGCTAAACAAAGGGATTATTGCTCTAGTTCATCTTATGCTTGCATACACGCTCTGTAACTGCAGAGTAGGTACCACCATTATTGTAATACTGAAGTTACTGAATCAAAAAGTTTATTACAAACAATCTATATATCTATTATCACCCAATTCATTTCCTAATAAATTGGTCATCATCCCTCCACGACATCTTAATTGACTATTGGTGAAAATGTTCCCTGTATTTTTATTTTATCTTATATATGATTACCGCTTGGTTTCATTTATCTTTAATAGTTTGAAAGAGCTGACTTCTGGTTTATGTAGGAATAACTGAAATGTCCTACAGGAGTAATGAGCATTGAACGCAACACCTCTGACCAGTCCTCATCCTGACTGTACTCACCCTTGGGTGCAGTTGGAATGGCAGGGATGGCATTCATTGTTGTCTTCTGCATACTTGAAGATGAAGCTGATGGCACCTTGCAGGCCATCAGGACACTTTTCCACACAATTAGGACCATCTTTGAAATGGATGCATTTCACACAATGCTCTGGGCCCTATGGGAATTGAGAAGAAAAATAATTTTCAGGTAAACATTTCAATTTTTAAAACATACAAAATGGTACAGGAAAAATATATTTCTTTTGTACAAAATTAAGTGGCATGGGTCATTCATAACTGTTAGAATTTCTTTTAAACTTGTTTATAAAAAGGCAAATTTGAAACATTTTATTTCTTTGCAGCAGGTTTACTTATTGCCTCATATATGTTTAAGTTTAGATGTTTTAAAACCTCTTAAGCCCCAAGCCTGTTTTTCAGGTTTCAGGCTCGAAAATGACATTCCCAGAACAAATGGCCATATCTTCCCTTCTAAAAGGGTTAAATTAATAATATTTTTTCTCAAAGTAATGATAAACCTGTGAGTTGGATTTAGAAAAGTCAGAATCAATATATATGTTTTTTATTTTAAGGAAAATTCAGATTGAACATGGTAAAAAACTCTAAATTATAGTGTCCGTCCAAAACATATTTTGTACTTAAAACTAACCTTGGATGATGGGTTAGTAGACTAAAAGCTTTAGGAATCCAAAGTAAAACATATAATAAGTACCCTGTATCAAGATTGATGCAAAACAAGTAATATTTGACCTTTTTAGACAGCTTTAGCAAAAAAAAACCTCTTCTGGGGCCATTTGGGTGGATTTTCCTTATCTCTGGCCCCCCTTCTTCGAATTTGACATGTGACATCTCTTTCTGACCGTTAGAGCCAATAGAATCGAAGGGAAATCTTCCCGCACACACTCATGTTAAAAAAAAAGATGCCGTCTTTGTGCATTCAATCTTGCTACAGAGCGTAAGAATGGCCTGCTCTACTATTTGAAAACGGAATTGCAGTTTTATTGCTTATAGATTATCAGAACATTTCTACGACGGAGTATTAGGGCCAAACTTAGAAAAAAAAAACAGAGAGGTTTCGAGAATAGAGTCGTAATAATAAGAGAATAAAGTCATAGTTACGAGAATAAAGTCGTAACCCTACGAGAATAAAGTCATAATTACGAGAATAAAGTCGTAATATTACAAGAATAAAGTCGTAATGTTACGAGAATAAAGTATTAATTACGAGATTAAAGTCGTAGTTTCATAAGTGAATTGAGAAGCGGACTTGGAGGATATTGTCTCCTTTCTGCAGGAGGAGATACAAACTTGAAGAAAACAGAATCATATAAGTACATCAGGTTTCATAGAGCTAAAACATTTCAAGTGCTACTCAACTGCTTTAGATAAGCCAGTCCTTTATTAGTATACAAGTGCTTTGTTAGCAATTCTTTGTTAGTAATTCTATCACTGTGGAGTCGAAAGAGATGAGTTCTCAGTATGCGCCGGAAGATGTGTAAGCGTTCTACTGTCCTGATTTCAATGGGGAGCTCATTCCGATTCCACTAAAAGGCTATCGTTCGACTCCTTCTGGATCCAAAGCCTTGATTACAAGTCTCATCGTCTCTTGTGAAACAACAAATCCCCTTTGAACAGCTCGTAGATGTAACCAACGATAGCCTTGTAGTCGGCCAGAACCAGCCATTTCCTCCTGCAGAAAAGAGAGACAATCTCCAAAGACCGTTTGGTTCTTTCTTCGAAATAATAGACATAGTTTCTTGCACAACCTTTTCAAAGTTCTAATACTTATGATAATCTGATGCTGATGTGCCAAAAGATTAAGTATTTCGTTATTTGAGAAACCTAAACTAAAGTACGGCTTCACAAGATGCTCCACATTCCTCATTTTATTGCAGGATGCTGCTGTTGTCTCCTTCTCTAGTCACTTATGAAACTACAACTTTAATCTCGTAATTATGACTTTATTCTCGTAATTATGACTTTATTCTCGTAACATTACGACTTTATTCTTGTAATATTACGAATCTATTCTCGTAACTATGACTTTATTCTCGTATTATTACGACTTTATTCCCGTAACTATGACTTTATTCTCGTATTATTCTCGAAATCTCTGTTGTTTTTTTCTAATTGTGGCCCTAATACTCCGTCGTACATTTCAAAGGGGACACTGCCATATTGGATATTAATCTATGGATTAACTACATCATCGTTGTTATCGTTTTAATGCCATTGAAGACCAGTTTTGACCAGACAAAACCAAGGTAAGCCATGTTAGCGTTGTAGGCTACCTAGCGCCACATGTTTTGATGTACGCAGGGCTGCCAACACTCACGCATTGAGCGTGAGAGTCACGCAATTAACCCATATCTAACGCACTCACGCCACACTTGCCTTTTCTCACGCTAAGTTTTCGTCCAAAATAAATGTATATAAATATAAAAATAAAGTGAAGGAACAGCAAACCGAGCGGTCTACGAAATGAGACGGTCTTCTGGCTTCAGTAAAGTTGGAACGATATTGGGAGATTCTGATTTCACGGATCAATAACTCATTAACAAAACGTTATTCAGACACAAATGACGTCTCCTAAGTACCGTGGTGAGGTTGAAAATGAACTGCAATCACATTTTGATCAAAAAAAGCCAATACGCGCCGTCCTCCGAGCTGGACACATTACATTGGTCTCTATCCGCAGCCGGAGAAGAAACGAGTGCTCAGGGACCGTCTGCAAAGTGCAACTCCGAAAAAAGATATATTCATATACAAATACATATTCAATCACTTTTATACAGCTTATTACTACCAAACTCACTACACACATCAATAGTCTTCTGTTGATCATACTACAGCAGAGAGTTTTGAAGAATATGCTTTTGAACAATTTTGGGGAATATTTAGCATGCCCCCAGACTCCCCGGAGGTGAGGTCTTTACGATCATAGACGATGTGTTGGATGTGCAGCTAGGATAAGTAATAAGGGAGCTAGGAGTGATTTACGGTGCAGTAATAGGTTAGCATTTTTCGCTCTGGGCTATGTGTGTGTTTTTTTTGAAAAAAAAATGAAAAAGATCAGTTCAATTAGTTTTTTCCCGTTATATGGATAGAAAAATATTCATAGTTTATTAAATATTAAGGTTCCTTAGACGTTGTTTCCTGCAAATGACGCGGAACCGGGTCCGTGGGGCTTAAGAGCAGTTTTTACTCTCAAGGTTTTATCCAAACTTCTTGTGTGTGGAAAGGATATACTTCATTAAGGCAAAAAGGACAAATCTGTGGTGTCACAAACTTGGGTGATGATAAACGTGTTGTGGTATCCTAAGTTTGTAATGTAAACTGATTGATGGGTATATTTCTACATCAATAACTTGCCAAGTGCAGGTTTCTAAGCAGCTTTACAGATTACAATGTTTATGTATCAGTGGAGTCTGGAGAGCCAAATAGAGATAACAGGGAAAAGAAGACAGAAGGTAAAAAGCAAGAAAAAATAAGCACTGTAGAGTAATAAGAGAAAGTAAGGGAGAGAGAGAGAGGTTAAGGATGCTGAATAACACAGTGTGGAGGAGCGAGCGAGATATAGTGTGAATAAGAGAGAGAGAGAAGGGGGACAGGAGGGAGAGAGCAGACAAGACACATAAAGCAGTGTGAGCGGAGCGGGCAGATAATAACCATCGCTCACAGCACACACAATGACCATAACAATCCGCCTAGAACAGGATTTATGGAGCTAATATAGGCGAGGGAGGAGGTAGGGGAGGAGAGGAGGAGAGGCAAAGAGCTCTCCCAGACACAGCGCGTATCATCAACAGGCCTGAAGAACATCTCATTGACAAACACACACAGAAACCAGGGGTGGAAGAAAAAGCACGACTTGTGTGAAAGTACCAGTGACACAATCTGAAAATACTCCATTTAAAGTAAAAGTCCTGCATCTAAAATGTAACTTTACAAATAATATCGGCAACATGTAGGCTACTTGATTCAAAAGGTTAGGTACGGGATAAATGTTTTACTGTGACTGAAATTATAATACAGGGCATTAATAGGTTAATACTGGCACATCATCATCATCATATATTGGATAAACATTCCATTGATTGATTGATTAATGCTGCAGGTAAAAGTAAAAACAATTAGTTTTGCTTTCAAAATGAAACTGAATCTGACAAACAAAATTAAACTGAATTGGATCATGTCAGAGGATTGGAGCGGAAATGTATCGTTAGCGGAGCTGTTAACAACTCATCATACACCTGAAATTATAACTCAAATGTGAGAAGAGCAGAATTTAGACAATCATTTTGTTTAAGAGTTCAGAAAGAAAAAATATATATATATTAAAAGGTAATATTTATATTTCCCTCTGAAATCTGTTGAAGTAGGATAAAGTAAGACAAAATGAAAATACTAGTATGTGGAAACAGAATCTGCAACAATGCATTTCGGTCACAAGCACTTACAGCTGAATTCAAAATTGCACACACATTAGTTAACATATTCATTAACACACACACACACACACACACACACACACACACACACACACACACACACACACACACACACACACACACACACACACACACACACACACACACACACACACACACACACACACACACACACACACACACACACACACACACACACACACACACACACACACACACACACACACACACTTATCACTTGGCAAGCAGAGGAGTGTATGAGTGCTTGTTCATACATAACCAGAAGTAGTATCTGTGCACGGGCTTGCATTTACGCTAGTGTGTGTGACTGTGTGTGTGTGTATGAGTGAGTGTAGACTAATGCCTCTGCGTGCATTCTTTGTAGCTTGTGTTTGTGAGTGTGTGTGGACATGCATTCACCCTGGTTTAATTATGCAAATTGAAATTCTCATTGCTCTCACTGGCTTTAGCGTTGAGCCTGGCACTTCGCTTTTATGAGTGTCTTCCCACCCGTGGCTATTGGTGTGTGTATGTGCGTGTGTGATTATCCAATAGTACCGTCACATCAGCAAGCTAAATTATGTGACAGAGTAAACAAACAGTGTTTGGTCCAGCGGGGCATTGGGACATCCAAAAAGTGACAGGAAGGCACAGCATCACAACCAAAGTACCCTGCTGTAAATGTAAATGGGTCTGCTTGTGTGTTTGTGTGTAATGTTGTTGGAAGTGTGTGTGTAAATTGATATTTCTATCTATTCTGTTCTTTATTCCTTGCCTTTTATGCATACATACCAGTATTTCCGGAGGATTGGCAACTCATCTTTATCGTGTCAGAGCTTATAGTCAAGAATTTTTAACAGGCAACCATAAAAGGCTTCTCAACGCAAGTACATCAGGAATGATTTATAATATTTTACGATGATTTAATGCACAGACCAAGTTTTCTTGTTCTACTCTATTTCTGCTGGTGTACGGAAAAAATACACTTCACCACAAAATAATTGTATGCATTAATGATGATTTGGAGCGATATAAGGAGTAGAAGAGAGAGGAGGATGAGAGAAAACAGTTGGAAAAATAGGAAAGAGATGGATGTGGTGGGACATTTGAACATGACAATTCAAATCATAGGTCATAACAATTATAGAGCCACTCAAGCGGATGCACTATCTAATTAGATATGATAAGATTTACTATCAAAGCAAAATAATGTGACTGCATACAAGTGTTTGTATCAGCTAAAACATTTCTGTTTGCAGAACATAATTTGACTTAATAGACATAAATGTCATTATTGGGGAATCTTGTGTGTGTTGTGATGTTTGTGCTGGAGCCGCTTTATCCAAAACAGCACTCCGGTTAGAGAGTTGACACGGAGACAGGAAGTACATTCTTTGGCCTTTATATTAGCTTGGTGCTGGTCATCAATACAGAACACATAATCTCTGATGTAGAATCACATACAGGATGTCAAATGCGGATGAAGATAATGTAGTGAATAATAATGATGGAATGTAGAGTAGAGAATGGTTTCTGCAAAATAACACAGAAATAAGGCTCATATTACAATGATTACAATAACTAACCAGACTCTGGTTATTAATAATAAGCAACAGCAACACTAATTGTTGCTAAAACATATCAGACACATTGCAAACTCATTTCAAACACATACATAGCTAATAAAGGCTAAGTTAGCATCTCATCCACACACTGTATCACTGAATAGCTTAACTTAGCTAACTAGCTAGCATTAGCTTCATTTCTCAACAAAATAGTGCAAAAACGGGACATGAATAGACTTATTAACACACTGACTTAGCAGGATTATGCATACTTCTTATAACATTCCTAACATTAAAGATCTGCAGCTTACATTTTTCACGAACGCATTCTCTGTGACGATGATAACAGGGTTGCCAACTTTGGGTACCTGGGTGGAGTGAGATTTTGATATCATGGGTTTAATTACACATATGCACACTAAATGACTGCTATCGTGTCAGTAGCGGGACCTTAGCATATAGGATATAAAATATATACAAATACACAATATTGGACACAGACTATAAAGGGCACAAAGTTTCATTCACTAATGAAAGTCAAACGTGTTTCCACTGTTTTATTGTGTGCATAGGCCTGTCGCGATAAACAATTAAATGACTTATTGTACGATAGATAAAAATGAACCCGATAAATTGCCATTTACATGAGGATGAGACAAGCAGTTTGAAAGGATTTACTTGAATTATTATTTTATATTATCACAAAAAATAAAAAAAATGTATCCTACAAAATTAGTTATCGTGAGAGGCCTATACATGAAACACACACACACACAAACAAATCTACAGACTTACTCCAAACTGCCAAATATATTAATTAACACACTCTCACTCTCATATACTCTTTGACTCTATGTTGGCCTAGTCGAACAATAAGCAGCAGACTTTTACTTTTTTATCATTTCTACTGGATCTTAGATCTGCGCATGCGCAATATGGGTCGGGGATTGACCAACCTTCTCCCACTGCTCTTCTGCTGTCTGTTAACGTTGTTAAGAGTGGTGGGGGCGGGGAGTGAGCGGATCGACAGCTTAAGCAGCTGTCAACTCAACATTGTAAATAACCAACCAAAAACGATCGCCGGTTCATCTTGTTTTTGGCATGAAAATAGTTTGGGCAGCGTGAGAGCGTGAGATTTTGAGTGAAAGCGTGTATCACACGCCAGATGCTTGAGAGTTGGCAACTCTGTGATAATATGCATATGACGATGCGACCGCAATAATGTCCTGACATGAACGCATGGATGTATACAGAGGCGAAGTCCCGCCCATCTACTTCCGACCCATGGGACCTTATTTAGGAAGAATTATGTTTTGAAGTTAATGGGGAGAGAAAACGTATCTTTCGATCCCGTTTGAATTGTGCCATGAATTACACATATGATCTCAATCTTAAAAAAATAATTTCCATGTCAAAAAAGTCACAGTTTGTCATAAAACTGTTGAAATATAAGACTGTGAAAAATATGCAACTAGAAAGATCCCAGAGTTGTGTAAGTGATGTCATAACTGATGTCATAATTGTTTTCCTCCACAAATATAAGCGATAGCTAAGATAAGATAACTTTAACAAGATGCCTGTGTGCTTAGTACCAGGTTGTAATCATACCAGCAATGGGTCTTGCTCGTTCTTTCGTTTCCCGTCTGATAAAAGGACCTGGAGTGGCTGGATAAAGTTAGCTACATAGCTAGTAGCGAGCACGTTAGTTAGCTTTACAGCATTAGTTAGCCGTATCATTTTTATTAGCCTTAACATGAAGTAACATTAAGTAACCCAACATGTTAAACAATAAGAGTAGTAGTCATATTTTGTGAACCCTTTGAAGAGTACTGTCACACCGATCATTCTATAATACCCCGCTACATTAGCGTCGGCGATCTTTTCTACTTCATGCTATCTGCACAAATGGTTGACATTGAACATTAAAAAGACCAGGCAGTTCAGTGAGAATCAAAGGAAGGCAGGCAGCTTTGCATGACATTCTTCTGGACGTGTTTCATTGTGGTGATAGTGAGGGTAGTCAATCCCTTTTTTGGCAATCTGTGACGGCCATCTTGGTGACGTATGTTGTTGTGCGAGACCAGAGATGTAGTTCATTGAGCGTTTCACACAAAAAAACGTACTGTTTACTGTTACTTCACAGTTTTATGGCACATCTTTTTTTTTTTTACTTGACAAAATTATCTTTTGAATTGACAAACATCATGTGTAATTCGTGGCACAATTCAAACGGGTTCGAAAGATAATCTTTCTCTCGCCATTGACTTCAATACATAATTTTTTTCGAAATAAGGTCCCATGGAGGTCCACCGGAAGAGGAGGGACTTCGCCTCTCTATAATAAGAACTGGATACAGCCGCAGCATCGGAGGCGGGGTCTCGTTCTTTCCTATGAGAGCTGCTCATTGGTGCGTGAAGGCAAAATGGCCCAACTTTTGAGAGAGCGAAACGTCACAGATTACCCGTCATGCCTGGCTGTCAGAGCAGAAGTACCCGTATGTGCCCTCATAGAGCATGCGCAGTTGAGTTGCCCCTTAAGCCCCGCCCCCGAGCTCCCACTCTCAGATGCGCGTTCATAATGCAGAGGAAAATAACTCTCAGAATAACGTTATTAGCACATTTTACAACTTGAGGGCTATACAAATGTTCATACTGGGTAGTTTATTTAGTTTACAAAAAATTATCCAACGATTTACAGGCCACTCTTTCCCAATGTAAGTCAATGGGAAAAAGTGTTTCCGGGCCCAGCTACCCATACAGAAATATAGTACCGCAGTTTGGCCACAATTAATATTTTCCTCAGAGTGCGGCGCACTTCCTGGGGGCTTGGTGTAAACAGAGCAAGGACCCGCAGCTGCGCTACAGCCACCCCCAGAATAGCATAGCTATTATGTAAACAGAATGAATTCCCCAAGGTGCAGCAGAAGTCCCTGTATAAGCATCATCGTCCGGTAGAGCTGGTAGCTGCACAAGGCGTGCCAAGGTCGCAGGTATGTCTTGTCCCCGACTTGAACCTCAGCCGACCGGATGCATCCATCAGCACTGGCATTCAGCTTGACGACCCTCCCCACTGGCCAGTGGGCATGTGGAAGCTGAGGATCAACTATCATCACAACAGTACCTTGGAGAAGACCATCAGTGTGCTTCCGCCACTTCTGGCGGACTTGATGGGATGGCAAGTAGCTTTTGATGAACTGCACCCAGAAGTGGTCAACCATCATTTGACAACGATGCCACCGCCTCTTGCTGAGGGTGTTTGTAGCATAGGATACTTGTGGCAGGGAGGCATCCCGCCGCCCCATCAGCAACATGTTTGGCGTCACAGGATCTGTGAGGTCTGATGACACATAGCCTAAGGGTTTGGCATTTAAGATACCTTTCATTTCGACTAAAAAGATGAGGAGGACTTCTTTCTGGAGAGACAGAGCGCCGATCACCACTTGTAGAGCCTTCTTGACCGATTGTATCTCGCGCTCCCAGGCACAACCAAAGTGGGGAGATGCTGGAGGGTTAAAATGAAACTTTATCTGTTTCTTGGCAAGTTCTTCTTGCAGTTGGGGCATCATTCTAGCAAACGCTTCCTCAAGCTCCCTAGCTGCTCCCCGGAAGTTTGTACCCTGATCTGAGAGAATCTCGAAGGGGGTGCCTCGCCGAGCGATGAATCGGCTCAAGGCCAAGAGGAGAGCATCTGCATCTATGCTATTAAGCAGATCTAGGTGGACACAGCGAGTGGTGAGACATTTAAAGATGACTCCCCACCGTTTCTCACTGCTCACCTTGACAGTATATGTCCCAAAGCAGTCGACCCCGGTAGAGAAGAATGGAGGCTTGAGGAGCCGCAAATGTATTATTTGTGCTCGTCAGTATCTTCTGGCTCTGTGGGGGAAGGAAGCGACGGCCATTTCTCAGGCAGGCCACGTAGGAACGTTGGACCTTGAATCCACCAATTTGGTGCCGCCAGCTCAGCTACTGCCTTGCCACGGGTGAGGTCATCGGCTGGATTATTGGCTGTGTCAACGTACCGCCAGGTGTGCTCGGCTGTCAATTCCTGAATCTCAGAGACCCTGGTTCCCACGGATACTTTGAACCTGCATGACTCTGACGTCAGCCAGGTCAGGACTGTGGTGGAATCAGTCCAGAGATAGGTCTGGGTGATGTTTAAGGTGAGCTCTCGATGGATAAGAGAGGATTCCTAAGCTCCTGTCAACGCTGCACAGAGTTCCAACCTTGGCATCAACTGCTGGCGCTTCGGGGCTTCCCTAGACCTTGCCATAACAAATGACACATGGACTTTGTCACCAACCTTCGTTGCGAGGTAAGCTACCGAACCATATGCCTGTTCGGAGGCGTCACAGAAGACGTGCAGAGTGTAGTCTGGTGCTTCAGTTGCAGCCTCCAGTGGCGTGTAGCTTTGTGGCAGGGTGATGTCTGCCAGCCTGGGGAGTTCCCTCTACCAGATGGACCAAGCCTGAACGATGTCTAGAGGAAGGTTTGTGTCGTCCCAGCTCCTCTTCTTCGCCCACAACTTCTGAACATGCACTTTGGCCCTCGTAGTGTAGGGAATAATGACTCCGTGAGGGTCATATTGCCGGGCAAGCTCCTTGCATATGTGGCGCATAGTGGGAGTCGCCTTAACCGGTAGCCAAGTCGATCAGTCGGACAGTGCCACAGCAAGCCCAGAGCTGGTTCTTGAGGGTCAGCGCTCTTCTCTGCTAGCCATAGCCCCGTACTCTCTGACCTGGCAGTGGATGGTAGATGGGAGACAACTGCAGTGATATTGCTTGCCCACTGCCGTATCTCAAAACCCCCTGAGGCTAGACATTGACGCATCTTCTCCACAAGGAGCTTGGCAGACTCAGGTGTTGAAAGGCTCTGAAGACAATTGTCCACGGAGAACGACTGCTCCACTGACTGTAGTACGTCCTCATTTCCCTCTGCGTTGTTTTTTAGGTGCTTTTGCAGCGCAAACATTGCGCAGCAGGGGCTGCTTGTTGTGCCGAATGGCAAGACCTGCCATTGGTACATATCAGGTTTCTCCTCCCTTTGCAGGTTTCTCCAGACGAACCTCAGCAGTGGCCAGTCCTCAGGCAGGAGACTGATGGAACATTGCTCGTATGTCCCCACTGATGGCAATAGCATACTGCCAGAACCGCAGGAGTACGCCGAGAAGGGATGGTCCAAGTGTTTGACCAGGAAGGAGTTGCTCATTAAGTGAGAGACCACAGTAAGTAAAGGAACAGTCGAAGACGATCCTTGCCATTGTGATGGACGAGGTGATGGGGGATGAATCAGGATTTGGGGGACTCATCTACTTCTTCTGTAAAAAGCTTGGTAACACACCCTCCATCGATGAGCTTTTGGATCTCTGCTTTGTGAACTTTGGCCTTAGCTGGGTCTTTAATGAGTCTGCACTCTGTGCTGCGAAGCATTGGCATAATTGTTTCAGGAGTGGCCTATAAGGGTGGAGCGTCCCTGACACAGGGAAGAGGTGTAGCGTACCTTAGTGTGTCGCCCACCTTCACCCTCTCAGTGCGGGCTTTCAGGATACCCACGGCTTCCTGGTCCAATCGGGTCCGTACTGCTAACCTTTCACTCTTGAACGCACATCAAAGCTGCCAGAGACGTTCAACGTGTTGGTAGAGGTCATCTGCTGCTGGCTTGACAGATGTGAAGTAGCATGAAGTTGACTGAGATGTTAGCGCATCTGGACCCTAAAGTGCCCAGCCGAGTGCTGTATTGATGGCTGTGGGTCCACCTTTGGGGCAGACCCTGACTGTCTCCCTGCCTGTGATCAGGTGGGTGCAATCCGAGCCAATTAGCAGTAGCGGATTAACCTTACTAAAGTTCTTCAGCGGAAGCCCCTTCAAGTGGCGATAACGCTTCTGGAGTGCTGTCACAGGGTAGGACTGCTCTGATAAGGCTATCTGACCCGCTGTAAAGGCACCCGTAATGAGATGTTGCTTAGGAGGCTGTGTCAGACAGGGCACATGGAAGTCAACAGACTCACCAGTGAGGCTGGCCACATCATGGCGGATGGTCTGCAGGAAGAGAAACTCAGCTTCACCTTTGAGTCCCAGGTGTTGAACTCCAGCTGGCAGTATCATCGTTCGTCCAGGATCGCGTAGGTGTTAAGAGACTTGTCCCCATGGCTGATGATGACTGGTACCACCTTGAGGTAGACCTACCCTCCTTGCTTGGAGTTGGAGAGCACAGCACAATTCTTTAGCGTGATGAAGTAGACACGTGGACTTGGCTTAGCAACACAATGGAGAACTCTGAGGTGGATTTCCTGGCACTCACTGCATGCTTTCTTCAAGTTTCAAGCTTCTTGCCGGTAGTTGGTGCGACCGCAGTTACGACAACATTTGCCGTCTACTATCCATTGCTCAACCTTCTCCATAGAGCACTGGATGGTGTTTGAACATTGTGACAGGTCATGCTCATCACTCTTACAGAAGAGACACATCCTCTTGAATTTCTGCTGCTTGGCCTCTGGCCGAGTCGTCTCTGAAAGATGACGGTTTTCAGCTTCAGACTTGTCAAAACCATGGTAAACTGAGACCTGATGGTTACGAGGCCTTGGTGTAGGAAATTGCTTGTATCTTTTAGGGGGCTGTGTACCTTCACTCCGATGGCGCTGTGCCATCGTTTCGGACAGTAGTTGAGCTTCGGCCTTTACCCTTAGCCAGTTGGAGAGGTTGCGGAGGTTGTACGGGTTTAGGCTGTTTGTGTTAAGGTAGGCCTGTCACGATAATCGATAAATTGACTTATCGTACGATAAATAAAAATGGACTCAATAACTTTTCTGAGCTCGATAAATTGCCGTTTACATAAGGATGTGACCAGCATTTTAGCTAGGAGCACTGTGGGTGCCAGGCGCGCTGTGGCTGCCGGCCACGCGCGCTGTGAGGGTGCTACGTGTAGCAGCGTAGCAGCCACATTAATAATATAGCGACAAGCAGGAGACAACTTGTGACTTACTCACGGGAATTTAAAGTGAAATGGAATTGGTTACAAAACCTAACTACACATCTCGATTCTCCGGTGCGGCAGTATTTTGGATTCAAGCCAAATCAACGAGGCCAACCAACAGATTTGAATGAGGCGGTGTGTCGCATTTGTTTAAAAAAGGTAGCGACAAAAGCAGGCAATACCACGCATTTTAAACTACACCTAAAACACAACCACCCCATTTCGTTTTCCCAGCTGGTATAGCAAACACAGCAGCTGGAGATGGAGAGCCCCCACCTTCCCGACAGTTTACAATCAAAGATGCATTTGCCCGACAATGCAAACATGTCTACTTGAGCATGTCTCCCTTGAAAAAGAGATCAATGATCTCAAGGGATACACCTGGATAAATAGAGGCTTGAAATGAAATGAATGTTGGTGTTCCTTGCTCGAAAACTTTGAAAAACAGATTTGGATATGGCCTGTTGAGGCATCTGGGTCTTTGTATGGACAGTGGACTGTACACTTAACTGTTGTTTTAAGGAGGGTTTTTTGTGTGCTCATATTTATTTATTTATTTATATATATATATATATATATATATATATATATAGATAGATATATAGATAGATAGATAGAGAGAGAGAGAGAGCTCTGTTTTCCAGCCTGAGTTTATTTAATGTATTGTTTTGGTTGTGTGTGATTTAATTAATTTATTATAATTAAATTCATTTGTTTTATTTATTATATATAATTTAATATTATTTCACATTTCATTTGCAATGATAAATGTTCAATAAAAAGTTCTGTTTGAAAGGATGTACTTGAATTATTATTATATATTATCATTATGTCATTATTAGTGGTCTAAAATGGTCTTACAACAGTGCCGACAATATTATCGTTTATCGCAATAATTTCCAGGAAAAATGTATCGTCCAACAACATTTATTATCGTGACAGGCCTATGTTAAGGCAACCTTGAACCTGTAGATGCTCCACGAAGCCGTCCCTTGAATGCTTAGGGAGCTTGCTAAGGAGCCGATCGACATGGCCAGTCTACATCACTTCCATCCCGTTGGGTCCCTCCAGCGATGTCAACATACCCACTAATAGGTTGACACTTAGCGCGAAGCTCTGGAATGCTTTGATATCTCCAGTTTGAGGTCAGGAGAGTTAAGTATAGTTGCAATCTCGCTTTGCATGAGCTGGTGTGGCTGTCCATATTGCCGATGTAAGGCCTGTATGGCGGCCGTGTAAGGCTAGGTGTAATGCCTGCAGGACTGGGCTATTAGCTGGGCCTCATCCAGAACTAGTTGTTCCATGAGAACACGGTACTTGTAATGCTCAGACATTTCAGTGTGGTCACTGAGTAAGTGGTCCAGCGCCATTTTTAGGTCAGTAAATTCTCTCTCGCTGTCACGCACCAATTTAGGCAGTTTAGGTACTGGGACTGGCTGTCTAGGAGGTAGGGGAGCATTTGACCCGTACAGTGAATGCTGTGGTTGAATGGAATACTGGACTGGCAGAGCTGGCACAGGCTGAAGCATTAAAGGACCAGGGGTGGAAGGCTGGTACTACGCCGGTTGATATGCGTACTGTGCCGGAAGGACAGGCAGACACTGATACGCTGTCTGCTGGGGGACAGCAGACTGTGTATAAGGTGAGAGCGCTACAGACCAGTTGGGTGGCCCGTAGGAAGATTGCTGAGGCATGACAACTGGATGTTGGGCCACTGGTTGTTGTGCAGCTGGTAGCTGGTGAGCCGGGTGGTTGATATGGTGGTTGGACAGGTGCGGCCGGAACATATTGATTCGATGCGGATGCCGTTTTCATAGACTAATATGGGATTTGTATTGCCGCCCTCATGCTGCCAGATGTGGTTGCCACAGGAGGAGGCACAGGCTGGTATGGCTGGTTAGGCTGGTACCTTGTAGTTGTTAGCAGTTGTTGGCCAACGTGACCTGTTGCTTGCATCCCTTGGACGATAGGTGCCGACATGACCGTGCTTGTAGCTAGAAGTGCTGTTGTCTTAGAAACAGCTCCAAACAACCGTGCAGATGTGACTGTTGGTGGTCAATATACTTCTCTCCTGCTTCTGACTCGGCATGAAGGCTGGGAGGGCTTGAGACTGAAATGTTGCTGTAGTCGTGCACAGCAGTTTTGTCGTTGGCAGCTTATTCTGATGCTTGGTGACTGGTCTCAGCTGGATGGATAACGGCTGCTGCTGCAAGATGCGGTTATCTGCTTGTGAGTCCAACCAGTGTGAGTGGGTTGGAGATGGATGTGACGAGAGGGGGCCATATCCATTCTCACTGAGGCTGTATTATGTTGATTGATGACTGTGGCAGCTCTGCTCTGAGGGAGATGGCAGTTGAGGCATCACACACATATTCTGCAGGTCAGGAATGCTGCTAGCATAAGGTGTCATGTCCCACAAATGTGCCTTATTTGCTGCTCCTGGCAAGGAGTAAGAGCGAGGGCGTCCAATTGCAGTGTGTAGCTGGTCACTCTCAGCTGCTAACCCAGTTTGCAGGCTAAGTGACATATTGGAGGGGGGTAGGATTAGGCAAGAGAGACTGTGGTAAGCTGACCTTATAGCCTTGCAGGTGTGTTGGAAGCTGTCACTGTCTTCCTCCATGAGCTCCAATTGTAGCTGCTGCTGTTTCCTGTGCATCCATGGCGCTGTCGTGGGTGAAGCTATCCGGCTCGAATAAGGACCAATATTGGGGAATCTTGTGTGTGTTGTGATGTTTGTGCTGGAGCCGCTTTATCCACATACAGGATGTCAAATGGGGATGATGAGGATGAAGATAATGTAGTGAATAATAATGATGGAATGTAGAGTAGAGAATGGTTTCTGCAAAATAACACAGAAATAGAAATAAGGCTCATTACTGATTACATTACTGCTGATTACAATAACTAACCAGAATCTGGTTATTAATAAGAAGCAACAGCAACACTAATTGTTGCTAACACACAACAGACACATTGCAAACACATACATAGCTAATAAAGGCTAAGTTAGCATCTCATCCACACACTGTATCACTGAATAGCTTAACTTAGCTAACTAGCTAGCATTAGCTTCATTTCTGAACAACATAGCAGCAAAAACGGGACATTAATAGACTTATTAACACACTGGCTTAGCAGGACATTATGCATACTTCTTATAACATTCCTAACATTAAAGATCTGCATATATGCTTACATTATTCACAAACGCATTCTCTGTGACGATGATAATATGCATATGAAGATGCGACCGCAATAATGTCCTGACATGAATGCACATGTGTAAACCAAGCCTCCACGCAGTGTGCCGGACTCTGTGCCAAATATTCGTTGTGTCCAAACGGTGGTACTGCAACTTCCGTATCAGTCCGTGACGTCACCCGGCCCAAAAATACTTTTTCCCTGTCACTACCCGATCTGCCGCCCTGCCATATCTGCAGTGCGCATGTGCGAGATGGTCCGCCATATTGGACAACTTCGTACAGCAACCCAAGTAGGACACTTGACACAGTGGCTTTTGGCAAAGCACGAAAATAAAACTTGAGAATTTAACTTCTGTTAGACAGCTATCATAATGAATACATATTTACTGTGAATGTATGCACAAATGTATGGCATATAGCTGTCTAACAGAAGTTAAATCCATTCCTCAATTATTCTGACAATGTACTTAACCGCAAATAAAAGAACCCAATAAAAAGAGTTGTTAAATAATAGTGAAGTCACGTTGTAATAACAATAACTCATCTCTCTCGAGTTTTCTTTTTGTGCTTTGCCAAAAGCCACTGTGTCAAGTGTCCTACTTGGGTTGCCGTACAGAGTTGTCCAATATGGCTGGCTATCTCGCACATGCGCACTGCAGGTAGGGCAGGGCGGCAGATCGGGTAGTGACACCCATTGACTAACATGGGAAGTATGGAAGCCTGTTTGCGCCACAGGAAAATAAATCAGCGTAATATAAAGTACATAACGATTGATGTGTACGTACATCAGCATAATTACTAATGGCTCGTACGTTACACTAGCTAGCCGCTAACTGCTAGCTGCTAGCTCCTAACGGCTAGCTGCCGTGGCCACCTCGTTATTCGTTAATATCAAATCCATCATAACAATCCAGAACGCGCGGTGCTGTTACGTGTACGCAAATCGACGTGCTTGATGGGAACGAGTCTTTTGGGGGGCGTGGTTAAAGTTGCGCATGCTCTATGAGCGCACATACGGGTACTTCTCAGGCATGCTCGGTAATCTGTGACGTTTCACTCTCTCAAAAATTGGGCCATTTTGTCATCCATGCGCCAATGAGCAACTCTAATAGGAATGAATGAGGCCCCGCCTTCCACGCTGTATCCAGTTCTTATTATACATCCATGGTACAGATCGGGCAGGGGGACAGATCGGGTAGTGACCGTAGAGGTTTCTCAATACTCAAATTTCCCCTCCTCGACTCCCCGGTCCTCCGGTAGTGACCCGGAAATGAATTTCAGCGTGCCATTTTGAAGGACACCTCATTTCTCTAAATGCACATCGAGGACCGAGGATCGAGCGTCGAGGAGGCTCTCTGGAGGAGCTATAACCGAGGATACACTGATGGGTCCTCCACAGCTCCTTCGCGGATGCATTTCCGGGAATGGTGGAGGCGTGACGCACGGCTAGACTTATCTCAGCCAATGACAGCTCTACATGCATCCCCTGGATATTATTTTAGAAACTGCTTTCATCGCGTTGCGATGTTTCCAGAGAGAACAGCTGTGAGGTCCGTGCAGAAAGCAGAGCAGTGTGTATAATATACAGTATTTCACTCAGTAGGCCTGCTCTCTTTATTTGCTGTAGTTTACTAGATATCTACAAACAAAGAGTCAATATTTTTCTAAGACAATTTAGTGCTTCACATAATAAAATACACAACGACTGTAGCCTGATTATGCTTTAGGAGCTGTAGGTGTGTGTGGTACAGTGTGTAGGTGTGTGTGTGTGTTGTAAAGTGTGTATATGCGGTGGACAGACGGGTCTCAGTTGGTTTGGTGTCCTATGCTTACTTTTAATACTTGTAAATACAACTTTTGGCCCGTAATTTAAATTCCCCATTTCAGCTAACAGAGAGAGAGGGGGCGGGGGGGGGATATATCCAGTCTCTGATTGTGTTACGTTATTATGAGAGTGCTCTCATACTTGTTTGATTCTGAAATTGTATATATTTATATAAATATATGTGTGTGTGTGTGTGTGTGTGTGTGTGTGTCCACATCTGTAGCCTGTTATTGTCTCATTATACCGCACTGTGAATGAATCAAAGTAAATATATAAGTCATCATGAACACATCTGTCCATCAGACAGAGGGCTGCTGTGCCTCCTGTCATCATTAATGGACGTCTCTTTAAAATGACCGCTCAGAGGAGAGGAGTTCTCATTTCTCTAACCGCCTGCTTCTTCCCCTCCTCTCTCCTCGGTTTCCCTCCTCAGTCCTCCGCTCGCATCTCCTGTGGGCGGGACTAAGTATCGAGGATAGGAGTCGAGGAGGGGAGTCGAGGAGGGGAGTCGAGGAGGGGGCATTTAAGAATTGAGAAACCTCTAGTGACACTTATTATACATCCATGGTGTAAACAGAGCGAGGACCCGCAGCTGCGCTTTAGCTGTCCCTAAATGTGCTTGATTAAAATATAAATAATATAACGCAGATTAAGGAAAACAAGGGGAATTTACAACAGTCATTATCATAGATGAAGACGATTTTTTTAAACAATTAAAAATGAAACATTTCCGAGATGTGAAGAACACGGACCAACATTCGACATATTCGACTTAAAACTGTTTCTCTAGACACAGACCTTCAATGGTAGGCTATATTATCAATGATATCAAAGTGAAGAAGAGACCTTGCAGAAGGCTTTTGTTCTGCATTGTTGACCCTTGGTCTTTTATACACCTTTCATATACAGGTGAAGATAAATTCTGCATTCAGACATCCAACAAATAAGTGCCTTGGGGTGGAGTCAGATGACAATTACTATAGATTTAGAGATCCTAAATGAGCTTTATCCATTAGGAAGGGCAACAGGTTTAAATGCCTATTGTCAAATTAAGCTATTCTCCACTATTTCATTAAAGGAACAGTATAAAATGTACTTGCCTGAGATAAATTGATGGATCAGTGATCAACAACAGCAACTGTTCTACCATCATCACCTATTATGTCCTCAACATAGCCAGCATTCATAGCAATAGTCCTATCCCCAATCTCTCTCTGCAGAGGGCATTAGGCCTATCAAATCACTGTGTGTAAGCTGTAATGTAATTGCTATGGGCTCTGTGGCCATAACATGATTGCTGTAATCCATTTGTGGCGCAACAGGTTACCCTGGGACATTTCCATTATAAACAGCTTGTCAAGTCACACACATACAATGACACACTCACAGGCTGAGATGCTGCATGATGTTGTACAGTACTTGAACATGTTACTGTAATTGCAGGTTGCTGAAATAAGGACAAGTTGAAACAACTGTTGAATTGAACGTATGAAGTAACCAGGGCCGGACTGGGACAATAAGTCAGGCCGGGAATTATACAGCCAGCCAGGCCATTACCAGTTTTCTTTTGTGCCATTTTCTTGGATTTATTTGTCAATATTTACAGCGTTGCTGCCATAGTGATAGCCCTAAACTTTACAACCCCAGAATAAACATATGGACATATGTTACTATTTAAAAAAAATGTGCAAATCTATTTAGGAACCTATCCATGTGCAAGATTATTTTATTTTTTTTAAATGTTGGACTTAAATGCATCACTCTGGTGCACTTTGAGGGGGAAATAAAGAGACTGCACCCATATGAAACAGAAATGTTTACATTTAAATAATCATAAAATCATAAGAACATGGCCATAACCAATAACATACCATATCCAATATGAAAAAACATTGAAAGTTGTTTATTTATTTGTTTTCGGTTCATTTATAGTTGCGAGTGTGTATGGGCTCCTGAACCAGCCTCACCCGTCTCCCCCTGCTCCTCTTTGAGGCAGCAGCAAAGACTAGTTTTAGCTCTCAACAAGTTTTTAAAGTTTATCTTACCTTTTTTCACCTAGTTAACATTTTTTTTGTATCATTCATGCATATTTTACAAATCACTCCCCCCTCAAATGGAAATGTGTGTTTACATAAAGGGTGACCAAACCGTTTGAGACCCACAGAGAACTTAGACTAAGTTAACTATCTAAACACTTTTACCTCACCTGAGCTGTAGTTATCAGTCTCTCAGTCTGACAGGAGGGGACTCTCCTCCACCTTGTTGACAGCTCATTACATCCGTTAGCGCCGCTAGCTAGCACCAGATGCTAACAACAACAACAACACGTAACCGGTGTGAGCGTTTTCTCTCTCGCTCGCTCGCGCCACAAATACACACCCTCCCGAGCTTGAATGACACAGAGACCAATCGAGGGCATTAAGCCCCTGTCACACTGTCCCGAAATTGACACCCGATGGACACACGATAAAGGAAATGTTGAAATTCGGCTCTGATCGTATCAACATCGGGCCATTCGTGAGGGCATCTTAAGCCATCGTATGACCGCCGGTGGAGTTTCTCAGGCTCCGGCAGCAACTTTGTGAGCGGCAACTTCGTAAGGCACTCGTGAGCAGTGGCGGCGCTAGGGGGTGGCTACTTGGGCTCAAGCCCCGGATGTTTTCTAAAAGCCCCGGATGTTTTTTGTTTTTTTTAAAACGTCTCGGGAGTAATGTGCAGTGCCGGGGTCCACCAGAGAGGCAGCTGCTGCGGGACAGTAGCCTGCATACTGCGTAGCCTTCCATGCCCTGAAGAAGAAGTGATCCTTCCTAGTGCCTAGCGCCATATGGCTCTGCTAGTGCCTGACGAGTTTTAAGCTAATAGCCTATAAAGTTATGGATATTAGAAAGTTATTTTCATTGAAAAAGGCGCCACAAGCTGCAACAGCAGCAGTATCAGCAGCTGACAACAATGTCATCTCCAGCAGTGAAGAAATGGATGATGTTTGTGAATCTAATGGTGATATCTGCAGTCTGGCTGACTGAGTAAGAAGTGAAAAAGAGTGATGTAACGTTAATGTTATAGCTAGTAAACACGGAGTAACCACACTAATTATACCCTTATATGTTAGTATGTATACAGAACATGACTAAAAATTATCCTAAGATGTAACGTTAACCCTTCATACCTCAGTCTACCTTTAAGACACTAAAATAACGTATTCCAATTTTTATATTGTTTTGGAATTATACCGGCTCTTGTTTCAGTACACTTAACAACGGAACCATAGCAACGGAACTGACAGGCAACGGAACTGACAGGCAACCCTCTGAATCAGACTCCGATTGGCTGTGACTGCATCCACTCAGAGTGTCCGATTCAGAAACGTGACTCTTACACTCTTTAAGTCACAAACAAAGATGGTGGATGAATAGATCAATAAAATGATAAGCAATAGATAATCACAACATCAATCCCCTCTAACATCAACAACGGGCACACACAATTTAATTTGGCTTTTGCCTCCTCTGTTTTCACACTCATTCACACACACACAAGTTGTTTTGGAAATCAACCAACTTCTAAACTGCATTAGGCATTCATTGAACTATCTGACAGAGTGTGATGGGACACAGAAGACAAAACATCGGCCTTCTGGCTTGCATCTGTCGCAAATCATCCCTCTATCAAACAGAAAGATGCGATTTTAAGAGAAAGCGCGGGGTCAGGGGGCTCGTGTGGCTGTGGGTGTAGTGTGCAGGAGATGCAGACAGAGATGAAGGTCAGGGATTTTTTTTTTCTCCGCTCTGGAATTTTTCTTATGTACAGCTGCGCCCAAACAATCTTTCAAAGAGCATGCAGTATATTCTAAGAGCTTTTGAAGTGCAAAAAGTGTAAGGGAAAAAAAAACATCCTTTTGGAATAAAAAAAAGAACGACTGTTCATGAATACCTTTTTGATATTTAACTTTAAAATAAAAACAGATGTATATAGAGTCACACGTGTTGATGTTTTAATTAATTCCCGCAAAATAATGCTGATCTTAGCTTAAACAATCAGTTTTACCTTTGACACGGAACATGAGACATAATCAATAGCACAGCTGAAAGGCACAGTTTGACTGCTAATACAATAATTAATCATAGTCTCAGATGACCACAGGGAATGTCTGCAGTGCCAAGTCATTTGCTTTGTGGTGAGTGAAGCACTGCTCTGGCCTTGAATGGTTTTCATTTAGAGGATCAACACTGAAAACAACAGTTTAGCCCATTCCGCTGATTCGGCTTTTAGTTAGTTCAATGTATTGATGGTTTTGCTCTTTTTATGGCATGCGTTGACATTTAGAAAAATACAGGATATACATAGCCATCTTGTCTGACAAAAATGTTAACCTCGTATTTACTTTTTGCTGTCACATTATAACTTATATTTAAGTTGTCTCATGGCTTTTATTTTTGACAAAGATGAGACTGCAGGTTATCTTTAAAAAAAGGAATAGTTCCATGATTTATCTTTGATTAACAGATAAAAACAAACCCAAACCAACTGCTCCAACAACTACGGTCACACATGAGATACAATACTGTGTCGGTATCTGCCTTACTTTTAGGGTCTAAAGGAGCAAACTTACCGGACCGTTGCAGGTCAAAGAGTCATCGTCAGCTTGCTCACACTGGGCGTCACACTCCACACACACTGACCCATTGGCATACTCTCGGATATCCCTGAGAGACAGGAAGACAGGTAAGGAGGGAGGGATTAGGAGGGTGAGAAATAGAGTGATACAGGGGAGGGACAATAAATGATTTGTGAAATAGAACAATAACAAGGCTTTGTGTCCTCAGAAGATATAGTAGAATATACTACAGTAAAAGTGAAGGGTGGTTGAAAATAATCTAAATGCAATGCAGCGCAGAACGAAAAACAAGTAGGCCTACATTTTGTTATATTTTGACTGAATCACAATATTTGTATTGTATAGTCTGCAAATTTAGTGGAATCGCCTCCTGGACAACTTCTGCAAAAGACAGAACAAATCAATGTCAGTACATTTTTTTATTTCCCAGAGTGCTCTCTTTTAAGAGCTTTCTTTGAAAATAAATAAGAACTAAATGAAGTTCAGGATGTCATTTCCAGAGCAAAGAAGACGGATGGATGGATTGAGAGGGAAAGAAGAATTATTCAAAAATGATTAGACGTGTCTGTTTCCATCTGTTGTGTGAGCATCATATCTCACAATGTTTACCTTATAATTAAAGGTTAGCAAATTTGGTCATTAAAGCCAGTCTCGCACACTCAGATGCACACACATACATCCCTGATGCATCCAGCATTGTAGCTAATTAGCTAACTGTAACAGTGATACCATCAGGCTGGGGGTCAATGCAGTTGAAAGGTGCAGTACATGTAAGGGCTTTCAAAAATCAATTAAATTAAGTGGCTTGTTATTCAATTTATGAAATCCCATTATAATAGTAAAACACCAGAGTCTGCTCCAAAAGTCATTAAATCTGACCACAGTGTGGCTGAGATGGCAACAGGACAAGGAGAATGACGTTTGGGTACTTATTTTATGGTCAATGACGGAAAACAGAGTGTTCCATTTTTTTGCCATTGGTGCAGTGGGATCTAAAACAAATTAGTATTAATTATGCTTCATGTGACCTTCATAAAACCTTCCAGGAGGCCGGAGAGGTGAGCCTTTGTCTGGGTCTGTGCCGGTTGAAATAATAAAGGCTGCAGTGTAGCTGGATGTTATCACTGACACTTAATACTCATACGCTATTCCATGATTTTCTCCTGTCTTCTGCTTTTCTGCTTCTGTTAAGGCACACAAATACAGCATCACATTTGTAGTTAAAGGTGGGGTAGGTAATTCACTTCAGAAACACTTTTTGTTATATTCCATGGAATCTTCTTAACATCCCGATAGCAATCAATATATTTAATGCTTTGACAATAAATACATTAAAACATTTCATCTGTGGAAGCCGTGGTGCTGTAAAAAGCACGACCAATCATTTTAGCTGGCCCGGCTAAAATAACTGGATGGCCTACCTGCCTGTCAGACTTCCATCTGCGCACAAACTTATATCGTGCCCTCATTGGTCATGTGCACATTTGTGTGTGTTGGAGGAGGGGCTCTGTAAGGAAGTCTGAAGGAAGGGGCAGATTTTCTTCGGCTGCGTAATTTCAAATTCTAGCACACTCGAGCTGGTTTCTCCATTCTTACCTACCATACCTTTAATAATATAGCATTTTATGGATTTCATACAAAAAAACAACATTGCATTTCAAATGGCTTTGTTCACACAAACTAAGAAAAACCATATGTCTGGCATTTTGAACAGTAAAATCCATATTGTTTGAGGTCTAAGGCAATGCAAGCTCCTTGATGCTTTTTTGCTCGCTGAAAATGTTGTGCAAAAACATTTTAAATAAACCACTAAGGTTGAATTAGGACAATATTAACCTTTAATTCGCTAAATGAATAAAGGGGCTTCCTTTTGTTCTTAGTACTCGACAATAATTAAACTCAAGTACCTTTATTCTCCTTGCTAATCATTTGCCACACTTTTACTGCCAAACCAATCCTCATGGGAATAAAGGTGAACTTGAACTATTGGGCAACATAACATTTTGATTAAACCAGCGATAGATTTTGACTAAAAATAAGGCACACACAGCAATGAAATATGACTTGAGTTGAAAGCTTGACTTATGACACACATGTGATAATGTTTTCATTCAGTGAAGCTTTATATTGGACAGATGAGGTACAGGTTGTATCGGTTACTCTGGCGGTGTGGGGGGTGCTGACGTGCAGGTGGACAGGTAGGCAGGGCGTGGCCCCGTGCGCAAGCAGTGACTGTGACACGCAGTGACACGCCTAGCCCCCCTGCCCTAACAGCCCCTTTTGGTCCTCCTCATTCCTCTCCACTGTGGCCACCATTAGCATTTGATCAAATACAGACTTAAAAACATCTAGTTCCAGCAGTTCTGCAGGGACTATTCTGCTATTAATGAAACTCTCCAGGTAGCAGATCCAGTCATTGCATTTCTTTTAGAAAAGGATTACATCAAGATAAAGTTCCTTTTATAGTCAAGGGCCCCCTATTGTTTTGAATCTCTACAGGGGTGCCTTTTAAACCAAGAATCACCACCACTTCTTTAATTTGTTCTTTTCACCCCGCGGCTCTTAAATATTATCCATGGTAAACAGAAAAATTACTGCAGGATTTGAAAGCTGAAACAAAGAGCCTCGGGGTGTTTTTGAACCGGAATTTAAGTTTTGATGTAGTGCAGCA
Source organism: Notothenia rossii (assembly GCF_949606895.1). Lineage (NCBI taxonomy): Eukaryota > Metazoa > Chordata > Actinopteri > Perciformes > Nototheniidae > Notothenia > Notothenia rossii. Next base: position 76,488,203 of record NC_136904.1, read on the forward strand.
GGTTTTTTTTTAACAAATCAGAATTATTGGAAAATTCCACCAGGTATAAGCCAGATACCATTTAAACTTTTGATCAACATTTCAATTGATTTGACTGTAAAACATTTGCAGCACAGAGCCATGAACCTTTTTCTGTTAAAGATCAGCATACAATTCAGAATTAATATTTAAGATTATCCATTGTAAAGCCCTTTGTTAGATATTCAAAAAAGCTGCCTTTTAAGTGATCCCATCTGAGGATTACGGTAAGTGATCAGCACTTAATATATGTGGTTACTTAATTCAAGGAAAAAATAAAAGATTTGTTAGTGCACTGAAAGGTAATTTGATAAAAGCCAAATGTATACTGCTTCCTCCATCACAGACAATGAACCAACAACACTTCAATCCAAGACCCACCTGCCTCAGTGTGCTGATTATAACCAAAAAGCACTTAAACTAAATGTTTTCTTGACTCGCAGTGAGTTTCTGAGCTGAAAAGTACATGTTTGATTGGGTTTTCTTGCAGCAAAAGTCGATTAGATTTCCTCTTGGCAGTGACACAATGCTACATTTTCTAGGTGAGATGAAGTACACACAGTTTGCTCCAACCACGTCCATCACTCACTGGTTGCAAAAGACACTTTACTTTATTTTTGCAACAACTGCAAGGTTTGTAATTGAAAATACATTGTGTTGCAGAGGGACAGTGAGGAAAGGCGGTGGACATGTTGATCTATAAGGCTATTTATTTTTGAATTGACCTATGGTGTTATGTGGAGAGTTGGAGTGATATTACAGCTACTCATATTGAGTCTCTAAAAGTGTTTACTGAAAGGTACGTCTGCTTGTATCAATCCAAGGTGAGCTGACGTTTTTTTTTAATTGCACAGTAGTCAGACAGACCTGAAATAAACCAGACTGTGCACTGACAAACTTGGCAATTCTGTCACCACAGAGAAGAACAACTTTTGTAATTCAGTTTGAACAATTTCAGAAAAAGCAGAATGAAAGCTTGCAGTGTGGTGTGCTTTATTTTGTGAGTATCACTAAGATGACGTAATACACAAGATGAAGGTTGCATTAAGTATTTGTGTGGGTGAACCTAACATGTTACTTGTACTTGAGGACAAACACAAGAACATACACTTTAATATAACAATAAGGGGTGTACGTGTATATGCACACTGTAACTCACCCTTCATAAAGGTTGCAGTTTTTCACACAGGTTCGTCCACGGCTGAAGAATCTGCAGGCGAGGCACTGATCTGGGCCAGGACCCCAACAGCCGGCGTCAGAACACAGCGGGTTACACACCATGCGCTCCTTAGCTGCTCAATGCACACATAAGCACAAAGAAACCAGTGTAAACACAAAGAAATTACATTCATGTAGAAGCAGTTGTGCATTGCTGACTCGGTGCAGATGCAGAGAGTAAACCGCAATTTGGCTCCAATTAGCCAGATATAAAATCATCCAAAATAGTCATATTATTTATGAAGAGGAACAGGGCTAGATGAAATAAAGCATGCAATTTGCGAGGGTTTATTTTCGCATTAAATATCTCTGCCTCTAGAGAGCAGCTCCTAATTTGCGGTGGTCTATAAAAGGTGTGTTTTTCTGGGTACGACTTTCCTTAACAATGGCAGGGATAATTGCAGAAAGACGGTGTAATAGGTGTAGGGCTCAGCGACACTGCTTTTTTTATGCAGTGAATAAAAAAGTGTCAAACGATATGTATCCAGCTGTCCCAAATAATTACCCTCATGGATGAACTTAAAGAAGACCAAGTTCCTGAAACAAAATGCTCTCATTTGATCGCCAAAACAGTTACACTTTTTAAAACATTAATGATCTCTGTTCAGTCTATGGACTTTGATGGCTGTCCAATGTGAGCAAACTGTATATTCTGTGTTGAACCTATGCATAGTGTGTGTGAAGGACTGTGAGATATGGCAGATAGCCATGAAGTACACTTCATTATAAAAATGCTAAGTTAACAGTGACAAAGCACTATTGGAAACTAGCAAGCACCTGCAGCTGCCATGCAGACATTTTTATTTAACTTGGACTTATAGAAAGGAAGCTGAAAATCTATTTATAACCTAATTTAAAGGCTTTAATTTAAAAAACAGCCCTAACAGCTCTTACTCTTTTTTGTTGTTGTCAAAAGGCTTGAATATATTGAATATTAGAAATTCTATTTGATTAGTCCAATGACATCAGTATCTGCTTTCAACAACCAAATCCATAGCACCACATATACAGTAGAAACAAATAACTTGTTGCAAAGTCATGTGAAGTTTTTACAAAAATCAACACTTTTGATTTTCAAAAAGACAAGCATTAAAAGTACCCACTCACAGCGAACATCCTATGCTGCTCTCGCTGTTTCTGCCTCACAGTTTCTCATATAGTTCCAACAGACTCCATTACAACAGGCCTCTCCCTTTCTCTCTCTCACCCGTTCTCGTTCAGCTCCGTTTCCACAAAGGTTGCTACATCTGAGAGCATTACAGTGACAACATGAGTGTTCAAGTAACGTGGTGACAGCACTGCACATACACTCAGAACTTTTACCATCCCATCTACGTCTCACATTATTTCCCACTTGTCGGGATTTTTTAAAAACATCCTCTCTTCTCTTCTCCTTTCCTCTCCTCTCCTCTTCATCTTTGAATAGATGGATTAAAAAAAAGCTGTTTTCAAGGTCCTGGACACATGTGAGCAAGGGGCCATGCCTCAGAGTCAGCAATATCCATGTTTAGAATAATTAAAAAAAGGGAGACAAAAAGATTCAGAGACATGGAGAAAAAAGTGTTTCTTAGAGAGCAGAAGATGAAAGCGTTGCCTTGAACAAGAGAACAAGAAAACACCTCAGCCTCCAGCACTCTAGGTAAACTGACCAAGCAGAAGAAAGAAGGGGAGATGGGTGATGTAAAAAAGTGAATAGACAAGGGAAGAGGAAGCGTTGGATGGCTTTTATAGGAAACAGCAGCTGCAAGATCAAAAGAATACCAACTTCAGATGTTGCTGATATGGTTGGAAAACAACAGCCCATGAGGCTTGTGCTGTCAGGTGCCTTTAAGTCTCAGGGGAGACAACTGGATAACATGATATGATGATGATGAAGTATCTCGCTCTCACTAAAGAGTGTATGCTACCTTGGAAATGATCCTTGATCCTATGCAACATGCAGTTGGGAGCGTTTTGAACTACATGGTATACACTAAAATGGTAGGTTTCTTCAACTACATTTTGCATAAAATTACGAAACTGCATGATTGCGCCTCCTGTATACTTGATATTTTGATAATGCTTTTGCAGTAGGATATTTTATACATACAGTGAAATGTATGGAGTGACCATTACAATCGTTCACCTAAGGGATGCAATGGATACAATCCCTGCTAGAGCATGTTGCCAAAATGTGCTCATGTGATCACACCTTTTATTTTGAAAGTGAACTACATTGGTTTTCATCAGCTGCAGTATGCTCACTGATCATTTACCTCAGTTTTGCTCCAAGCTAGGATCGTTTGTTTTATAGAGCACCAGTTTGCTTCCAATAGGCCTGTTCTACAACAAACATTCCGAATACTCACTGTAGTAAAAGCGCAGGTGTTGCTGATAAAAATAACCATGGCTACAATCTACTTCAAGAGGACTTTGTGTCCTGCTTGCTTAAAGCGCTCCTCCTGAGAAATGGTCTACATAAGAGTAAATGCTATTATGCCACTTGTTGTGATTAGACCTCTGCTAAGTTTGAAGCAACTAAGGACAAAGGTGTAACTTGTCCTACCCCAAAACATGTGTATATAAAGGAGAGGAAGGGAGATGTAACTTAAGAGAAGTCTGAACACAGATAAACCAAATCATCCATGTGGCTTTTTTATGAATATGTAGTATGCATCCTTTGAGACAATACAAATCAAGGTGAGTGTCTTATTTGCAGGGTCCAAACTATACATTTACTCAATAACACTATTGGTTCTACTGATAAAACGTTAAGCTTGACAAAAAAAGTATTTTTTCACCCAAAACTTTTTAGTTCACTTTCCCCGACCTTTAAAGTTGCAAATTATGCTAAATGATCAGTGAAGATCATTTCAAAAACAGGGTGATTTTCATTTAAAGCAGGCAGACTTAAGGAGAGCGCCCTGTCAAAACAGAATCAAAATAATTTTCAGATCCAAGGCTGTCAGCAGAATTACTCAACTCTAGTTTATAAGTCTACAGCCAGACGTGTTTGGTCTTGTTGGGTGAGAAAATATTTAACTTATTTGACAACAAATATCAATTAATCTAAACTATCAACTCAAGCTGATGAAACTTTTGGAAGAGTGTTGAAACCTCTTCAACCTCTGATTATTTTTCAGTTGACCTCTCGCTGGATGCATGAGGCTATCACACCAAGTGAACAGTTTTGTAATCCTGATGTCACTATCTATTGTCAGATAAGTTTTCACAAGGGTGATTGAGTTTATGGCCCATTGATGGAAGTATTGCAATATTTATTTATTTTCAGTATTGAACTTGGACTCTATGGTGACATTGCTGGAAACATGCTGTATTAAATTAAGTAGCGTAGTTCTGCATATGGAAGCCTAACATTATTTGGATGTGCCTGTCAAGAGGCTATGCAACTGCTGGGTGTCATTATGCAGTTTATCAAAAGTACAAAGTTTAATTAAGCCACCTTAAGGAGAAATGTATGCCTGATCAGAATAGTTTTCAGAAGTTGTGCTTAGCACTGCAACGCACACCCATTTTATTTAAATCTGGATTATGTGTCCATCAGATAATCTGAAGCAGGTGGATTCTTTTCCTGAAATATTGTAACTTGTTTTTTGTATAAATATTCAAACTTAATTTACATTTCAACTTTGTGCAAAAAAGGTAGAAATATTTTATTTTTCTCTTACCAGCTGCAAATAGGGTGTTGTGCAAAATCAAACCGGACTGACATCTTAATGATTGCAACTTTTTGTATGATTATATATGAAATACATGAAACTATTCTTAACGCAATAGCACATAGAATTAGCATATAGAAAGTACAACTGTTATCCCTGTTTTCAGGTCTCTCCATTTACCTAAATAATTCTACATCACATCGACATACACTGAATAAATGGCCACAGGCAGTCTTCTCCTCTGTCTCTGCCCCATAAGGGTGTGAGACCTGCCCTTTTCCAGTCCCCTGCTAAGCTCAGTCAAGTTTACACACACACACACACACACACACACACACACACACACACACACACACACACACACACACACACACACACACACACACACACACACACACACACACACACACACACACACACACACACACACACACACACACACACACACACACACACACACACACACACACACACACACACACACACACACACACACACACACACACACACACACACACACACACACACACACACACACACACACACACAGATGCACACATGCAGAGCCATATCAAGGAGAGCAGTGTGTGACTCTTGAGTCTCGCCCAAGTCTTCAAAGTCACTGAAGAGAAAGAGTGTGTGCCCAACACTGAGGAACTGCCCACGGGAACCGCGAAAAGGGGCCAACTCAATAATGCAAATACTGGCTCATTAATGAACACTATACATAAATGAATAATGTCTTACCACTTGTGGCAGTGATAAAATGAAATATCTTCCAGTTTTAGAAACACATTCTTTTTCAGAACTACACGTATTTAGCTAATTATTTTTCTTTTCTGAATGGTTCTGTTGGGAATTATTCCTATTGCGTAATATTTGTTATTGAGTTGTCTTTAGAAATGAGTTAGATAGTGTCCACTCTTCCGACAGACATAAAGTAATAGAAATAACAAGTTAGTTTCTGCTATTATATGTTCAGTGCCTATGCTGCATTCTGAAGGAGCAGAGTGAAGTTATAAAAAGAACAATGATTTCCTCAACCAGAACAAATTATATCAAAGAGCCTTAGCATAAATGGGAGATTTTACTTTCCTTTAAAACCATTGATTTGGAGCATCGATCTAATGGTCAGAGTTGTCTAAAGTTGAATTTGAGTCAGGTTAACAATCCCAAGTTCTGTCAAACTATCAGTGTCTGACTCCGCTGCTAAAGCATACATCTCAAACAGAAAGCAATACAACAGTCAAACAAAAAACACAAAAATGTTCTCAATGGTGCCTGCGGCTTCACAACTGATGTTAAAAGCAAGACTAGAACAAAAAGAATACATCACAGATTAGAGTAGGGATTTCACATTTTATCAACTTTTTTAGGGTTTTAGAGTGTAAGACTCAGAGGGACAAAAATGGGATGGTGAAATAACATTTGAGATCAGTGAAGATTTCAGGCAGCATTGGGTAAAAAACGAACTGGGCTGGTAAACAACATTATGTGTCAGACAAGTCACAGTGGCTCCATTCTTGGAAATGTGGCTTTTTTATCCTGGGAGCACAACAAAAGGTATGTTTTCCTAAATGTACTGTGATGATTCCTGTGTTTGTCATCTACATATATTCAACAGTTACAGCCTCAGGCTAACGTGTCTTATACAGGAGTCATTTGCATTATTAAATATAAGCTTCCCTCCAGATTAAAGTAAACTATGAGATATGTCATGTTGGTGTTTTTAATAACCACAGATGCTTTGCATGTCTTTTAGGGATGGGACGAGATGAGTTAATAATTAGAAAGAGTGGGCTGTGTGTTATAATAGAACAACATGTTAAAGAAATGCTACTACTTTGTACGTCAGACAGTGCGGAATCACCATTGCAGTTAAATCATATGTTTTAGGAAGACAAAGCAAATTGATGAATCTCCCCTTGCTACAGGTTCACTTCTTTGATGTTTGGGAAGGTTTCGGTATGAACTTACAGCACTTCTGTGGGCTTTGGTTGTTTCGGATCAAAACCTTCTGGTTTTCAGCACGGAACAGCCTGGTCCAGTTGACGGTGCTGTAGTAGCAAAGCTGGCTGTTCTCTGCGATGTGGACATTCCCAGCGCTGATCTCTCTCAGGGACTGCAGCTGCAGAGACGTGATGCCCTGCTGCTTCAACACCAGCAGGGAGATCCCACTGAGAGGGGAGAATGGGTGGAGGGGAGGAGGGGAGGGGAGGAGATGGCGAGACAGGAAGAGGAGGAAGATGAGAGGAGCAGGAAGAGATGGGATAAGGTTTAACAGAGAGTGGAAAGGGAAGAGGCAGAGAGGATTTATTTCACAGGTTTTGATCCCTAATTAGATACAAAAAAAAATGTTAAAACAATTTCCTCTGTCATGTTAATCTTTGACCTATTTATGAAGGTTGTAATTTTTTGTAAATAAATGGCTTCATGTCCAACAAAATTCTTTTTTGTGTATAATACCTTTTTAAGGAAAATGTAAAGCTCACTGGAATGATATTATTTAAAACATCTAAAACCCTGTTGTTGATGTCAGGCAGAGATTATGTAATGTAATTAATACAAATGAAAATAATGACCATAAGTAAAGCAACCTAACATGGATCTTACAACCAAACCAATGATTCACTGAACACCCTATATTTGAAACACTAATGCAGAATAGGTGCATATTAATTTATTATAATTCTTATGGGACATGATTAGTGAAACACACCAAGCAACAAGCATGGGCATGGAGCTTGTTTATTTATGTTGCTCAATATATAATTAAAGACAATATCCTAGGATACACTTATTTGAATTGTGAATAATATATAAATAGAAAGTGTGTGCACATTAAAAACACATGTATAACGAGAATGCTATTGCTCTCTCTTCCTATAGCCTATGCAGCCATTTGCAATCTGGATTGGCCTATACATGCTTGAAATCAATCAAGCTTCAATTAAATATGTGCACTAAATATAAAGCCTAAGCAA